>NC_054756.1:24367439-24705439 GCF_018143015.1 Lytechinus variegatus | reverse complement strand
CAATAATAAAGTTAGAGTGGGTAGTCATGTGAAAAACTGATTACCAACAAAAAATATTTGATTATGGCTGAATTAAGGGCGAATATGTTGTTTGTCGTACAGGACTCAGAAATGTCCCGTACGAGACGCAACATTTTCACCTCTAATTCACCCATGGACAGCATATTTTTGTTGGTTGTAATTTTTTCATATGTCTACCCAGTAGTACTCTATTATTACGACATAACAAATTGAAGCTCTTCGTTTGTTTTGACAATAGTTTGAAAAATGTCGCGAAAATAGCTGATTTTTCTAGCATGGAATCGCTCAATTGTGAATTCTGAGTGGTTAATATAATTCAAATGCTCCATCTCTTGCGTCTTGGTGGCAGTCTGTAATTGCTTGTGTGTGCACTCTCTTCCTCTCTCTCTCTCTCTCTCCTGCAAAATTTCAGAAGAATCAAAACCAGTCACAACCCCGGCAGAAGAAGAAACGCCGGAGACGCAAGCACCAGTCGAGGTCGCACAAACTGAAGTCGTCAAAGAAGAGGAAGAGATCACGAGAGCAGAAGATGCCGCACACGCGGAGGAAGAGACAAAAGCAGAAGATGTTGCACAAGCAGAAGAGGTAACACAAGCGGAAGAGGTAACGCAAGCCGAGGAGGTTACGCCAGCCGAACAAGAAAGCACAGAGGTTCCGCAGGTAGAAGAAGACAAACCGGTCGCGCCCGAATCGACAGAAGGTATAGCTTGATCTGCTTCTTTCCGCTTCCCCAAAATGCTTTCATTTCTGATTGGCAATGTTGCATAAAAGTTCCCATTATTGTAACATTGCCATCCAGTGGTAACCGGTTTAAAATCCTTGATTCTCATCGGCTGATCAATGAACATTGTTCCGATGGGAGTTACCATCCTCTGACAAAGTTGCAATGATGGTAACTATAATGCAATAGAGCTGAGAAAAAAAATCTATTTGGCTTGCCCATATTGCTTTTTAATACCTTAAGGCTTTTTGTGCAAGTTAGTAGCTTTTCATGCATTGCATTGTGATATGAAATTCGTCTAGATGCTTGTTGCAAATCAAACATTCTGTGTCTTCATGTATTTTTTCTACTTCATGTAGCTTATAACTGTTATGAGTTGTCACAAATGTGTGCATCATTCTTTTGATATGCGTCATAAAACAAATGTCTCTTTTTCACTCTCCTGAAAATGATTTTTCGTGTTGATTATTGCTGCCCAACCATTGCTCTACATTTCGAATGGAGTATTGATGTTGGAAATGAATGCTTGCAGATTATAATCAGAAATGACATTTAGTTGCTTGTACTCTGTAAAAATCAATGGTGTTGCAGCATGTTCAGAGGACTACACTAAGCACTTTACACAATTTCATGGTGTTAGTGTATTACCAATAGGTGATATTATAACACATTCTGTTTTTTTTTTCATTTCAAAGCTATTTGGTGTTATGTTCAAATCCCATGGTGTTATTTTTAACACTTGAGGTGTAGTCCTCTCCAAATGCTAACAAATGTTTTTTCTTAACACCTTATTTTTGTAGGGTAGTTCTCATATCGGTCAGACCTAACACTGAGCCGCATCCTTCAGCAGGAATCCCACTCGGCGCCTTTTCCTCTCTCACAATGCCCCCATATAAGTAACTAACAATGAAGAGTTGGGGAAAATTTCTGCAGTGAAATACGCTGAGGGATATTCCTGCTGAGTGTGATTTCCTTGCTATTCCTTCCATTTCAACATAATTATGCAAAACAATGTGAAATTGGGAAAATGGTTATGGAATATGCTGAGTGGAATTCTGACTCAGCATCTTTCCCTTGCTAATTCTACAGTGTTTCAGCACACACGAAACAATGTGAAAATTGGAAAGCGGTTGTGAGATGCACCGAGGGGATTTGCAGCTGAGCATCTATTCCTCGCTAATCCTTCCATTTCAGCATCAATAAAACAATTTTGAATGAAAGGAAGATAACTTCAGTGAAATATGCTGAGTGGAATTCCGACTCAGCGTCGTTCCCTTCAAATCCTATTTCATCACTCACGAAACAATGTAAAATTTGGAAAGCGGCTGTGTGACATGCTGAGGGGATTTGCTGGCGAGCATCTTTTCCTTGCTAAACCATCCATTTCAGAAGTCTTAAAACAATGTAAAATGGGGGAACCCGCAGGGAAAGATGCTGAGCAAGATTTCCTGCCCAAAGATGCGGCTCAGTTCATAACTTGCCTTTTGAGTTGTACTAACTGTGGTAATGAATTATACTAACTGCTTTTGTTCTTATGTCTTCTGCTTTCTTTTTCCTATCATGCTTTTGCTAGAAATAACAGGGAAAGAGGTTGAAAACACAGCAGCCGAAGATTCTCACGAAGATGGAGGTAAATCCCTTTGAAAATTTTACCATTTCATTTCATTTTACCAAAATTTACCCATACAGTCTTACAGCAGGGTTACAACAAAACTGAATTCTTCCGAATCAATTCTGACTGATTTGGAACCTATTCATATCTGATCTAGGGAGCTCCCCGAATCAGAGGTGAATAGGTCTCAAATCAGAACAGAATCGCCAAGAATTGACTGCCCAGAGTACCCCGAATATTTCCCAGAATCCAACCGAATTGCATCCGAATATATCTCGAATGTGGCCCTAATGAAATTTGTTGTGGCCACATCCGGGAGTATTTTGGAGGGTATTCGGCTGGTTTTGAACATTTCGAAATGAGCCGAATCCCTCCCACAATTTCTCGCATTTTGGGAGCGAGAACAGAATAATCTCCAATCCTCCCGAATGCGTGTATTCGAATTGATTCGTAACCCAGGCTTTAGAATGCAATTTATATACTGGAGTGTTTTTACTCAGTGACATGAGGGTTCAAAAACAGAGGATCGTTTCACGAAATAAATAGTAATATGCACTTTTTTATGAAATCCTTGCATCTGATTGGCTGAGAAAAATTTTCAGAGAAACCACCGAAAAGATACTTCACCTCAGCATCTCTGATTGCTCCATATGCTGCCGATGTAAGACATCATGTTTTTGGTCCTTTTTATTTTAGATATTAACAGGTATTAAAAAAAAATGATGTGGTAACCCATGTGTACATGTACACCCATTGAGTTTGATCAACAAACTTTGTAATCATAGACATCAAGATTAAGATCCAGTGTGTTCTCAGACAACCTTCGAACATATTTTTGCCTCTAAAAGCCAATAAGAAGTATACATGTAGTCTTGGTAACATATCAGAGTAACTTGTCCTACAAAATCAAAGTTTTTGCTGCTCTGTGAAATATCAGCATGTATTTGTCATTTAGTTTGTATTTGTGCATTGATTCTCCTTGCTGAGACACATTTATGATATCCCCATGGAAAGTTTAAATCAGTGTACATCAATATGCTACATAAATTTAAAAGAAAAAAAGCTATTTACAGTATTATACAGCTCAAACATTATCCATAAAAGCTAAGAAGCTTATGCGCTAGACCTGCTATACAAGTAAATACTCATGTTGCATTTAAAAATTTGAAAAAACCTTCATCTACTTTTTTGTAAGATTTTTCAATTAAAGGTGTTACTAAATGTGACTTGAATGTAATGGGTTCATTGCTAATAATATTTTTTATCTAGTACCTTAATCTATCATTTTTTTAACTATTGCCAATAGATGATATATATCCATGGCTTAATTGCTTGCTATGCAACTAATATTCAATTGTATTACTCAATAATTGTTTGCCTAAAAGCTATAACGACACTAACTCTTCATAATAACCAATGGCATTTTCTATCTTTTTATTGTGTGTCTTGATCCCCTTCATATCCCACTACAATGCCCGCTGCATATTTTCTCCTCTCCTCTTTTTCTTCCCATTTCTTCTATATTCTGATTCATTTACAATTCCTTTTTGCTTTGCTTTGTGCTTTGCATATTTTCATCAATTCTCTGGGCCCATTCTCTTTCTTTCCACGATTCCCTTTTCAATTCTCTCCTCATTCTTTCCTTTCCTTTATATTTGATTTTTTACTTCTTTTCTCTCTCCATCAATCCCCTCCTTTGCTTCAAACGCAATCATTGACTTCATCCCTCGTTCTCTTCTTTCACCAAACCTCATCCCAATTTCCATTAATTCCCCCTCTCTTCATTATTTCTTCATATTCCTCCCTATCTTTTGATCCCCCTATCCCTTTGTCTCCCTTTACATCTCCATATCCCCTCTCTCTGTCCCTGTATATCTTTTTGTGTCTGTATCTGTCTCTCTTTTTCCCTCCCTCTCTCCTTCGCTCCCTCCCCATCAACTTCTCCCATTCCTGTACATACATCATTTCATCTTCCTTTTCCTTCCTTTTTCCTTCTCCCTCTCTCTCTCTCTCTCTAACCCAAGACTCTGCTGTTGATATGGAAATTCAAGCTGTAGACCTTGAAGCAGAAGCCGAAGAAGAAGAAGGTACACAGTTTAATGATAAAGTCACAAAGATAGACCTAGCTTATTGACCCCTTCTTCAAACAAATTAATTATTATGCACCCTTAGATTTGCAATAAAACTTCTGTGACACAGTTGTCTGGCCAGAAATGATGTTACACCTATATGTCAAGAAAAAGATAAGCTTTTCTTTTGTAAGCACATAACAGATTTTTTGGGGGCCAAATAATTAAGCCACAGAAGTTGTGACGCAAGTCTAGAGCTGCATAGTGCCTTTTATAACGTTCGTCCCTATGTATTCTCTAAACTTAGAATTTTATATCATATGTCAGTAAAGAGGAAAAATGGCTGAGAAATGGTATAATTGAGGATTTTAGTTTCAAGGTATCCCTGTATAATCGTATTACCGGTAATCAAAAAAGCATCTGAAAAAACATAGCTATGAATGCTTTTCTCCATTTCACAATTTCATGGCAGTCATGCAAGTAAAAAGCTTTTGATTGACAAGGCATTTCAATACTAATATGCTACCATGCAGCATTTTGCTTTATAATTGATTTATTTTCAAATGCTTGTTTTTTTTTTACTTGTTATTAATTTGCTCAATTCTTCGGAATATGTATGAAATGAAAGAAATTATAAAGGTTTTTTCTTAAGTTGGCATTACCATAGTATAATTTTCATTGGGAGAAAAAATGAAATGTACCCTTGAAATTCATTTTGAAAAATCTTGTAAATTTCCTTGCTTCAGACTGTTTTTTCAAGAGCTTTTGCTTTTGTTGTGGTTATTAATATAATAAGATCTATGGAATCTTTGTGCTTTCTCTGCAGTTTAACCTACTTAACTTTGTGAAACAATCTTACTTCTTCATAGCCTTTGCGTAGAGTATAACAATTAAACTTTATATCTGTTTGCTATAGTTTGCATATATAATGGAACTTTTGCAATATTTAGTGAAAATGATTATATGATTATATATTGCTATCCTATATCGGTCTCTGAGTTATAAAACAAAATAACAAATAATTCAGCTTCGTGAGAATGGAATGCATTTCTATCATTATAGCTATGTAGATTGTTTGGAGAGAAAAACCTTATACCAATGATAAACTCTTTATCCTTGTATTGACCCCTTGCATTCGTCAAAGCAGAAGCAATCACAGAACCCCTTAGAGAATCGCCAAAACCTGACGAGCAATTGGCCGCTACCGAATCAAATGTTCCAAGTGATGTTGATAAACCATCATCACCCGCCGCCTCCGAAACGGGGGAGCATTTAGACCAGGTGCCAGCGTCAAATAACGAATCAATGGACAATGAGGTAAAAACGGAAGAGGGCTTCCGGGCACCAAGCGATGAGCAAATGACAACGATAGAAGAGATCCCTGCAACCGATGGAAACACGGAACCCCAAGCAGAAACAGGAGAAAGTGAAGCGGTTGCAGCAGTCCCGGAGGCCACATTGGTTGAAGACATGAGAGGGTCACCGACAAAGGATGAGCAAGAGGCGATGGGAGAAGGTTAGATCGATGATCCCTGCCCTTGTCTTGTTGCATGGTGTCCGGCTTCCATCGCAGATATATTTAGCACATGCATGAGCATTTTATTTCCCATTTTTTACGACTTGCATGATCCGTCCCCTCCATCACTAGTCTTCATGATGAAGTCGACATTAGGTTGTCAACAGAAGGACTTGTGTTCGCATCCCCTTTGATTCTCATTCATTGGATCCTGACACTATATATTTCAGTAGAGATCTACCAACGTTCATTCCATATAGAGTTAGCATATGCATGAGAATTTTGTGTCGTTCACAAGGTTTCATGATGTATTGAATATTAAGTTTTCAACAGAATTACTTGTGTTCACATCGTCTTTGAGTCTTGTTCATTTGATCCTGACACTTTGTATATATTTCAGTAGAGACCTGCCCACTTCCATTGCAGATATAGTAAGCATAGTGAATGCATGACATCACATTTGCATGTTTCCTCCCTAGATCACAACATAGTTTTCAAGTTTCCATGACAAGGTCACAATTTGGTTGCCATCTTATCACATTGTATTCAAGCCCCGTTTTTTTTTATCTTGTCACTTTAATATTAAGTCTCTATATCTAGAGAAATATGCTACATTCTGTGTCGACTCTCAGATCATAACCCATGCATGCACAATGGCATTACACGAGTCTCACCCAATGTACATTTTGAGAGGAATTCTATGTGGAGGCAGCATCATTCCATGGTATCTTATGCATCTCTATGTGTTCATTGAAAATCTAGTTTTGATTTCTTCAGTAGAGTTCACTCAACATCGACATCGCGAATGTGGACCTTGTTCCATCACCCTCATCGCAGCCCATTACAGCTACTTACATGTACATCAGGGTCCCATAACACAAAAATCAACGATAAACCGTATGCTTAATTTTCAGATTAATTGTGTATTATTGTCAATGCAATCAATTGGTAAAAAATGTTTTATATACAGTGATTGCTAAGCTTTGTGTTATGGACATGTAATTGTGTTTATATTGGATTGTATTTGTTTTTATCCCAATGAACACCATCTGATTTTAGTATAATACACAGTTTCCACAGAGCCTATAGTCAGAGTTTTTAGAGCATAAGACTCAGTGGGTTAAGTCTACCCTATGAAGTGTTCCATAGGGAATCACAACTTTTTCTGCACACACAACTTGCAGCGAAATTTTTTCAAACTACATTTTGCAAAGGATATTAGATCTCTCATCTATAAAGATGCTTGCTTGATCTCCTGCAGAAATAAGCACATTCGTTTTGTGGTGATTCTTATGCATGCATAAGATTCCCATGTATTGTGTTTTATGGGCTATGTTGCGTGCATAAGGATGTTATTGATTCCAGATTTCTTATGCATTTATTTTTTGTTAATCTTGTATACACACATATATATATATATATTTTTTAATTCCCAGTGCATGCCTAATTATATCCACCATGTATGTGATTCCCATTGCAAGCATAAGCTTCTCTATTTGATTCCTTTTCAAGCATAAATTCTGTATGTTTCATATTGCGTGCATACAATAGCATGATGATTCTCATTGCATACATAAGCATTAATATTTCCATTGCAAGTGTGATTCCCATTGCATACATAAGCATTATAATTCCAATGGCATATATATATATATATATATATATATATATATATATATATATGCATTATGATTCCCATTGCATACATAGGCATTATGATTCCCATTGCATACATAAGAATTATGATTCCAATGGCATATATATATATATATATATGCATTATGATTCCCATTGCCTACATAAGCATTATGATTCCCATTGCATACATAAGCATTGTAATTCCCATTGCCTACATAATCATTATGTTTCCCATTGCATACATAGGCAAGGGAGATAAGAGAAGGGAGGCAGAGTAAAAAAAAAGTTTGTTTTTTTCTTTACTTCATTCAGAGGTTTATTATTCTTCTTATTCCTTAATCATTTAACAATTTGTTTTGAGACACATTGTGTATAGTTACAAAAGAAGTTACATATAAACATAGAGTAATCATCAACTAATTAAACTGAAATGATATAAAGATGAAATGAAAATTGCTTTTTTACATTAAAAAATTATCTTATTCTTGAAATTACTTGAATATACATTAAAAGCCCTGCCTTGTATATTTTCCATAACATAGGATTTGTATATTGCATACTGTGCAAATATTATAAACAAATTTACCAAAGTCAACTTGCGATCTTGAATTTTTGTACCCAGTGAACATGTTTTGTTCATAGTAATTTTGATTTTTAACATAAATTGCAAAGAATTCTTTATCTTTATTAAAAAATTGGCAACAGGGTTACATTCTTACATAATGTGAACAAGAGTTTCTTCTGCTTCACAGAACGCAATTTTAGATCACCAGTTTTGATCCTCAGAAATAATTTTATTGATAACGAGTCGAAGATGTGAGCAAATCTGGTCGCAATTTTGTAATCATTGTTTAAAAGAAATATAGGATGACAATTGTCAAGTAAACCTCTGTCACCTTTTCTATGTAACAATTTTTGAAATACCCTGCTTTTAAGATTCTGACAAGTTATTCTTTTTTAAACCCTCATTCAAACTATTAATGACCAAATATTTTATATCTTCCTCAAAACATTTATAAAACTTGGCTGATAGTCCATCCCAACCTGGAGTCGTATTATGTTTCATTGACTTAGTAACACTGCGATTCTGTAAGTAAACTTTCGCGAAGGTTAGCTTGTTGTTCAGACAAGGTAGTAAACCCGTCACTATCCAAATAATCACATATTTCACTTGCAAGAGCATTATTCTTGTTTGAACTTAGATTTGGATAAGTTTAATAGATTTCTTTTAAAATAGCTTCTCTCTCAAAAATGACATCTTTATCCTTTTATTTTCAAGAATTCTAAATGTTGTTTTTTATCCCATTTCTTTTTACTAAATTGAGAAAGTATTTTGATGATTTTTCCCTATCTTCTATCGATTACCAGGGACCTCACAAAGACACCTTTACTTTTTTCCTCAATTTATCTTTATTTTAGTAACATTATTAATTTCACTGAGATAATTGTCGTTCGAGTGAGCATCATTTGCTTTAGAAAGGATTTCAAGTTTGCATTGCAATTTATGGTATATTTGGTTGTTGTTTTTCTCTATTGTCTTTGAGTATTTTATTGAATATTCTTTGATCTTAATCTTGCACAAATCCAGGCTCCGTGACATTTCATTATGGTTTTTACATTCTAGTTTTGTTTTCTTAAAGGAGAATGAAACCATTGGAACAAGATAGCTTGTGTGAAAACAGAAAAATCAAAGAAACAGATCAACGAAAGTTTGAGAAAAATCTGACAAATAATGAGAAAGTTATGAGCATTTGAATATTGCGATCACTAATGCTATGGAGATAGCAAATTGGCAATGCGACAAAGATGTGTGATGTCACTTGTGAACAACTCTCCTCATTACTTTAGTATATATTTCACTTGAATTGCCTCTTTTATCACGTCTATCCATAAATCATGTGTTCTTTCTACATGAGGGCATGTAATACATATTTTTTAAGAATACATCATGGATAAAGAGTTTGTATCATCTTAAGAAAAAGCAAAAAGAGACATTTTGAGGATATTTTATAGTCCACCAAAGGGAAAGTTGTTCATCAGTGACATCACACATCCTTGTCGCATTGCCAATGGGAGGATCACCATAGCATTAGTGATTGAAATATTCAAATGCTCATAACTTTCTCACTATTTGTCTGATTTTTCTCAAACTTTCTTTATTTTTATTCTTTGATTTTTCTGTTTCTACACAAGCCTATTTGTTCCAAAGGTTTCATTCCCCTTTAATGATATTTCCGATTGCCTCTTTAAATGAGACATCTTTAAGAAGAGAGTTATTAAATTTCCATATACCGTTACCCTTGACTGAAGATGAAATTGTAAGTTTTAAAGACACAGCGTTATTATCACATTTCATAATGGGTCTTATTTCTTCGGAATGTACAAATGGACATAAATTACATATTACCCAATAGTCTAATCAGGAGTAATACCAACATGCTTATATAGCGCATATCACTGCCAAATGCATTCCTATGCGCTCTTTGACGAAGACAGAAAAAGCAAAGAAAAGAGAGAATATGCTGGCAATCTTGGCACTAACTCATTTAATTTTTTTTTTAATTAAATATTTTTTCAAGGTGGATTTAAACTTGGGTGTAGAAGAGTTCTTTACATATGATGGGGTGGTATTCCAAAGTGAAGCACATCTTATAAAGTACAATTCTTTGTTAATGTGCTAGAATCACCAATTAGCCTTGTCTAATACCAACGTTCCTTAGAAATCACATTTCTGTAGCATTTTAAGAGTTTAAAAAAGACTTTTGCAAATATCCACAAACATTCGTCTCTGGCGAGTCATGGTAATATCACTACCAAGAGAACTCAACTACATGACGTTTTGGATTATGTGGTTTCGCATTTTTCACGGCTGATAACGGAGACATCTAATATTTCTACATGACTCGTTCTTTCTTTCCTTCCACTTGCAGTTTGTGGCTTCACATATTTAAAGGGAAAATTCACCCTGACAAAAAGTTTATTGTAACAATATAGCAGAATGAATTATGAAAAAAAATATTGCCAAAGGTTTGAGAAAAATCCATCAAAGACTATAATTGTTATGAGAATTTAAGTATTTGATTTTTTATGTCATATGCGAGCAAATTTCAGACATAACGTATGGTAAAAAAAACAGTGAAGTGTCATTTTTACAGAAAATTAAAAATGCTTTTTACTATACCTTCAGTATATCAATAGACAAATCACTTCACAAAAGTCACCATGAACCATTAAAAAAGTGAAAGTTATGCATTTTATAGTACACAAAATATGGGGCAGCTACTTGTTTATGACATCACAAATCCAAAACTTGAAATTCTAAAAACTCCTCTCTTAATCTTTAATGGATCTTCCACAAATCTTCACCACTTTTTTTTCAATTATTTTCTTCTATGTTTGCGACAAATTTTCTTTGGCATGAACCCCCCCCTTCCAAAAAATTGGGGGAAAGTAAAGGGGTGAATTACATAGTCTCGATGTGCATGAGAAATATTTATTTTGTCGCTTTTAAGTTTAAAATCGATGACTAAGAAAGAGGGATAATGTATTAGAAGCTCAACTTGATATAAAGAAAAACGCTTAGTTCTATAGATAGATAGATAGATAGATGGATAAATGGTTTATTAATATAAATCAAGACATCATCGTGGATTAAAAAATTGAATTGTTAGACAGATGATATTGTTTGTACAGGTTTCATAAGTGCATACTCCGCTGGTAAATATAGATTTTGCTGAATCATTGTTTTACCATAAGGCCTATACACAACATAGGAGCTAATTCCAAGCTGCTACTCTCGTCACGGGTTGTTAATCTGTTTTAATTAAAGACAAGGGAAATAATGTCCCTAATATAGAAAAACACATCTTTTCTTCTACTATAAAAACCTTGAAAATCAGTACAATTTTCTTTTACAAAATATTGGAAAGCTTCATGAAACCTTGTTATTTGTGGCTTCTAATAGCTTCATGGCTTTTTTTAAAATTACTTCCCAAACAGAAGGCCAATTAATGGAGAAAATCCCAAAGTCAACCAACAGTAAATTGTGCGATCCATTACCCGATCCTTTATTCTACACCCTACGCCAAACAGATGATTTCATTTTCATTACCAGCGCATGAAATATTCATGGATTGACGCCCAAAGGCCTTTGATCCAGGGGTGAATGGGGTGCTTGATACGGCGGTTATTCTTTTCTGTTTTCACAATGTCCAGAGAGGAGTCGAAGGGTGATCAATAACTAATTGAATAATGAAACGTCAATTGGCCGTCTCCACATTTATTTATTGGACGACGGTACATGCACAAGGACTATGCCGCCAATTATGCCATTGAGAATGTGTTTTCAGTGGAAGAAGGGCACATGAGGCATTTCTCCAAATTTATTTATTGGACTAGGGTAGGTGCACAAGGACTGTGCCGCCAATTATGCCATTGAGAATGTGTTTTCAGAGGAAGAAAGGCACATGAAGCATTTATTTGAAATTCTTTTAAAGGGAATTGATATACCAGTAGGGGAATATTGATTTGGCTTAAATTTTGTTACATACCTCAATGATGACCTGCCCCATATATGCTGGATTGATTCTTGCTATTTATTATTTTTGTCATATTGCATTATTTATCTGCTTAAAGTTTCACATACCTTACCGCTTTTAATCTGATACTGAGGAGGCATTTTAGGAAACCAAAATATAGTGATTTTAATTGACTCCTACTTGTAAAATGCAAATGACTGCCTTGATGATTTTGATTCATTTCAGAGGAATATTTTTTTAAGTTTAGTGGGATGAATATGTTTTTGTATTTTCTTATTATTTTTTATTAATTTTTTTTTTTGTATTGTATTTTTGTATTTCAATGCTAATGAGACACACGAATCACACACAAGCACTTTTCACATTTTCCTTTCATAGGCATTTTCTCACTCATTAGGCATTATTTAGTACATTTAGAGAGAGAGATGGAAAGATGGAGACAGAGAGAGAGAGCAAGCTGACTATGAAAGATGAAAATCCTTTTAGAAATAATCTAAAAATAAAATTGTGAAAGCAAACGTTTTTCTTCATGTCTCTCATCTCTTTCGAAGATGGGGTAACCATGGCAACTCAATAATTGTGCCATCAATCATGTTTTGAATAGAGACATGTAGTGTATGACAAATTGTAGTCAGTAATTTTGCTATTATGAATATACCCACCATTTCATTTTCTTGCTATATTTTGGGATACTTAGTAGTTATTCCCGGGGGGGGGGGGGACTAGACTAAAAAAGTGGTAGGGGTGTGCCGCGGGCCAGGCAAAAAATGGGGGCCTTGGAGCAGGCTTACTGTTGAAAGGAGGGTCCTCGGAACGGGCTTCGGAACTACAAATGTTTGTGAAAACGGGTCCTTGGAACGGATCGCCATGCAGAATGTGAGTGCGTATGCATCCCTATGGAACGGGCAATCGTGCATGATGCAACTAGCGCGGCCTCCGCCGGGTGCGCTCGCGCTGAGGCGATGGTCGAAAAGCGCTCTAGGGCTGCTTTTCACCAAAATTGCAGCTCCTTGTAGCAGATCAATGCGACCAGAATGGCGTAACGAAAAATGTGCGAAGCTTTGGAGCGGATTTCTTTCTTCTTTTTTCTCGATAAGAAGAAAATGCTATGCCTTGGAGTGGCTTTCTTAGTTCTTTTTCTCAATATGCCTTGGAACGGAAATTTGAGTGTGAAAATGGGGGTCCCCTCCGCGGCACATACCCACTATGCATTATATACTGAGTGCCGTGCCCCCCCCCCCCCCCCGCACGAGTTATTCTAACAAATAGTAAGCTGCTTTTCTTAGTTTTGATGAGCAGAAAATGTCATGGTTTTTTAGTAAAAATTATTGGAGATTACTGTAGCAGACACAGAAGAGTTACATATCTTAATTAAATAGGACTTCGGAATATGTTGCGATCCGAATTTCAAAGAAATTTTGATAACATTTGATATTGACATTCCAAAGTAATAAAATATTACGGATCAGTGTTCAGAATAGTTGGAGGACTACTAAAATTGAAATTCAGTCCGGTTCAAGCCTCCCTGAATGAATAAAGACATTCAAATCCAAATCATAATGAGTCAAGTCTTCATCGGCTGCGACTTGAAACCAATTTGGACTTTACTCTGACCACAGGGCTTGCCAAAGAGTAAAAATATGATTTTAGTATTCCTTGCATTATGCCAACCTTTAAATGAAATAAACTTTCAGGAACTTCCATATTTTATACAAAATGCGATTTCTTGAAAAATCACGTCGCAACGAATCGTATAGTATGAGCTGGGCTTAAGTGGTGTTATGAGATGAAATGGGGAAAGCCAAATTTGAAATTAGACAAATTGGTGGGTGTTTCATAAAGCTGTTTATACCACCAAAATGTTCATTGCAATGGTTTAGCACGTAAGAAAGGTTCACCAGTTGTTCTTAAAGTCGCTCTTAAGTAACAAACAGCTTTATGAAACAGATCCCTGGTAAATAGACTAAATGGCAATATGACCAGACAGTAAGTAGACTAATGGGTTATAGACCAAGTAGGAATAGACCTTATGAGATGATGCCAAATGGAAAATAGACCAAGTGGGTGTAGACCAATCGGCAATAGACCAATTAGCAATCTACCAATGTAAAATATGTGTGATACTGATAGAGATACATTCTGTATATTACTAATATATTGGCCTACCCATTTTCATTCTTTTCTTTTGTATAATTTCCAATTAATTTGTTTGCATGATCATGTATTTATCTCATTAACACACATTAATTAGTTGAATGGCTAGTCTACAGTCTAAAACCATTTTCATTCTTCCAGTTTGTGTAATTTCCAAGTAATTATTTGCATGATCATGTATTAATTTCATTTACACACATTAATCAGTTCATTTGCCTAGTCTCCAGTCTAGATACGTGTGTATGTCAATCATGTATATCACCACTGTGTGTATATGTTTACCAATTTCTCACCAAACATTTTATCTGATATTTTCATGATTTTTCTTTAAAACCCAGACACCGGTTCAGTGTTTTAACCCAATCAGCATTTGCTGTTTATTAATCCACTCACTTGAATCTTTAATAAGTAAAGGTAATAAGTGAGTAGTATCATTAGATACAATGTATGACATTTTGAAGTAGCCCATTGACTTATTCATGTCCTTTTTTTATTCTCTACCACTCCCCTCTCCCTTTCTCTGTCCCCGTTTTTTCTTCACCTCTATCTTCTTTATAACCTCCATTTTCTTTGTTACGTGTATATCAATTTACTTGACTCCTTTCTCCTATTATTCCTCTCTTTGTGTTTCCCTCTATCTTCCTTCATTGTTACTTCTTTTTCTTCTTCATTTTTCTGTCATTCACCTTTTCCTTTTTCTCTCTCTCTCTTTGCTCCCTCTCTCCCCTTCTCTTTATCCTCTTACATTCCTTGATTCTTTCTCTTACCTTCTCATTTTATCTCTCCTCTTTATCATTCTCTCTTTCTTATTTTCTTCCTGTGTTCTTTCTCCTTTCCCTCTTTATTCCTGTTCTTGATTTTCATTCCTTCTTTGTTCTTTCAAATCCTCCTTTTGTCTCTACTTTACTCCTTAATTATTTTCTCTCTCTCCCTTTTTCTCTTTCTTTCTTTCTTTCTTTCTTTCTTTCTTTCCTTCCTTCCTTTCTCTCTTTTTTCCTTCCGTCCTTCCATCCATCCTACCTTCCTTCCTTTTTTTCTCTTACTCTCTCTCTCTCTTTTTTTCTCTCCATCCCTCTCTCCGTATTTCTCTTGCTATCTGCACAACCAGGTGAGCAAGCCAAGGCCGATGGTGACCAAGAAGCGACTGGGGAGCAGTCGGCAGAATAAGCCTCGCCCCCTGTAACCATGCAATCCACACAAGCAAGGCAGCACTCCTCCCGTTTCCATGGATACACCCAAAGGATGCCGCAACATCAAGATAAAATATTAACCATAGAAGAACATAAGCATTCCGTGTTATTCAAAGGAAAGTGGGTTTGTGGTCTGACTTGTGTGAAACACGAACAAGCTCAGCTTAGCTCACCATTGCCATATAGGTATATGAAGTTGCTTAGATAATTTCAGGATAATTTTTTCCCCCTTAATTTTACAGGGAAAAGTCTCTGGAGAACAAATCGTCTCCTCCCGTGACTTTCCCCTTAATTTATGTGATAGAACAAGTCATGTGGATCCTGATCATTAACCCATTGCCAACTGAAATTGGCTAGTCCCTGTACAGAGTCTTAGGGAATCTCAGAATTCGGTGATGATTGGGTTAATGGTACTTCTTTTCAATGTCAATGACATAATCGGTATTGGGGTACTTCAAAGATACCATAGTAATATTTTGATTTATTCAATGACCAGTTCGTAGTTACTTCATGGACAATTTTGGTCAAATGACCTTTCATTTCTTTCATCATGATAGGCAGATTTCAAAGCAAGGTATTACGTAAGCTTGCCTTACATAGCAGGATGAAGAAATTAAATAGACCAGGTGACTAGAATGGCACGCAAATGAACACTTAATGAAGGCATTTGTTGCATCCCTTCTTTGAATGCATATCTTAGCATGTTGCACAATGTACTTTGCAAACTGTGAAATACCAGTCGTTCATGGAAGCATTGTTGTTTTTAGTGGATGTAAATGAAAACGACAATTCAAAAGAATATATGAATAATCAAGACATCAAAGTTGGTGCTTATCTCATTAGATTTTAAAGCACCATGTCACTTTAGTACAAATGACCTTCCTCTGATCATGCGTAGAATCTTTTGATCATGCGCAGAAAGGAACTACGAACTGGCTTATTTGTCTATTAAAGGCTTATTGGGCACCATATTCTGAACTAAATGTATATTTTAACTTAAACTGTGGTCTGAAATTTGTGTTTGTATATGGATAGCCACATTGGGAGCAAATCTCTAATAGTGAAAGCTCAAATTACTGGCACGTTTGGACGTGAGAATCATTAAAGGGGAAGTTCACCCTGAAGAAAACTTTCTTGTAAAAATAGCAGAAAAAAGAGTAAAAAAATATAGGTGAAGGTTTGAGGAAAATCCGTTAAAGAGTAAGAAAGTTATTAGAGTTCAAAGTTTTGGATTTGTGACGTCATAAACGAGCAGCTGCCCCTTGTGTTATGTAATATAAAATGTATGAATTTCAAATTTTGTATGGTCCCTGATGACATAATATTGTTTTCTTTTCATGATCGGGTGTGAAATGATTTGTCTATTGATATACAAAAGTTCTATTGAAAACCATTTTCAATTTTCTGAGAAAATGACATTTCATTGATATTTTACCATTCGCTATGTAGGAATGCTGCTCGCATATGACGTCACAAATCAAATAATTGAAATTCTAATAACTTTTTAATTATTTGATGAATTTTTCTCAAACCTTCGGCAATATTTTTCATTATTTTTTCTGCTATTTTTACAATAAACTTTTTGTCAGGGTGAACTTCCCCTTTAAGAACTTTCTGAGAATAAAAAGTAGATTTCTTCTCATCCATAATTTCAGAACAGATTTTTACCACAGCGTAAGTTAATCCTGCTTCATAATATGGGCTCTCTGGTTTTAAAACATAAGTTAAGTTTAAAACCACACGATTATGGAATGCCAACTGCCAACTTGTTCACCAAGAAAAATATATTTAAACATAACATCCCCTAACGTCGTGGATTGAAGTTCTTGCTTACCTGGATTTAATTGTGAGAATACCACTTAAGCTACCAGAAAAAAAATAATATAAAGAGGTTATGTTCACATAAAGACTTTTATTTAACAGTTATAGGCGTAAACATTATTAATTTTTGGATTGCAATTAGGGATGTATTCATATTTAGTTATGAATTCAAACTATAACACTAGAAAATCAATGCTATTGATCAAATGCCTTAATATAATCTTTGATTGCAATCCTTTGAAATTAATTTCTTAAATTAGAATGATAGAGTATCAGAAATCAATAGCAATGGTTGTGGGATATTTTCTGCATGATTGGTTGTATAAAAACTGGTGTTTTTTTAAATTGGCGTATTGTTATTTCTATGGGATTTCAATGTTACTTTGGACAACTCTAAATTTCTGGGCAACTCTTTAGTTTATTTTGAAAGACATTTCTTTCAAAACTTCATTGTATCATCAACTCTCCATTTCTTTCTCCTCTTTGTATGTGAGATTTAAAGGAAAGTACTGAAAGTATTTAAATGAAAGTATTCCATGGGCATGTTGCAGGGGACCGTAACACAAAGCTTTAGCAATGATCGTAGAACATATTATTTTTTGCGAATGATTGCATTGACTACAATGTACAATTAATCACGGAAATCAATCGTACGATTAATCGCTAAACTTTGTGTTACGGAACCCAGATATTGTTACAATCAAACGTAACTCCAAAAATTAAACTTAAGTCAATTTTCATCCAATGAGCTTTGTGTATTTTGTACTTGCGATTGATTGTAAGAGTGTCATTTGATTGCAACTTTATCTCTGCAACAGACCTCGTACGCAATGCCTTTATTATACATTGTGTGAATATAGGGTATGTATAAATTCCGTCCAATTTGTTTATATGTGATTAATAAGCTTTAATATGTTTAAAATTTGAATTACTGTTCAAGTTTAGGACAAGTCCACCCCAACAAAAATTTGATTTGAATAAAAAGAGAAAAATCCAACAAGCATAACACTGAAAATTTCATCAAAATCGGATGTAAAATAAGAAAGTTATGACATTTCAAAGTTTCGCTTAATTTCACAAAACACTTATATGCACATCCGGGTCAGTATGCAAATGAGGGAACTGGTGATATCACCCACTCACTATTTCTTTTGTATTTTATTATATGAAATGTGAAATATTCTAATTTTCTCCTCATTGTCCTGTGAAACAAAGTTTTATTTCTCCCTGAACTTGTTGAATTACCATTGCTTAACATTTTATGGTTCAGTCAAGTTGGTCCTTATTGTAAATTCTTCAAAAATGGAAATAATGTATAATTCGAACAATAAAAAACAAAACAAATAGTGAGTGAGGGACATCATCGATTCTCTCGTCTGCATGTGACTAAATTGTGCACATAACTATTTTGTGAAAAATAAGCGAAACTTTAAAATGTCATAACTTTCTTATTTTACATCCGATTTTGATGAAATTTTCAGCATTAGGCTAGTCTGAATTTTCTCTATTGATTCAAATCAACATTTTCATGAGGTGGACTTGACCTTGAAGTAGGCCTTATTATGGATTAATTCCAAGTAGTACTGTAGTGTAACATAGCAGGGTTTTGTTTTCCCATGTGGGATGAATGTCGTGAGATATATTCAATCAGGAGTTTTCAAATTTATTTCAACCTTTTCAAACCCAATATTGTGGAAATTAGCTGGAATTAAGAAGTACAAGGCTTTGAATATGATTTAAAATCAATCGATCTTCAAATTTTTCTGTGATATCAGTGGTTTCAAGGCACGTATTAAAAGTGCGATGCTAAATACAGTTGTATCAATTTAAAAGTTCAGCCTGTATACTGAGATTCAGGTGATAATTCTATTTTTATACAGTTTGGAAAATGTAATGTATTCACTGTATATGACTGAACATAGGCCTGTATGTTTTGAACATGTTAATCGAATGTTAATTACATGAAGAAAAGATAGGGTGATTGCCTGTCCAAAACAGGTTTTATGATATTGTATGTTTTGTATATTTTGTATATAAGGCTTATATTGTATATAGTATAATTTATACTAACGAAAATACTTGTGGTCATTCCATTAATTAGCAATGATTAGCAAAGTAAAACAAAGGCCTTATTGAGAGATAGATTGACCAGGGCTCCGTAACACAAAGATTAGCGATCAATTGCTAAATGAACTGACCAATCAAGATCAATGTTACACTCGCATTTGTCACAAAATACTGACCAGGAACCAATCAGAAGTGTTCTTTCATATTTGCTATTCATCGCAAACCTTTGTGTTACGGAGCCCTGGGTCCAAAATTTAGTGATTGATGATAAAGTAGAGTTCTTTGATCAATTGCACAAAATGATCAATGCACAAAAATTGTAAAAATCAGCTCTACTTTAAGGGAAAGTTCCCTGCAATGTCGAGTTGGGTTTTATAAAAAGCAGAAAAAATATAAGAAGCTTATTAGAAAAAGTTTAATAAAATAACATAAAAAAAAATTACTGGTTTTCAGATTCTAATATTGTGACATCATATGCAAGCAGCGTCTTCACTCTCTATCAAAAACGGAATTTGTATTCCATGATATATGGGGAAACTCCTCGCATATGACATCACTAATTGAAAAAAAATAATATCTCATTCTTTAATGGATTTTCATCAAGGCTTTGCCAGTATTTTTCTCTGCTTTTTCTGCTTTTATCAAAACCAACTTATCGGCAGGGTGGACTTGCCCTTTGAAGCCAAATTGATTTTGGTCATTATCAATGACGCATTTCGGTTCTGTATCTCGAATGAGAATAATGGCATGTTTCTTTCAAGCTGTTTAAAATTATCCTCACATTTGGCCTTGAAAATTTTCAGGAAGTGCACTTTAGCTCGAAATGCATTTGACAAAACTGGAAAAAAACTGCAAGTCGGAGTGAATCAGATTGTGTATTTTTTGTTAATGCTGTTTTTATATCACCTATACCATACAGGGCTGTAATGGCCGCCAATAATCCGATCTGTGCACAATGGGGTAAGATGTATTGAGACAATGTTCGAATTTATATCACGTTTATTGTCAGATGAGTAAAGGCAAGGTGATTACTTTCCTAGGTGATTACTTTCCTGGCTGTTTTACACATGTTGCCTTGAAACAAATTGGAATACTTAGTAGTGAAACAGTTTTACTGAAAATGCCTTGTAAGTTTCATGAATTCAAGCTCATATGAAACATGGAATCTGAAGTGTAATATTGATGGATTTAATGTTGAGTCGAAACTTCGAAAGGACTCGTTCTAAATCGGTGTAACACTGATGCGTTGGTACAAGATCTGATCTAGAGATCCCGGGGTAGTATTCTCATCAAAGATTTAACTTAAAACCTCATGGTTGTAATATTTGATTTAGATACGGGTAGCCAAATATGTCAAAAATTTTAAAAGAAAAAATATATTTACATTAATTTTTTAGCAAATAAATGAATAAAAATAAAAATCAACCTGGGAGTTGACGTTCTTACTTCTGACCATTCCAAATTACGTTTGTTTTTAGGGAACACCGTAGTAATTTAGGAGTCAGTCTATCTTGCCTCTTATTTGGGCTATCATGGACATTTGGGGAGCTATAACCCCCCCCTTCAAATTTTTTTGTACCAAATGTGTTTAAATTCTATGATACATGCATTTACTGGGCATCTTGCCTCTTACTTTAGATGATCTAATGGACTACAAATATATGTATGTTTTTTTAATTATATACAGCTGATTAAACTCTGATGCATCAACCTATATGTACCTTTCTTCCGAAAAGTGTCACATTTGGCTTACCATACATTGAGGTATATTGTTTGAATTAAATCTTTGTTTAAAATATGACCCCCAGTAATTTCTTGCACAAAATTCTTTTTGTGTATTTGATTTAGATTCGATACCAAAAGGCATTTTAAGTGAAAATTCAGATTATTATGGATAGTTTAAACAAATTATTTTTTGATATGGTTTGAATCTGGGTTGAACATTATGAATACAAAATGCAATTGCTGTATTTTCAAAAAGTAATGATAATATGTGTTTTTGTATACAAATATCAATTTATGTCACATTAGTTTTCAGTATTTTTGCATCATTTGTGCCATTTAAATAAAATCGTGTCAGCAATTTTTATCTCATCTCAAAGCATCATCATAAAGAAGTTTTCTATAATTTGCATGTTGAATCATACAATATCACATTTTTCAGAGGAATTACTCTTGATACACCGGTCTGAAATGCTGAATGAATATAACAAATTAAGGCAAATAAAACTATCAAAATGTCAGATTTCTGATTGTAAAATTCTGTTCGCCGATGTGGCTATATGATTAACTATATAGTCTGCTGACACAGACCCTCATTGAAACTTTTATCAACAAGTGGGTCTTGAAACAAGACTAGAACAAATAAAACTTGGTATTTAGGTGGTACTTTGGTACAAAAATCAATGGCAAGGACTTTAGGCTGTATATTCAGACCACTTTCCTCAAGTTACTGGTTTGCACATCAAATTGTTGTCTATAGGCCTACAAGCAGTTATATTTCATCGGCATTGACTGTCCATTCTCATTTCATTTTTATTATTTTTCATACGAAATTCCTCTGGTGTAGATTAAAGGAATTATTTGGTTTATTATCCAGCCGCAGAATCAATTAAGGAAACCAAAACCCCACTCGTTAATTCCTACAAATACATTCTATTGATTTTGATCAGGATATACATGCCTGACATATTGTAAGTCCTTAATCACCTAACGTTTTTTTCAACATAAATTCAATATCATCATGATGAAATGAAGAAAGAAAAAAAAAAATGTTAGGAGTTTCTAAATGGAGAATGGGTAATGTGCTGTGATCATCTCAATGCGTTTATTATTGATGCTTCGCCGCATCTAGCGGCAGAAAAAGATTTGCTATCCGGCTTAGATGATGGGAATAGACTGAATTGGTGCGGAGGCGTGAGATGTTTGATTAAAGAAGTGGGGCTGTAGTATTCTGTAGGAAGTGTTTTTTTTTGTCAGAAGAAAGTGCAAGGTATTTTGTGTGATATGTTTATCTGTCCAAGGTTTCAATTTGTGATTATCCCAGGTAAGCGTTTTCTGTATGATTTGAGATTGAATTTTAAGTGAATTGTCGGAAGGGGGAGAGAGAGGGGGGGGGGAAGAGAGAATGGGGAACTGGTGACAGGCTGATGCTGCATGATCAAGGGGGGGATTCAGAAGGTGTGGGCATGCACACCCCATAACATTTGAAGAAACAAATGGTGCACAGTGTAAAATGTCCTCATCTTTATTCCTTCTTCAGGAGAAGAAATGTCCACCATTTTGTATACTGACGACCCTTTTGGGGGCTTGTCAAAATTTTCATACAAATTCGCATCCCATGAAAGTCCGCATTTGGATCGGCGCCTGAAGAGAGGAGAGAGCGAGTGAGGGAAAGAGGAGGGGGGGGGGGTACAGCGAGAATAAGGTATAAGGAGTGAAAGGGAAGAGAGAGGGAAGGAAAAGAGTGTGGGCATGGACCATGAGAACAAGTATGGGAGAGATATATAAGTAGCATTGGAAATTTAAAGAGGCTATATAGTCTAGTTTACTCCAATGATGTAGCACTAAGCCTGTTCATCGATCAAAGTAGAATGTCTAACGCTGCACTCCTTCAGACAAAATTAGATGCACTACTTATGTTGACAGGGAGGGTAGGCAGGGGTATTGTAGACATAAAAAATTCCATGAAAAACACGAGAGAATCGAAAATCACTCAAAATCATAGCCAATCTTCTCCCAGTGCTTATCTAATCTAACCATGTACCTATTACGATAGCTAGGTCCATGCAGTTCTAACTACTTCTGTTTAGTAGTTAAGTTACGAGTGGGCATGGAAGAATTTAGAAGCTAGTGTTTGAGAGAGAAAAAAAAACGTGGGGGGGGGAGAGTGCGATGGTGAGAGAGTGAAATTGATGGACTAAAAAAATAGAGAAATGGGGGGGGGTGGGAGGGAGTGCACAATAAATGAAATTGGACAATAAGCTTTTACAACCTCTGAATATAATACCATTGTCATTCGAATCGATGCTGTATAATGACTAAATCAGTTGAAATGTAAAGTTAAGTTACATATTGGAAAAACACTTTCCATGTTAAAGAAAATGGTATTAATCATACTTCTATGCACCAATTGTAAATAGATGTGTTTTCATCATGTCATGAATCATCGTTTTTTCTATACACGTTGGTAGCAAAAACATGCATTGTAAAAACTGTGGTGTTAAAACTGACACCAATTGGTGTTAATAGAGGACCACACCCTGAGGTGTTAAAATAACACCCTAGAGATTGAACTTAACACCAAAGAGTGTAAACATAACAACCATCTATAGGTGTAAAACTAACACCACCAATTTAACACCGGTGTAAAATAACTGGTGTGGTCCTCTGTGTACACCGGTTAACACCACAGTTTTTGCTGTGAGCATCTCATCAATTTGTCTCTTACTATTCACCTTAATTTTTGCAATTTCTGTACATATTATCACTTGTAATTAGTGGCATATCATTGGCTATCAACTTGTACCTTGCCGTTTTGAGGAGCACTTTTGCATTTATACAGAGATCCAGACTATATCATTTCTTTGAATAAATGATTTAATCAATGATTTGTATGAATATTCCGGCTTATAATGTGTGAATATGTTACGAGATGTGTTTGTCTACACATAACACAAAATCAAACATGTTATTTCACACATGGTTTACTTTATGAACTTGAAGTTGTATATAAAGAGTTTGAAGAAGCTTTGAACAAATTATTTCAAAGTTTAAGCAACAATATTTAAAGGGGAATGAAACCTTTGGAACAAATAGGCTTGTGTTGAACCAGAAAAATCAAAGAATAAGAATAAAGAAAATTTGACAAAAATCGGACAAAAAATGAGAAAGTTATGACCATTTGAATATTGTAATCACTAATGCTATGGAGATCCTCATATTGGCAATGCGACAAGGATGTGTGATGTCACTGATGAACAACTTTCCCTTTGGTGGACTATAAAATACCCTCAAAATGTCTCTTTTTTCTTTTTGTTATGATGATACAAACTCTTTATCCATGATGTATTCTTAAAAAATATGTATTACATGCCCTCATGTAGACGGAACACATGATTTATAGATAGATGTGATAAAAGAGGCAATTCTAGTGAAATATATACTAAAGTAATGGGGAGAGTTGTTCACAAGAGACATCACATATCTTTGTCGCATTGCCAATTTGATATCTCCATAGCATTAGTGATCGCAATATTCAAATGCTCATAACTTTCTCATTATTTGTCCGATTTTTCTCAAACTTTCGTTGATCTGTTTCTTTGATTTTTCTGTTTTCACACAAGCTATCTTGTTCCAATGGTTTCATTCTCCTGTAACTTTTAATTAATAAATTAGTTTTAGCAGTGCTGTTTTGGAATAAAGCATTTGTCTAAAATTTAATCGATTCTCGATACGTTCATGAAGTAAAACCATATTGGAGAAAGCCCCGGGACGGCCGGGAGAAAGCATATTAACGTTGTATCACTTGTATGCATCTCTTTGAACCGAATTTTAAACGTCAAGTCCACCCCAGAAAAATATTGATTTGAAAATAAAGAGAAATCGAATTAGCATAACGCTGAAAATTTCATCAAAATCAGATGTAAAATAAGAAAGTTATGACATTTCACTGACTTATTTTTCACTAAACAGTGCTATGCACAACTCAGTGATGATACGCAAAATAATGAAACAGACGATCGATGACGTCCCTCACTCACAATTCCTCTTGTTTTTTATTATTTGAAATATACATATCATTTTACAGATTAGACAATAAGGACCAACTTGACTGAATCATTATAGTATGATCTATCAAACAGTGCTAATTACACATTTTCAGGGAGGAATTAATCGTCGTTATACTTGACAATGAGGAGAAAATTGGAATATTTCACATTTCATTTAATAAAATACAAAAGAAAATAGGTGAGCGGATGACGTAATTAGTCTACTCACTTGCATACCAACCATGATATGCATATAAACGTTTTGATAGAATTAAGCGAAACTTTAACATGTCATAACTTTTCTGAATTGTTTTAATATTATGCTTGTTGGATTTTTCTATTTTTATTGAAATAAACTTTTTGTTGGGGTGGATTGTCCTTTAATAAGCATATTCCACATTCAATCCATTAAGATTGAAATGGAAAAAAACCCTTTGATCAAGTTTTTCTTGAAATGTTTTTCAACCCTATATATAAAAAAAATAGGGCTTATATACATGTACCCTAAACCCACGATTTATTTCCGACTCGTCTAATGCCAATTCGCCCAAATCCCATTTCGTCCACTATCATTTGCTATACCATCAGTTCGTCCAGTATCAATTGCCATTTCGTGCACTCACCATTAATTCGTCTAACCAGTTGGTCCAATAGACATTTAGTCCATTTACCATCTGGTCTATTACTGGACTAAGTGTTAATTAGGCGAAATGAATGAAAAGAAAATGGATATTAGACCAACTGGTTATAAGACGGAATGGTCATAGACGAATTACTGGTGATTAGACGAAGTGATTATTGGACCAAATGGCTGTAAAACGAAATGTTGATGGATGGAATAAATGAAGGTAGACTATGACTGAGTGGACGAGTTTGCGATAGACAAATCGGCAGTTTAATTACCAAACCCATGGGCTAGCTCAGTCATCCCTTCGAACTCCACCCCCTATACCATTACCCCAGTTAAAGTGATCAATGTGATCATTTTCAATATCAATGTTATGAATTGACATTTTAGCCAAAAAAAAATGAAGGGGGTGGGGGTCATCTGAATTTTTTTATTTGAAGTAGTATTTATTAAAACATTCAGTTCAAAATCATACATACAATAGTATATTAACAAAGTCAAACAAATAATTATTCATAATACAAAAAAGAATTGCACACATACAAAAAAATAAAGAATGTAACATTCGAGTCATCAGGAACAAAATAGTTATAAACAAAATGATTTATAGCGACGCAATTGAACTGAATGAGTAAACGAAGTAAAAGCCCTTTCATCCCATCCCCCACAAAATGCTATACGTATATCGGTAAATTTCGTTCACGCTTTTCCTCATATATTTGCTAATCAAGATGAAAAATATGTTAAAATGATTAAAAAGGAAAAAAGTTAGTTATGTTGGCTACTTGTAATTCCTGAGGATTGATTATAGAAAATAGCGATTCCTGTCCAAAACGCAGGTTACGACGTCATTAAATTGCATGAATCATTCCCCTTAAAATAACCAGGAAATTACCTCTGCGGGATTCTCAAGAAAGATGGGGATGACGACATGTATTGTATTGGTGACATCAATTCCCTGTTCTATTACCGTGTGAGTAAAGAAAAAGTTGACACCTCACAAATCCCAAATTTCAGGAAAAAAAAATATGCCAAGAACGCATAATTATCTTAATGGCCTATTATCTCCAAAATGATTTGTTTATGTGGGATTTGTTAAAATTTAATCAACAGCAGTGGCGTAATGAGCCAAAAATTGTAGGGGGCTAGATATGTCATATCGCATTATAAAAAGTTGCGAGCGAGCGGGGCGAGAAAGCAAAAATTTCGACATTTTTCAGCATTACAAAAATCCAATTTTGTGATAGATTCCGACACAGTATCTGGAAAATGTTATCATAATCATATTTCACTTTTCGTTCTCTCCCTTTCTTTCCTTTTTTTTCTTGGTACTATTTTTTTCGGGGGGGGGGGGCAAAGAACCCCCATCTATACACCCCTGATCTGGACCCCGTTGCATAACTACCATGGTATATGCTCAACAGCCAATCAACATCAAGGATTCCATGATAGCTTAGATGGCAAAGTTACCGTAATGGCAACTTATATGCAACGGTCGGGGCCCATGCAGGAGTTTGTTTTATTTTTTACTGTGATGTAAAGTTCGATTTGAGCCTAAGTATAAGGCATGACTGCGAGGAATGAATCCAGATATCATTGATGTCATAATCCTACATGAGTTAGTAAACATGTTCTTAAATCCCTTTTGATTAGATTAACTTGAGAATTTATAGTAAAATGTTAATTAGTTATTAATCAATTATCAAATGTCAATTATTGAAAATGTGCTTTACAATGGATTTTAATTCTTATATGATTATGACATCATTGGCATCTGGATTTATTACAGCCATGCCTTACTTTTGCGCAAATAGAACTTACATCACAATATGAAATACGTATATCCTGTTTATAAAAGAGTTAAGACGTACCTCATAAATATGGTATCAATTATTTTAGATAAGATGCTATTTAGGCCATTTATAATAATTATGTGTTTTTGACATATTTCCTCCTTAAATTGGGGATTTGTGAGGTGTCATTTTTTTAAGGCACACGGATAATGAGATGATCACGCGGTGTAAGCCTGTCTGTCTCTATAAGATCAATCCAAAGAAACTCACTCGATTTGTTTTTATCATAGTAACGTGTTTTGCATAGAAACGAAATTGTGTTGCCATGCCAACCGGGCTGTTTTACGTCATAAGAAAGATAAACCATTGATGATTCTAATGATGCTGTTTTCGCTTGTTCTGCGTGGTTTCTTCAGTACTTCAGAGCCGAATTTTTTTTTAATAAGAAAAGCTATAGTCTTGAATTATCTTACTGCTCTTCTGAAATCGATGATGAAGATAATTTGTATGATGACAGAAGATTAATTACTGATGTCACATCAGGGGCAGCGTCAGCATAGGCGGGGGACGATCCCCCCTAAATATTTTTTTGATACCTTTTTTTTTTTTGGTTGTCTATTTTTTTCCTGCGTCCTCCCCTAAATTCACGTGGACCCTCACCTGAAACGTGTGTTGTCCCCCCTAAAATTTTTGTTGATGACCTTTTTTTTTTTTTTGCTTTTGCTTGTCAAAAATTCTTGATTAGCAACTCCTTAAATTTAGGTTGATAACCTTTTTGGGGGGCGCTTGTCAAATTTTTTACCTGTGTCCATCCCAAAATTTCAGGTGGACACCCCCTAAATTTTTGGGCTTCCGCCGCCAATGAGCGTCAGGGTATTTCGATATGGTTGCTGGGGGCAGGGACGAGTTATTTTTTTCATGCAGTTGCAGGGGTATAATAATCACACGACCCACACTTCTTATGTTTAGACCCTTCTTTCTTCTCTCTTCCATCCATTTTCTTCTTCTTTTTTATTTCTCCTCTCTGTTCTCCCCCCCCCTTTCCCGACTTGGGAGTGGTCGCCCCCGCCCCGGCCCGACGTAGAGCCACCCCTGAGTCAAACATTCGGTGACGCTTGGTAAATTATGGCTATCCGTATAAAGAAACAGAAGCGCATAGTAGACAAAGCCAAAAGTGAAGAGAATGTTGAAAACATATGCATAATCTTAAATGAACTTACGATAATAGCGGTGACCTATAACTAATTTTAAGGGGGGGGGGGGGATAATGGTTTATCAAGACCCGAATCAAGAACAAGACAGAATAACTTTTCTTTTAGAGATACATACAGGTAGTGGTGGATCCTTTTGAGAGCCTTTATATTTTTTTAATGTAAATGCCGTTCTTATATAGACAAGTGTCCCCCCTTTTGAAAGTCACAGCATAATATACATTATATTTTTTGATGGGAATATGCCGTTCATACATTTTTTTTGACTTGTCAAATTTTTCTTGGACGAATGACCTTATTTTTTTAGTGAAAACCATAGCTTTTTGAGTGTCAAATTTTCATAGGGAAAATACTGTTCCTTTTGATATAATATACTTGCTGATTGCACCTTTTCCATGCAACTTCAGGTGCCCGATCCAGAACATTCCATTCGTCATCATCATTATCACCATCATCGTCGTCGTGTCATCATCATCACCATCATCATCATCATCACCTCATCGTCGTCACAATGATCAATTCATCATCATTATCATTACCATAACCATAACCATCATCATCATCACCATCTGGTCATCGTCATCATCATCATCATAATTTTCATCATTCGGATGCACTAACGACAGGAAATACAACATGGAAGACTGCAATATATCTTGTTTTCCACAGTCACATATTTATTCAAATTTCATTCAGATTTCTACACAAAATAAACAAATATTGTGTATGCCTATATCTTCATATTCACAGATTTCTAATTCCCACCATTTCTACAACCCATATAGAAGAACAAATATACTCTTGGTGAAAGAAATAGAAAAGTGGGAACAATAATTCTGATATTTACGTCTGATTTCTTCACTCATAGATCATCATGATCTCTGGTTGACAAAAACTGCACCAAATCGGGACAAAAATGATACAAAACTAAGACATTCCATCAAACGATAAATCCCCATATCATATAAATCTTCATGAATCACATATATAATTTTGAACAATGAAAAGTATCTAGCTATCTATCAAGTGTATTTACAGATAAATAAGTATAATTCTTGTTACTATTAATTTATTCATTTATAAGGAATATAGAAATCAAAGATGAGAATGAATCATCTCATTTCATGAGGCATATGGGGAAAACAGTCTTTTCATGCAAAGCAGAGTACCGTTACATAACACTTCCAATCAATTGTAACATTTGAAATCAACATCAATGGTTTGGTTTATGATAACCTCATCTATAAGCACTTGGTCTTTTCTCCATCTAGTCCACTGACAACTCGTCTGTCACCATATTATCCGCAATCAATGGGCCTGCAACTCATTTAGTCTGAGAACCATAAGGTCCGCAGGCCCAAGCGCTCTATGCCCAACTCCTTGACAGGGCATGCTTTCAACTATCATACTTCAGAGAGTTGAGGAGTAGATCTTTTTGGTGCTATACTAAATAAGTTGTATACCAATTGGATATTACATGAAATGGTTATAGATGAAATGCCAGTAGACTAGATAATAATGATAATAATAGGCATTATAATAGCAGCATCTATCTGGATATAGTTTATTCTAGGGTGCACTATTACAAGACCGGGCTTAGGCCAATTGGTAATGATGCCTTGAGAGATCGCCCAATGCTAACCTCAGCAGAATACATGACTTTGATACATGTTGGGTGCTTTGATATTTTACAATGACACTCATACCATTGATTACAAGGTTGCAATTAATACTATTCAAGTTTCCTGAAACATGGCGACCCCTGATAGACAAATGATAACAAAAATATGTTGTTTTACGAGTTAATTTCTTTACCACATAGAGCATTCGTTGCTCTTTTATAAGCAATAACCATTCTTATTTTCAATGAATAATATAAAAAATTACATTGTCAAAAATATAGTAATAAAATTTAGGTCCTAGTCCAGGGATGTGTTTCACAAAACTTGTTGTAAAAACATATTTGCAAAGCTGTTACAAGCTACTGAAATCGCTTGATTTGATTGGCAGATAGCAAACTTGTTATATAAATTGTGCATTTATCATTATTCAAAGTATTCATGACATGTGACCCTGAAATCTTAAAATTCAATACATGCTTTGTTATTTGTACCAAGGGAACATTAATCAGAAATAACAGCTACGCAAAACATTCTCAAAAATATAACAATCCAATTTCAATTTGCTAAAACTCTTTAATCTTACATTCCTATTCCTAACATTTGGAGATGATTCCATACACACATTACTATTTAACCAGGGAATATTAATTTGAATGAATCTAGTACTCACATTACATGAAAATAATTTCATACTTAATCTTCCTTTTACACCTCATCAAAAATATTGACAATTATCCCAAAATAACAATAAGTTTGATGAAGTATTATTCACTTTCACAGGTGTCAACATCTGCATCCTGTAACACAAAGGTTAGCAATTAATTGCGAATTTGAAAGAACAATTCTTATTGGTTCCTAGTCATTCTACTGAACAAAATGCGCATACAACAATGATCCTGATAGGCTGTTTCTTTTAGCCATTAATCGCTAACCTTGTGTTACAGGCCCCTGGGGCCCGTTGCAGAAAGAGTTGCAATCAATCGCAACTATAAAAAATCATGCGCAATTTGATTTTCAACCAATCAACGACGCGCATTTGGGACTTGCGATTGATTTTTTGGGCTTGCGTTTCAACGCAACTCTTTCTGCAACGGGCCCCAGGGGCTCCTAAAACTACTCAATATTTTGAAAATCAGTGTATCATAATAACTTTTATTATAATCATCGTTTTGTTTTTCCCTCATTGTATAAGCTACAGCATACATTCTAAAATGATAATAAACACACACGCATAATGATATTTTCAGTACAGCGATTCATGAGATCAAATGATGCGAGTTTTGGTCTGTGGGACAAACATACTACAAAGGAATACACTAGACACAGTCCCTCACAAAATTTATCAGAACGATGAAATTAATTTTCCTACACATTAGTGCAACAATCTTTAGGTTTAGATTAATAATTTACTTACAATTGTGACAAAATATTTCAATATTAATACGTATGTACAATGGGGTGGAATTTCAAAGCGTGAAAGACAAATTGTACACCAGATAGTGGTACATGTAGATGACATTAATTCTATCAAATTATTTGTATAATACTAAAATAAACTATAAAGCGAGTCTGGGTAACCTAAATTTATTGAGCAAATGGCAGAAGGGGATGATCACATTTAAACACATTAAGATATCATTCAGCATATTATTCAAGTTAACAATCTTGAAATTTAAAGGTACATGTTTCTCCTGATTGGGGAAAAAAAACACTAAATTTTATTTGCCACATAGGTTCATTATCTTTATTTCTTCAGAAGTGTTTGAAATAAAGATATATGCCTACATGTATCATGTCTGAATACTAAATAATTTCTTAATGACAAAAAGCTTTTTTTTTCAGAAGTATGATGTTCTTCCATTTTTATGCACATGCAGAAATTGGCTGGTTGATATTTCATTATATACCACCTTGCTAGGAGTCAATAGCAAATTGCATCTATCCACTTTTGCCCAGTTAAAGGCCTGGAATCTTCATTCATGTCTGAAGTGCACAACAGTCGACAAATGTTTTTCAAAATGAATGCACTTCACATAAATATTATTTATTATGCATTACCGGTAATCAACAAATATAAAATGAAAGAAATACAATAGGATATTAAAGAAGAGTCACATGGATGCCATGAAATGGAAAAAGATCTGAAAGGTCTTTCTCGGCAATCTAAGTTAAATGGATATTTGAGTTAGAAAATTTCCAAATGATTACTGATAAGTAACTATTCATTAAAATGAGCTGAATTTGAAAGAAAAAAATCAGTTCATTCTCAAGAAAAATAGGTAAATCCGCCTTCTGCAAGAGGCATAATTAGCACATCAAACATTGATTTCATATATCTTGACTGACAACTGAGGACACTAAAGAACGTATATATCTAATAAAAAGCAAAGCATAAATAAGTAGTAAAAACGTGAGAGTAAATTAATAAGTCTTTGACAGGAAATAATATATTTTCATGCAGCTTGATGGTGTCTCTAAAATAATAAATCATAACTGAAAATGGGAGAAAAATAAGGTTTACATACAATTACAACTGTTAAAATCCATGAAAGGCATGAATTTAACATGGAATGCAAGAGATGAACGATTTCAATTTACATGTAGTACACAATGATTAATGAGTAACATACTCAAATTAAGGTTTTTTTTTCAATTCCATGGAACAGCAAGTCCCAGTATGTTTCATAACATAACAATATCATCTCAAAATGCAGTCGCCAAGTAATGCATCTGAGGTCAGTTTCATAAAACACGTCAGTTAGAAGCTACTGAAATCCTTCAATCGGATTGGCTGATGGTAAATTTGTTACAGAAATTGTGCACTTGTTATTATAACAAGTCTTCATGAAAACGGGACCTTGTACATTTTACTGAGGCCATCGCAGAAAGAGTTTCTATCAAACGCAGCTCCAAAAATCAATCACAACTGCATTTTCAACCAATCAGAAAGAGGCATTCGGCAGTTGCATGTGACTTTTTTGAGTTATGATTAAACCTAATTCCTTCTACATCTGTCCCCTGGGAGTACACTATGGACACTTCCATTATGCAGGTAGGGGTGGTAAGACACTTTAAATTGCTGTGGTCAAATGTCATGAAATAAAAGTTTTCATTTCTTTTTGATATTATGCCATCTGAAGGGGGAAAAACGAAAAGAAGAAAAAGAAAGAGAGAAGAAAGTGATAAATAGAAGATTAAAATAAGAAAGAATGACGGAATGGAGGGTATAAGAATATATTTATTATTAATACTGCTTTCTCTGTTGTCGGAAGCTCTTCTAGAACTGAGCAATAAAAAAACTACATTTTATGTAGCTCTTAATTACCGTAAATTATTTTCCCACAAGTCATTATTCTACTTATGAAGATGGTCAACCTTTTCAAATATTAAAAGAAATCTTGCCTTGTGAAGCTGATAAAATCAAATATATTAATAAAATCAAAATATTAATTTTCATAAATTATAAATGAAATATAAATATAATTCACTTGAACAAGTCAATGCAGTCACTTTGAACCAGCTTTAAAACAATGAGCTCAGCCCCTCACATGAGAAAGCCTGCAAATAACCCCCTCCACAAAATGGAATATTCCTTAGGGCACATGCATGCTCCTAAACAATGCATGACTCCATGGGAGCGTTGCAAGAACACGTTTGCGATCAAATGCAAATTTACAATTGATAATCAATCTTTGATGATCAATTGTAACTAGTAGAAATTTATTTTTACTTCTCAATGCAAGAAGCAGACCAGCAAACGAGTGCAAATTTGCAATTAATTGCCAGATTTGTGATTAAATTCTAGACTGAAAATTGATCGCAAGTTTCTCGCAACACCCCAACATGACTGGCTATTTACACCTCAGTCACATTTGCCCTACGGCGGCCATAACGAAAAGTAAAAAAAGTCCTGTTTTATTCACTTTTTTATTCAAACCACCTACATGAAGCTACAAAATGTTCAAACGGCTGTTTCCGACTCGCCGAAGAGCAAATGTGGCTGAGTTATTAGGAGCAGCTTCGCATAACAAAACTAAAAACTAAACGCTTCCTACCACATCAAAGCAACGCACTCAAACATTCATGATATAAAGCTATATGATTGCATGCTTCCCATGTTGCCATACATTGAAACACTTGAACATTATACATTTTTCTTACATGCAGTAGGAATACAGTTTTCTCACATGTAGTCCCACCTCATAGCTATTTACGTTGGGTTCAAGTATTGCATCTGATAACTCCTAATAATCCTATCTACAGTCTATGGATGAGTGGTGGCTAAAATCACGGACCACACAGACAGTGGCGGACTGTGACCCGGAGGAGACAAACCATTGTTCACTTACAATACAGTGCCCCTCAAATGCTTTGTCTCCTCGGGTCATGGTCCGCAACTGCACACAGACATGGTCACCTATGCTCTGTTTAATTTAACACAGGGGTAAGTCAAGATTGTTTAATCAGACTATAAGAAATTGTAGAAGAAACACTGAAATATTACATAACACATTTATCAAATTTGGCATTGAGTTACCTGCTAAAAAATCACTGTTTTAATATTTTACACTTTGTGGTACCCAGCTTTTACTATATTTTCATATTTTTAGAATGAGATGATGGAAATGGCAGCAGGGAATATGGGTAGGGTCAGAAGGGTTGGGGGATGTTTACTAGATGTCGCCAGAAAAAAGTGCAAGTTTATCACTTAACGAAGTGAAAACCATATTAGTAAAACCTTAAAAAGAAGGAAGTGAAACTTAAGTTGTACACTTTTAGCAGAAATCTGTCCAGTGTCTTTTTTTTTGTTCACATCTTTGATTCTATACAAAGAAAAATCAATAAGTGGACAGGGAGGCTGCTGTGAAACAAAATACATGGCAAAGATAGTGGACAGTTCTTTGGTTCCTGTAACAAAGACAGACAGACTATGAAGTAACTGCTTTCGGCTGAGTAGAACATCTTTGGGGTATCCAGGGTCCCGGTAACACAAAGTTAGCGATTAATTCCACACTTGATTTTCAAGATTGATTGTACATTGTAGTCAATGCAATCAATCAAAGACATTCTTCTACGATTGCTAAGCTGTGTGTTATGGGCCTATGGTGAGCATTTCATCAACAGATTTTGTCAGATCTGACAACTTTCTTTGACAATGATTGGCTTAGAAGCACAGTTCCTACGGTAACTGTCGGAAAAAACATACTTGTCAGATAGGACATCCGACGATTCCTTTCATGAAATACTCTTCAGGAGTGCATTTCATCAACATTTTTCTTGTCCAACAACTTTCCTTGAAATTGATTCGTTAAGAAACACGGTTTCAAGGGTAACTGTTGGATAAGACATATTTGTCAAGGGAGTGTTTCAACCATTTTCAAGTTGTCAGATCTGACATTGTCCTCTGATTTTGACTAGCTGAGAGGCAACTATCAAGTAAAGCGGGACTTGTTGGATAAAACCTATGACTTGTCCTATCATGAAGCGCTTCCAAGAAAGAACATCTAGCCAGTCCTTCCATTAATGTTGATGTAATGCTCTTCTGAAGGGTCACAGCCCAACGGCCAACTCAGCCAAGAGTCTCAGCTTATTGTCTGCAGATTCTCTCAGACATAATTTGATCTGATCAAATATGGTGAAGACAAGATCTTCACTTTCATCGACCGGTGCTTACCCATCTTGTTGACAGCCGATCTCCAATGTAAAATCCTTGTTGTGCAACCTATCCTCAAGAAAAAGCCCATTTTCTGGCCAGGATGATTTTTTCTTTAAAAGAAAGGTTGGAGTGTAAGGTACCTCTAAGAATTCTGGTACTGCCGATGAAGATACATGCACAGGGGAAGCTCTTCCGACTCCTATACATGTAACCGATGATAGAATTGACTGAATACATCTACCATGACCCTTCCGTGGTTAAAAAAAGGCTTGATAAACCCTGGATTTTTATTGTGCTATGTCCATAGATCAGTTGGGATGTCCGGGGTTCATCACGTGAGGGCGATGTGACAGACGGCACCAGTCCTGATGAAGAACTTCCGCAGCATCGAGCGGATTTCCGGTCGGAGCTCGAACGTGATGATCTCGCACATGTGGTTGTAGCAGTGGGCAGCGTGGGTTTTGAACTGTAGGATTTAATAAAAAAATGGACAAACTGTCGTATACATGTAGTTTTGAGTAAGCTGCATATATGCAGTATTACGCTGAACCATCGCATAAAATATACAGGGCCCCGTCTTACAAAGATTTACGATTGATCCGATCAATCATAACTCTATGGAAATCCATCAATGTCATAATTTTTTCCAAAGGACATTTGCAGTGTCCTTTGTAAACAAAGAGAAGCACAGGGAGTTTTCAAGAAAACAATGACTGCATTAATGTACATTATAGATAATATAATTTTGAACAAACATGCAAAATAGATGTTGACCTTGCTGGCCGTCATTATTAGCAGAATTAAGGGTCATCAATCAAGAACAAAGTTTATTGTGTAACTTAGAAAGAGCATTCTGAAACACGATCTTGGACCAGAAGCAAGACTAAGAAACCTTTTTTTCTATCTTTTGAACTTTTATTTGATTATAAAATATTGGTGTACATTGTAGCAACATGATAAAATATTAATCAAATGCAAACAATTACAATATAAAACTCATGTAAACATTTCTATAATGTGAATTGAGGAACAGAAAATTACCATTAAAATCATTTCATATGAGATCTTTAAGTGAAGGCCATTTCTGATAATGGATTTGTTGAGATTTTATACTTCAATGTTAAAGGCACCCTCAACATATCTCAAATGAGAAATAAATAATTCCTTAATATCAAGTGTCCTGCTTGGGCACTTTTGTGTTTGTACATACATGTAAATGTACCTTCTAACATCAAGATCACATGGTTCAATGACATTACACATGGACCTTCCAGTCCTTTATGAACTCTACCATCATTCTTCACTTATAAACAATGAGTTTCAAATTAAAACTAGTCTTCGAGTCTCCTGGCCTAGGAACTTACCCTCTCATCAGACATCTTGAGGATCCTAGTCAGGACCAAGACTAGAAGAGACTTCCAGGCTGTCCGATGACTCTCAGAGTCCAGGGAGATGAAGTAGCCCAGGGCTTCCTTCACAAGTCTGTCCAGAAATTGCGAGAGACAAACAGAGCATTTTGTTGTCAATAGACCAGTTAGCTTATGCCATAAAACCATTGTTTGACAATTAAAAGGGCAACATGACACTATCACTTGCACAAACAATGACAGTCTAAATAGCCTTTTTCTACAGGCTATATATCTGTGCAGTGTTCTGGGAGGAGTAAAGGCGTGCCCAATATTGCACTTCCTTATAGCCAGAATTGACCTTTGTATTTATAAAAAACAAAGTATTTTGGTCAATCTTAAAGACATCACCAGAAAGAGTTTTCAATAATTAATAGAAAAATAATGTAAAAAAAAAATACCTGAAAAACATATTTTTTGCCAATATCAGTCATATTGCCCTTGAACGTGCCAAAAAAAAGACCTCTGATTTCTACAGTTACCTTGGACAAGTCTATTGTATTCACAAAAATAACTGAGATATCTCAATAATAGCATTTAACCCCTCACTAGAAAATGAATACTTCCAACATGACATTACGAAATGCACTGTAAATGAACAATACATTGCTCCCATAGCATAGGGCATTCCAACTCAGCGACAAGTACCTGAAGACGTTTTTATTTATCTACTTTATAAAATCAATTAGTCTCGAGTTTGGAATCTATATTCATAAACTTAGGGCTGATATGCCATGCAGCCCTCTTAAGAACTTTATATTTTGGTGAAAATGATGTTTAGCTACACATGATCAGAGTTTATCTCCAAACTGGCTTATAGGCAGGGATTGGTCATTGAGTGCATTCGTGCATTTTTGGCATATACCGGTAATCAAACTCTAATGAAATAAAGTTGAACCTGCACAAGTTGACCAGAATAAGGAAAACAAAACAAATACAGTGTTTTATTGTCAACTGGCTCAGGGACTTGTCCATGTGGACATTGGTGTATTTGAAATCTAACCAAACTCTAATGATATATAGAATGATAGATGGTTAAGTCTGAATCTGTGGATCTAGTTAACGGAAGGAAGGATTTCATTCACAAGACTTTCCGGAAAAGGATATCATGGGATAGTCTCCATGATCTCTTACCCTATAAGTCTCTCTTCTATGACCGGCAAGCTATCGTTCCTGTTCTCGTCAGAATACATCTTGAAGAGCAATCTAAAAGCACAGGCAAGACTTGAGGTTTCTTGGGTTGATAAGTTAGGCTTGTTCTTTCCTCTGAATCCTAATTAAAGAAAAAGATAAGTTAACGCATTGACTCCTGAATTCTGTGATTCCCATCTAGGCTTTGTATATGTAGCACCCATATCCAGCAGGGAACAGGTTAAATCAAAGACACTACAAGAGGAAGACTGGACATTTAATAGCGTGTCATGAAACGCTTGGGAAGGGCGCCCAACAAAGTTGAGTAGGTATACATTTGCATATCGTTGTTTGGGGTTCTGTGTAAAACATATCAATTAAGGAAATGATAAAAGGGCGATCTAGGGGGCAATTTGACATTTTCAGATTTTTTCTTTCTCCAAAGAAATTATAAAATTAGAAATGAAAATATCTTAGTGATTTTTCCTTTTCTCCATCTCCTTCTTCATCCTCTCCTCCTCCTCCTCTCCCTCTTTCTTCTTTCTCCTCATAACCTTCTTCTCCTTCTCTACCGATTTCTCCTTTTCCTCTTTTTCATTGTCCTCTTCTTCCCCTCTATCTCGCTTGTTCCTTATTCTATTCATCCTTCATCATCTCCAATCACTCCTTCTTAATCTTTCTGCATCCATACCATCACCTTTACCTGCTTGTCTGAGGATCTCTCTCTGCTCATTGTTGCTGTTAAACTCCTTGGCAAACCGATGTGACTCCAGTAAGCAGTCTAGGAGCAGGAAGAGTTGAGGGGTGGAGAGGTACCAGTACATACCAGGCTCATCCTTCTCCTCTTCCCCCCTTCTTCTCCTTCTCTTTCATCACCTTCTTCTTTTTCATCTTCTTCTTCTTCTCCTCCTCCTCCTCCTCCTCTTCCTTATCCTTCATCTTCTCTTTATTCCTCTTCTGTGTTGCCATCGTCCTCTTCTTCCTCCTACTTTTTTCCTCTCCCCTCTCTTTCTCCTCCTCTTCCTCTTTCTTTATCTTCTCCTACTCATAATCAATCACTACCACACCACATACCTGCTTGTCTGAGGATCTCTCTCTGCTCATTGTTGCTGTTAAACTCCTTGGCAAACCGATGTGACTCAAGTAAGCAGTCTAGCAGCAAGAAGAGTTGAGTGGAAAGATACGGGTACATTCATGTACCAGGCTCATCCTCCTTTCTTCCCCCTCCTTCCCGTTCTTTTCCTTCTTCTTTTCCTGCTTTTTCTTCTTTTTCTTCTTCCTCTTCTTCTTCATGTCCTCCTCTTTCTTATCCTTCATCTTCTCTTTATTCCTCTTCTGTGTTGCCATTGTCCTCTTCTTCCTCTAACTTTTTTCCTCTCCCCTCTCCCCTCTCCCCTCTCATTCTCCTCCTCTTCCTCTTTCTTTATATTCTCCTACTCCTAATCAATCACTACCACCACCACCACATACCTGCTTGTCTGAGGATCTCTCTCTGCTCATTGTTGCTGTTAAACTCCTTGGCAAACCGATGTGACTCCAATAAGCAGTCAAGCCGCAGGAAGAGTTGAAGAGTTGAGAGGTACCGGTACATACCAGGCTTATCATCCTTTTAATCTTCTACTTCATCACCTTCTTATTATTATTCTTCTCCTCCTCCTTCTTCTTCGCCTTCATCTTCTATTTATTCCTCTTCTGTGTTGCCATCATCCTTGTCTTCCGCTAAGTTTTTTCCTCTCCCCTCTCTTTCTCCTCCTCCTCTTCTCCTTTTCCCCTTTCTTCATCTTCTCCTACTCCTAATCAATCACTACCACACCACATACCTGCTTGTCTGAGGATCTCTCTCTGCTCATTGTTGCTGTTAAACTCCTTGGCAAACCGATGTGACTCCAATAAGCAGTCTAGCAGCAGGAAGAGCTGTGGGGTGGAGAGATACCGGTACATCCCGGGCTCCTCACCGCTCGATGTGGACTCGGAGGCAAGAGAGTTGTCATCTAACGTCGTCTCCTGGATCAAAAGACAGACACCAATTTCATGAACCCCATTTCGCTGAAAAAAAAAATGCTGCCAGATTTTGTCAATTCTTTTCATACTGCACAGAGGTGTGAAGTCAATAATAGAAAAAGATTTTCCATTATTTCACTGCATTTCACCATTTTCCATACAACATCTACATCCCCAGAAAATTTTGGAGGAATCTGCTGAACAAAAGAATCTGAGATATATCCTAATTTGCTCCGTTGCAGTCAGTACATTATAAACCTGATTTTAAAAAAGCAGTAATAAAAAAAAATCATAAATATCACATTACTCTATGCCTTTATAAAAAAATATATATATATAATTCTGACTAATTTCTATACTTGGGCAGAAAAAACACAAATGTGTGTGGTCAATTTGAAATCCCTATAGTTATTGTGATTACAATTTAAAAGATGGGAGTTGCTGCTACCCTGTTTGGCGTTCAACGATTAAAGGGATAGAGCCTTGTCGATCTGGCGCTGCACAGCGGTTGCCGGGCCTACGATCAATTGGGCAAAGTAAATTTTCAAAGTATTTCATTTCATGTCTTCGAACAATAAATTATGGATTTTATTTATTTTTATTTCATTTACAACTACAACCATCTTGATTAAGGAAAAAAAATCAAAATGTTCTCAACATTTTATAGTACCATCTTCCACTGGTCTGCTTCAATTCTTATTTTTATTTTATATTCATTTTATTTATTTCATATATTTTTTTCATTTTTATATTGTACATTTATTTTTCTTTCCATCAAGATTGGATATAAATTGAAATTGAAACTGAATTGAATATTTATAATTACCTGTGCAGCTTTCAAATTCTCAGCATCTTCATGCCGGCTGGTGGCAGGAAAGAAGACTATGTTATCAATGGTCTGTATTAATTCCAACTGGACTACACACTTGATGAGTAGGGAGGTGAAGAGTCTTTGGTCCGCTGCAGTTTCTGGTCAAAGAAAGAGAAAATAGAAAATATGTTATAAATAATAATAATTATTTTTCCAAGCACTTAATTTTCTGATAATTAATTAATGGGATTTTGTAGTGTAGTCAATAAATTATTCAATTACCAAAATCTTAATTGAAAAAGTAACAGAAACAAACACAAAACAAAGAAATGCACCTCCATATAGAACAACCCACAACTGGTGTACAGAGTGGAAATATCGAGATATTAAAAGGGCAGGGTTTTAGCAAGGTTTTAAGTTGATCAAGGTAGTTTGCATTAGGAATGTACGTTCGTAATTTATTCTTTTGGACTGGGACAAGGCTAGAGAAGGTTAGATCACCATAACTGGCAGGGCCCTAGGCTTAGCTGCATGGTTCAATCGAATTGCCCCTAAATTCAGAATAAATAGAAGCACCATTATCATCCTGCCTTCCTTTCTCATCTCTTTTCCCCTTCTCATGGTTATAATTATCATTGTAATGATCGTCTTTAGCCCAGCCTCACTATGCATCATGCAGTAAGTACAGGGCTTTAGTAAAGCAGGCCAAGGGGGGCAGGCCTCCGAACACTTACTCTGATAATCCGAGGTAGCCTTGCTTGATTTACTATCGGTGCTGTTGACACTAGCCACACTGTGCTGGCTACCCTTCCACTTCAGATTAGATTTCCTCTCTGATGGCGATGATGGCTCCCCTCCAACTTCACTGCCAGCAGGCTACAGGATTTGGAAGACAAAATATGAATAATAAAAGATAGATAATAAAAGAACATAGGATTAACTTGATTTTAATCTAGAAATAATATGGACATAATGATTCATATTCAAAGTCTTTATTTATTTACAATTTCAACAAGATACACATTTACATTAAAGGTCAAGTTCACCCCAACAAAAAATGGATTTGATAAATAGAGAAAAATGAAACAAGTACAATGTTGAACATTTCCTCAAAATTGGACATAAAATAAGAAATTTATGACATTTTTAAGTTTCGCTTATTTTTCACAAAATGCACACTTCAGTGACATGCAAATGAGACAGTCCATGATGTCCCTCACTATTTCTTTTGTTTTTTATTGTTTCAATATACAATATGTAAATTGTAAATGTAGAGATTTTACAATAATGACCAACTTGACTGACCCACAAAAATGTTAAAACAATGATAATTCCACATGTTCAGAGAAGAACAAAACTTTGTTTCACATGACAATGAAGAGAAAATTCAAATATTTCATATCCTGAAATACAAAAGAAATAGTGAGTGATGTCATCAGTCCCCTCGTTTGCATACACACCAGTATGTGCATATAACCATTTTGTGAAATGAAGCAAAACTTTATAATTTTCATAACATTCTTATTTTACATCCGATTTTGATGAAAATGTTCAGCTTAATGCTTGTTGGATTTTTCTCTTTTTATTCAATTTATCTTTTTTGTTGGGGTGGACTTGTTCTTAAAATACTTTAAAATACTTTAAATGCTGAAATTGTTAGGCCATTATGAACCAGAGGGGGCATGGGGGGGGGGAGGTTGCTTGGTTCCTATTTTCTTAATTCAACATACCTCTACTTCATTCTCTGATCTCTGACTGATGATGTCTGTCTCTGTTGTCGAGGGTTGTTCCTCAGGCTTCCAGGATATCAACCTAATCAACGATTATGAGAAAGGATTTTGAGATCAGGAAAACCATTTAATGTATGAAGATGTGGTAAATATTAGAACATTTTTCATATCCTCATTGATTCGTGAAAAAATGAAACAAATGAAAATATGAGAACAATGAAATATGCAAAATGATAAGAATTTATGTTTTCTGCAATCCCAGAATCTTTATCATGATGTAAAATAATCATAATAATAACCAGGGTAGCCACTTCAGTTATAAAACTGCTCTACCAGTGAGCCCTGCATAACAAATCATGTTATCTATACCCAGATCCAATGTTTTGCATTACTTTATTGTTTGAAAAAATAATCAAGGAACTGTGTAGAAAAAAGCAGTACAGAAACATTTTATACATTAAACAAAACAAAAGATGAGTCCATGCCATCCATGTTCACATTACTGACACGAGCAGGGCAGATTAAACATCATGTATAGTTACATGAAGTAGCAAGAGAGTTGGTACGACTCTGCTGGGGGAGGGGGTGGAGAACAAATCCACATCCTGTGTGGAGCGTTGTGGCCCAGTGGATAAGTCTTCTGACTTTGAAACAGAGGGTCGTGGGTTCGAATCCCAGCCATGGCGTAATTTCCTTCAGCAAGAAATTTATCCACATTGTGCTGCACTAGACCCAGGTGAGGTGAATGGGTACCTGGCAGGATTAATTCCTTGAATGCATGAGCGCTGAGAGGAAGCTCGAGCTAAAGCCGGGGTAATAATAACAATAACGTCTCGGAATAGAATATTTCTAGATAGATGGCGCTATATAAATGCCTATTATTATTATTATTATTATCCTCCGGTTGCTCTATTATTGAGCCACCGTACATGTATATGGGCCTGTTGCAGAAAAGTTACTATTGTGGTAACTTTGCCATTCAAAGGTAACTACCATGGTAACAATGCTGATCAACAGCCAATCAGAATCGAGGATTCCATGCAAGTTACCATTGGATGGCAAAGTTAATATAACAGTGACTGTTATGCAACATGCCCTAATTATCAAGACCATATTCACGCAACACTCACCCTTGTGGTATAGTACTTTTGAAGATCTCCAGCATGCAAGCACAGATCCTGTCCCACAGTTCAGGTTGAAAGTCAGGTCCATTAGAGATGACCAACTGCTCCATGCAGTTGGTCCCTGACCTTGCCAGCTGCTCATTATCTGTATATATGAACAGATAAACAACATTATTGGAATCAAAATATTTCTAAACTGCATTTACATTACACGTTTCCTATCTTAACTCGGCTCTTTCCTCATGTTTTAATGATAAAGAGAACTATTTGTGGAGCCTTGTGGCCCAGTGGATTAGTCTTCTGACTTTGAAACAGAAGGTCGTGGGTTTGAATCCCAGCCATGGCGTAATTTCCTTCATCAAGAAATTTATCCACACTGTGCTGCACTCAACCCAGGTGAGGTGAATGGGTACCCGGCAGGATTAATTCCATGAATGCATGAGCGCTGAAAGGCAGCTCGAGCTTAAGCTAGGGTAATAATAATAATAACATCACGCCTTGGAATATTTCTAGATAGATGGCACTATATAAATGACTATTATTATTTTTTCACTAATTATTCCCAGTCAGTTATGAATGATTAGAGTGTCAAATGAGCTGACAAATGGACCTTTTACCTTGTTAGAGATACCTGTCTCAGTTGGTCATCTGTAATGAACAACTCAAGACCATGACCAGAGTGTCAAATGAGCTGACAAATGGACCTTTTACCTTGTTAGCGATACCTGCCTCAGTTGGTCATCTGTAATAAACAACTCAAGACCAGAGTTCATATTAAACCCAAGTTCAGAATATGGACTAAGGATATCATTACTACTACTAACAATAATAATAATAAGCATTCATAATGCAATCTATCAAGAAATAATCTATTCTGTGGGGCATTTTCATTATCATTACCGCAGTTTTAGCTCGAGCTGCCTTCCAGCGCTCTGCGCATTCAAGGAATTAATCCTGCCGGGTACCCATTCACCAAACCTATTTTGAGTGCAGGATAATGTGGGTAAATTTCTTGCTGAAGGAAAACATACCATGATTGGGATTCAAACCCAAGTCCTCCAGATTGAAAGACGACAGTCGTAACCACTTGACCCCGACGCCCCAATATTACATGGTAGAACAGATATAATTACACCTACAAATGAGCTCATTCAACAAAATTACAAAATGGGTAGGGACCCACGGGCTCACCTTGTTGGACACACCAAAGCAGTTGTTGGAGAAGGTCTTCTAAGAGAATATCCTTGAGGATATCAAAGTACTGTGTGAAGACATCTACTATGGCAAACAGTGCGTGGTTGCAGGTTGTCATCATCCACTCAACCTTCTGCTGACAAAAATATTTACGAAAAACATTGAATATTTGATTAGATATACCCTGATATTTCTTTCTTCTCTGGTAGCACATAGAAGCACAGTAGCAGAAAAAGCAGTTAAGTTCAAGAAACTTTAGATAAGAAACTAAATTAACATATGTCTTGATAGAATCAACATTATCATCATCACCATCATCATCATCATCATCGTCGTCATCATCATCATCGTCATCATCGTCATCGTCATCATCATCATCATCAGCATCATCATCATCATAACCATTATCACAATCATGGTCACCTTTACCATAAGCATCATCATCATGATCATCACCACACTACTGTGACCGCCAATACAACCACTATGATCATTATCAAAGGAAAATAAAGCAAATTCATGTATAATTTCAGACACAATACAACGTAGGTCTACATCACATGACTGATCACCTGATCAGTCACCTGACTCACCTCAGCCATCTGATCAGGGAGCTTCATGTTGTCAAATATCCTAAAGACGATCTTGAATAGATCTTTCCACCAGTGCTTCTGAAACGTGTTCCCATAGCTCTTCATGATCTCAAACATCACCGTCAGTCCTCTGTTTGGCAATAAAAAGAATTGGATCTCTGAGCAAGTTAAGTATAGCGGTCCGGCCATCAATAAAAAAATTGTTCTTTTCAGTTCAACGAAAACACTTAACAAGTGGAATGCCTCTGGCCGTCTCACCTGCATCACGCGGTTCAATATAGCAGCAGTGCTGACTTTGCATACTACTCTAACTCGCACAAGATGTTCAGTGATACATGGTTACTCTTATGTCCTCTTTTTATGAACTAGACCAATAAACTTACAGAGATATGATGGTTATTCAACAAAAAACCCCAACATGGCCACAGTTCATTGACCTTACATGACCTTTGACCTTGATCATGTGACCTGAAACTGGAACAGGATGTTCAGTGATACTTGATTACTCTTATGTACAAGTTTCATGAATCAGATCCATAAACTTTCAAAGTTATGATGGTAATTCAACAGATACACCCAATTCGGCTAAAGTTCATTGACCTTTGACCTTGGACATGTGACCTGAAACACGCACAGGATGTTCAGTGATACTTGATTACTCTAATGTCCAAGTTTAACGAACTAGACCAATAAACTTTCAAAGTTATGATGGTATTTCAACAGATACCCCGATTCGGCCAAAGTTCATTGACCCTAAATGACCTTTGACCTTAATCATGAGACCTGAAACTTGCACAAAATGTTCAGTGATGCTTAATTACTATTATGTCCAAGTTTCATGAATCAGATCCATAAACTTTCAAAGTTATGATGGGAATTCAACAGATATCCCCAAATCGGCCAAAGTTCATTGACCCTAAATGACCTTTGACCTTGATCATGTGACCTGAAACTTGCACAAAATGTTCAGTGATGCTTGATTACTATTATGTCCAAGTTTCATGAATCAGATCCATAAACTTTCAAAGTTATGATGGGAATTCAACAGATATCCCCAATTCGTCCAAAGTTCATTGACCCTAAATGACCTTTGACCTTGGTCATGTGATGTGAAACTCATGCAGGATGTTCATTGATACTTGATTAACCTTATGTCCAAGTTTCATGAACTAGGTCCATATATTTTCTAAGTTATGATGACATTTCAAAAACTTAACCTCAGGTTAAGATTTCGATGTTGATTCCTCCAACATGGTCTAAGTTCATTGACCCTAAATGACCTTTGACCTTGGTCATGTGACATGAAACTCTAATAGGATGTTCAGTAATACTTGATTAACCTTATGGCCAAGTTTTATTAACTAGGTCCATATACTTTCTAAGTTATGATGTCATTTCAAAAACTTAACCTCAGGTTAAGATTTGATGTTGACGCCGCCGCCGCCGTCGCCGTCGGAAAAGCGGCGCCTATAGTCTCACTTTGCTTCGCAGGTGAGACAAAAATGAAGGGTGAAGGCCTCCTTTTCTAAGAAATTTATATAAATTACAATAAAAAATGAAATAAAATAGAAACATCTTTATAATCGTGTATGTTGCATATTATCATTATCAATATACACTGGGATTCCACCAAGTACGGAGGGTTCTAACAAAGTACAAGTGGATATTTACAATTAGCAAATTGGCAACACTGACCTCGTTCTGACGTCCAGCTTACACCTATTGATGACTCTCGAAAGTTCAAAGAGAACAGGAAACCACCCTTTGACCCAGATCCTATCATCTTCGGTCACTTGTAGTTCTTGGTCTCCTATATGGTCATGGAACATCTAAGGAAAGGAAGAAAAAGAAGTCATATGGGTCACTCATACAAGTACATGCAGGAAACTCAATTACTTGAAGCTTTATTCAGAGCTGCCAACCTCAATTAAAAAAAAATTCCTATGCTCAATTTCTTGTTATCCTAATTTCAAACCTAAAATCCTATTATGAAATACAATTTTGAAAAACATACCAAAAATCATAATACTGATAAGTTTTAAAAATCTTATTTCTCGGGGAAAAAATCTTATTTACAATGTAGCATCTCTTTCCCCTTAATCCTATTGAACAGGATAAAATCCTATTGACTGGCAGCTCTGTTATTTTAATCAGCATTTGTTCTTCGAATTGGCAACAGTAGTTACTTTTTCAAACTGATTTGTGGTCATGGAACATCTATGAAAAGGCAATAAAAAATCACATGTGTCAATAATAAAATCAGGAAAAATCATTTATTAAAGATTTATGGAAAGTTAACGTGATGTGCCCATCCTGGTATTTTGCTGACTGAACAATACAGATACATTTAAAGCCTTATTTTGATCAGAGTTTTTTCTTCAAATTGGCAATAGTGGTAACTTTTTCAAGTTAATTCTTTACACTTGCAATGCCAGAAATTTTCAAAGTTAATTATTGGTGTCAAATGCTGCCATTGAACATCTATGGAATTCATAAAAGAAAATCCTCAGTTTTAGTTGATCAGCATCTGGAAAGTGCTGGACGATCCACAATATAGTGAGGTGGACGTACATACATTATGGAATCCTTGTAAATAGCGCATAGTTGCCCATTGCAACTTCTACTGATAATCAAATCTGTCACTTACTTGGGGTTTTTCCATGACGTATTTGGCACAATTCCTGATAAGTCGTATTGCTTCCATGCTTGTGTCGGGGAAGGCGGCGTTACAGGCAAACTCCGACAGACACTTGACGGCATCTTGAAAGGAATCCAAGGTCGCTGAGAAGTACTTCTCAAATACTGATGCTGTGTGGAAATATGAAGAAGGGGAAAAGTATAAATAAAATTTGAACTAATTTATAGGAGCATGAAATGTTCAATCTACTATATGAAGGCTCAGAAGTTTTTTAAACTGATCACAAGACTAAATGCTCTCATCACAACTCAGATTTACACTGTTAATATCAATAATAAATAATAATATACAAAATTTATAAAGCACTTTATACGAAAGTTTCAAAGCGCTAAGAAAGAAGGGAAAAAAAATACAAGTACGAGATATCTCAGTAAAAGAACAACAAAGAAACTGAAAGTGATAACACCATTATGAAAAATCAACTATACATACAAATAAATAGATAATCTGCGAATATACACAGTCACAAGCTTGCCACTCCAAGAAGCATCGAGTCAATTTTTTAAAGGAAACCACAATTTTCATGACAAATCAAAATCAAACATCTTGTAGAGATGTATGAATATATCCCATCCCCTTCACCATCGGTGAGATATTTGCTTACTACTTACATATGATATTGCCTGTTGTTTGGAATGCTAGTTCAACGATGCCCTCCTCTTGGTCTGAGGCAGCGAGATGGAAAACGGAGAAGACGTTCTTCCAACCAGAACGGATGTTTCCTGCTTGGGAGTTGACCATCTGAGCTATGCACCGCACCACCATGTCCCGAATGGTAGGTGATCTGGGAAAAAATTGAACCACAGCTACAGTGAACCTCTGATAAGTCAACAGTTTCCTACCTCAGATGAAGGAACATGTAATCAGACCTCTGTAAGGTCCGACTTAAAAAACTTTGATAATGGTCAAATAATAACTGTAATGAACTATTCTACATGTACCATCCCAATCTTACAAAAGTCATAACCTAGCTTGAGCTTTTCAATTTAGCAATTTGGAAGATTCACTGACGCTTTCCAAAATCCTTCATCCCCTGTCATGGCTGAACAACCAATAGCCCCCACAGATCATTAGGCTTGATGAAGCATCCTGGAAGAGTAAGGAATGTCACAACTCAAAAGAAAGTATGTCCAGTTGTCCATATTTTAGTTTGTACATCGTGTCTGTTCTATCACTAATCAGATCATCATGACTCCAATATGCATATATGAAGTTTGAAGTTGAACAATGAAATGGCTCTTCAGTTTTCATTAGAAATAGATATATCAACGTACATAATAACCTTTGTAACCTTGGGCATCGATACTCTTTAACTACCTGTATATGGGAACTCCTTGAACCAAGTTTGAAATTGACCTGTCCAACAAATCTTTGATAACAACAAGAATGAAAATGGAAGAAAGGGACACATCAATGGATAAACTGAAAACATAATGCCCTCAGCAACCAACTATATGTATGAAAGATGGAGGCATTAAAATAGCACAACAATTATGGCTAGAGTCAATAAACTTTTCAATAATAAGACTTACTTATTCCTCTTCATGATATATTCAAAAGGCCTCAAGAAATCTTTCTGGAACTTGAAGTTTGGCAGTTCTCCTTTCTCCAAGAACTTCATGGAGAGTTGACGGAGAGAGTCGATTGCAAAGAAGGCTACATCTTCATTAGGGTTACATCCAACCTAAGGAAGTGTAAATAGTAATGATAATTATAATGATGATAATTATTATTATGATGACAATGATGATAATAATCACATTAATGATAACAGCTATTTATATAAATAGTTACAAAATGCAACCATGGGGAACCATTTCATGAAAAATGTCAGCACTGACTTCTTCTTCTTCTTCTTATATTGGTTTGAGTGGCGATTAGTCATATTTGACTATTGTCGCCATTTACTCTATTAATAAAAATCTCACTTCTCACATAATAAAATTATTACCAATAATAATTTATACATATGTGAAATATTTTTCATGTGCATCCTTCTAATATGAAAAAGGGATGATTATGGTACAGCTTGCCGTAACTCTAATTAAAATGGCATATAAACAAATCTTCGCCAAAAACAAACCGCTAGCTTGTCATTGCTTGACAGATACCATAGGCACAACCAAACACCTATGCTTAAAAGCTAATAACAACCATGGAAAGCTGTCAGATCTGAGAACTTGTCAGTGGACAAATGTTGATAACACACTCCCCAGGTCTATGGTAAGAACATCTGATTGATCATCCAGAGTTCAAAGAACAGTAGAACCTGAGTCCTCACCTTGTTGAAGTGGTTACCCAGGACAGACCATATCCTGGACCACTGCATCCTGACACGTCCCATGTTGTAGTATGAGATCTCTACTATCTTGGTTAAACTGAACATCCTTGGACCGGTCGGTGACTGAAGCTCCTCCATCGATACCTGACACAGGGCCTCCGTAAAGTCAACTACAAATGGAGAGAAGAAATAGAGTTTACATTAAAGCTGCCAAACTGCAAGAGGTCATTGGGGATATACAGGCATTACTAGGATTAGATTTGGGACAGGAATATTCTATGCTACGTGACATGACTAATTGCCCTAGGTTTTGAATTTGGCACCAAATGAACCAACCATTTCAAGGAAAATCATCCATGATAATTCAGCCAGTGCTGACAACTTTCATGCCCCCCACCCACACCGTTACCTCAATATCTCAACAATTCGAAAATATGAACAAACTTGGTAATTTCAACAATTTACAAATATTCTTTCTAGTATCAGATTCAAGAATTCCAGTGGTTTGTAATAGTTGTAAGAGAAATATCACTTAAGATTGATGCTAACTACTACAATGTACTTTATTTTGACTAATAATTACCATATTGCCATTTATTACATTTTCAATGTTCTTCTTTACTTCCTTTCCATTGTGTCCACTGTTTTGAGCAAACAAGTGAAGCAAATGCAATTATACAAACTATTTTACAAACAATGTTGTTTAGTAATGATAGTTACTATAACCAGGGGCCTGTTGCAGAAAGAGTTGCGTTTAAACGCAAATCAAAAAATCAAACGCAAGTCCCAAATGCGCGCTGTTGATTGGTTGAAAATCAAGTTGCGCATGATTTTTAGAGTTGCAATCGATTGCAACTCTTTCTGCAACGGGCCCCAGAGCTGCCAACCTGAAAAAAGAACATTTCAGTATTTTCAAGGCTGAAAATCAGTATTTTGGTGAGGAAATAAGTATTTTCACAGGAATACCATAGGACAACACATAAACTGAAACTTAAGAAATCAGTATTTTGCATTAAACCATCAGTATTCTTCTCTAAAGCCAGGGTAATAATATCCAAGTCCTTTGGAAGCGCATAGAGACGTTATTTATAATGTGTTATGCGCTATACAAGAATTGTCTATTATTATTATTTTCAGTACTAAATACGGAAAATCAGTACTACTTGGCAGCTCTGTATAACTACTTTCAAGGTACCATAATGCTAAACAAAATGTTTTTTTTTTTTTTTTGGGGGGGGGATGCAATATTTGTTGTCACTGATTCTATATGCCTCCTGGTAAAGGAATTAAAAGATTTTTTTTATTCATACACCCATTATAACAGCAGCTGCAATTAATATTACTTCAGTATTAATTCCTGCTATTGACAATGAATATAAGATCCCGGATGTAGCTTACGCCATGTACTTATGTGACCCAACAACTGCTGGTAGCTTGAAGATAGGAATAGTTCACAGCAAGAGGGACACAAGTAGCAAGTTTAATAATGCCTGTTCCAAAAAGGTAACAAGATTCAGAACACAATGCACAAGTGGATGTAACTAGACTAGCATGAGCTACAGGTACTAGTACAGGGTTCCCACAGAATTCCATGACTTTTCAATGACTAAACTGCTGCTTTCCATGGCTTCCTGTGACGGCCCGGGATTTGTGTAGAATTTTGGATGTCACAAGACTGGGAAAAATTATAATAGCAGAGTATGAGAGTTGCGAGACACTAAAAACTGGAAAGCTGCCATAGCCAAGAGGTAAATGCAATTCTGTGACTTTTCCATGACTTTCCACAAATTTTTTCCCAATTCCCTGACTTTCCCCTGACTCTCCATGAACACAAATTTTTCCATGATTTTGCATGACAGTGGGAACCCTGTAGTAGACTGGAAGTTGTTGCGTATCACACACCCCCCTCCCAAAAAGAGTAGAATTTTTACTCAGCGCACAAGTGCTGCATACATCCCAGAACTTTGGGTTATTGTCGATAGTGAGAATTCAGTGCAAAGAAATGATAAAATATAGGTGGAGAACTGACCTATAGCATCCCCATCTAGTCTGGTCGAGCTGGTGAATATCCTGTCCACGGCTACAACAAACCTCTGGGTAGACGTCTTGTTCATGGCTTCCTGTAAACTAGCAATCTGCTTCTGATCGAGATTGGCCATTCGAGATGGAACTGAAAAATAATGAAAAAAAAGAACAATATCGTAGACAGAATAATAGCAATATGATTCTGATCCAGACTGACCTTTTGAGATGGAACTGAAAATACACATAAAGCCAAAAAGATAGAATTTTAACAAACTGCTAGATTGGCCATTTGAGATGTAACTGTAAAGTAAACAATCATCAAAATAGACTGAAAAAATATTTTGCTATAATTCTATTTTATAATTTATCAAAATAGACAGAAAAAGACACTGCTATAATTTTATTGGCCTTTGATGATCATATGTGATGTTATGAAACTATTACTAATGACAGTATCAGGGGACATGTGAAGAGAAATGAAAGAATGTCGTTCTGATGACCTGGGGACAATTTAGTCAGTGCAGACAACTTTCGTGAAAACCCCCCCCCTGGGCTTGATCCGACTATGACCATACTGCTCATTGTATACCACAATCGTCTGGCACATAATTTTTCATTCACACAAATTAATATCGTGGCTTGAGCCTGGCAGCCTACAAGCATTGGTGGGCTTGGATTCTAGTAGGCCATGTTAATCACACACATAAAACAAAAACACTCCGTCCGTCGGATAGGATGTTAAATGGGGGAGAGTCACCACCTTTGCACGTTAGGAACCCGCTGCACTATACGAGTATACGAGTAGGGGGAAACCCCGATGTAGTGGTCCATCTGCACTCCCCCAATCAGTTATATCAGGAGGAGAGACCTGCGGGTCATAGTGATTCAGTTTGCTTTTCGCCTCCCAGGAACAGGTGACGCCAAACAAATAATATTGCTAATAACTTACTGTCGCCCGACTCCAGCATGTCATTCTGATGACCCGGACTTGACCCGACCATGACCGTACTACTTTGACCGCCTGACCCCATTGACCCTGATGATGTCGTTGATAAGAACTTTGTCTTGACCCCTGTGCCAATGAGTTGAGCTAGCTCTAACTGTGAGATGCATTTCAGCATCTAGGAAAGACGAGAGGGGGGGGGAACGAAAAGGAGATTGAAAAGAAGGTATTTAGCTGGTAGTGAACAAGTTGTGAGATGATGATGATGAGGATAATGATAATAATATTGATAATTGTAATAATAATAACAAAAATAATAGCAACAATAAGGATACTGAAATGAAGGAATTGTGCTAGGTCAGTTGCTACTTAACAAATTGTACGATGATGATAATTATAATCATAATCATGATAATAATAACAATAAGAATATTGAAATGAAGGAATGAAGTCAAACACTACTAAACAAATATGACAAACATAAAATATAATAACACATGATATACATAAATTCGTAACTATCATCACAACGAATAATCCTGTATTAATAAGTCAAGTACCCGATTTGCTTCTTGCATCAAGGAATGTAAAATCATTTGCTACAGCTAAAATTTACCTTTCAATTGTAAACTTAAAAAAATAGTGCAATTGATTGCAAATATATTTTTCCAATACCCCTTGAGACTTACAACTAGGATAACTTTGCCAGAATGGTCACTACCATAGAAACATTGATTGCGATTGTCTGCTGAGCCCGTTTTCATGGAAGTTGCCCTAATCACAGTTACCATAGTTGTAACTGACAATAAGCTTCATGAACACAAAAGATTTTGTATTTTCTCACAAAGACACATTGGGTACATACCTCAAGCCACGATTTTCCTAGATAGTTGCCGTCTGTATGTGCGACAGTGATCAATGTCTTAATTGTTTCAATGTTCTTAGTCTTCATTTCGACTATGGATGAGTTTGTGGTGAGGAGAGTGAACCTGGAGAGGGCTTGGACGTAGGCATTCCGCTCCATCTCCATGTGAAAGATGCAGGAGATGCGAATGGCGCAGCAGATGCCGTTGAGGCAAAGGTTGGCGATCTCGGGATCGTCACAGTCCTGGAGGCCGACACTGAAGGCAGCTAAGAAGGGTGTCCATGCCTCCTGAAACAAAATAAGAGTTCAGACATTGGACTGATCGAAATTACGAGAAAATGTTGGAGCAAAGATTAGTGATCTTGGTCTTACAAATTTAACAGTAAGCAGCCAGATGCTGAAGGTAGCTAGGAAGGATGTCCAAGCCTCCTAAAGTTCAAGCAGGGTTTAAACATATAGGTTCATAAGAGTATGAGAAAATGATCTCAAACAGTGGGAGATCCCGATGGTGCAGCAAATGCATTAGTGATCTTGAACTTAGATTAATTCAGTGCTGCAGCCCGACACTGAAGGCAGCTCGGAAGGATATCCAAGCCTCCTAAAATAATGAGGGTTTAAACATTTAGTCGAGACAAGGCTATTGACGAATGTTTAGTGTCCTCAGGATAGTCCATTTCTGCAGGCAAACTTACTGAGGGCAGCTAGGAGGGGTCTCCACGTTTCAAGAAAACTTCAAATTGTTCAAATTCATATACAGTACATCTCTAATTTCTGATTTTTATGGCAGACTGAATGATGAAAATATGAATGTACGTACCTTAAACATTGGCCTGACGTGTTCTAAATGGGTAGCACTAGTAAAGCTGGACGGTACATGGCTAACGCTCTCCATCAAACTCTTGGCTGTCGATGATATAGCATCCATCTCAATGTTGTAAAACAATTTCCTCTGTTTCTCACTTGTCACAGCTGAAGTCATAAGAGAAATGAAAAAAAATCAACACTAGGCCTCGGAGTAAAACTAGAACAATCAACGCATTCAATCAGTTTACCAACAATTGGCCACCGAATACTACTAATCAAATGTTCGCCAGATGTTGATAACTGATTTGAGACATTCGATTATCAAAAGTTCATGACTATAATCTTTGATATTTGACAACGAAGTGCAAGATAACAAATGAAATTTATGCTAAAATTGAATGAATTCCAATCTTTGTAACTCTTTAAAAAACACGACAATGAAGGCTCCGCCGGTGACCATGCATCATTCAGCTGTGTTTATGTGTATGTAGACGCTGTAGTGGATACAAAAAAAAAATAATAATACCCGAATTTTTATATAGCACTTTTCCCAGAATGGTTCAAAGCGCGTTACAGCTTATAATTACCCCAGTCATTGGATTCATTTCAATCCTGCACGAAAAGTGCACAATTTCCACTCCTTGGGGAGCATTCATTGCAGCCTCATTATGGCGCTGGCAAATTCAAACATACAATATCTTTTCGCATCCTACCGAGTACCCATTTAGCACCTGGGTTGAGAGTGGCAGTGTGGTTTAACGCCTTGCCAAAGGGCGCTAGACCACGGTGGGGTTCAAACACACAACCCTCTGTTTACAAGGTGAGAATCAGAACCAATACACCACAGCTAATAATAATAATAATGTGACTTTAAAAGTGCCAAATCCACTCTGTAGAATGCTCAAGGCGCACAAAGAGCTAAGAGTTAAATAAAAATGTTTTTAGAAGATTTTTGAAAGTCTTGACAGAGGTAGGCCTACATCTTTTTTATGTCTTCAGAAAGGCTATTCCACAAAGTGGGGCATGCAAAAGATGATCTCCCCCCAAGTTTTTGAAACTTCTGGAATAACAAAGTAGCCAGAAGTGGATGAGTGCAAAGACCTACTTGGTCTGTAGTAATTAGTAAATGAAAGACCGTACTGTGGTGCTGATCCAAGAATACTATGAAAAGCAAGCAACAAAATCTTAAAGATAATCTGATTTTTGATAGGGAGCCAGTCCGGCTTGAGTCAGCTCACTCATTGTGTGACCACTGGTAGGTCATTTAAATAGGCCAACTTTTTATGGAATTCCTGATAATCCAGGAACAATTGTGAATAATTATGACTTTTCTTCATAGTCGGCAGCTCTGATCTAACTAACCTGATGTCTTTGGGTTTGGTTTGTTGCTTGCAGTCTTCATCTTGATCTCATTTCCAGCGATCTCATCATAGATATCGGACAAGTAGTCTGTAGGAAGGTCTTTCTGGTCGTTGATACCGCGGTTCATCCGGATGTACTCCTCCTTCGACATCTTCTTCTTCACCTGATAACAGGAGAATAAAAGCAAGATGTGGTTTGGACAGGTGAAAGTCTCTCTATAAGAATGATTAAGGAGTTTTTGCTCAACGTGCAAGACGCATTCAAGAACACAGAAAATGTATTGTCAAATATCCTTCGTCACGAAGAACCACCAAGAAGTCTGTTGGAAATTGGTGAATAAAAACACCAGTTTTGTCCTGGACTCTGGAAAAATGATATTATTTGCAATTTTTTGTCAGCAAAAAGATTTCAGGACGAAACTGCTGTTCTGGTTCACTAAAATTCAACAAAGTCCTCCAAGCTGTTCTTTGTCATTTGAAGGGCATTATCAATAGATTTACTATGTTCTTGAATCTGCGAAGTGTTGCACTGCAAAAAACTCCCTACTGTCATTCGGCAAGGCATCAATCAAACCTTTGTCATTTGTGCTTATATTGTGATGCCACTCCTTTGCGTTAATCTTGAGAGACTGCTCGACGAGAATGTACTAAAACACCAAGCATTAATCATTACGTTTCTCTTTCAAGGTGAGTCAAACTTCTTTTTAACACTCCAGGGGAGGGAGGGGCGGTTTTTCACAAAGAGTTAAGTGTGACTTAGAGCAACGCTTAACCCTATCTAGGCCAGGGGGGGGTCTCGGAGGCCCCCCCTCAATAAATTGTGCAATATTTTAGCCGCGCGAAATTTTTTGACCGCGCCGCTCGCTGACTTTTTACTTTCAAGTCTTGCGCAACTTTTGAGACCAATTTTGCGTCACCTGGGTACGTGGTTCCGAAATTACGCAACATTATGTAAGTGCATGTCAGACCAAAAATTGCTCAAAAACGTGATTTTGTGTACAAAGTCAATGCAAATTGTGTTTTCAACCAAAATTCATAAATGCATGATTATTTTTAGTTTTGCTGGTCTAAATGTAATTATTTTATGCTTTTTATGATCACAGAAGAGTCCCCAACAAATTTCATTGAAAAAACAATAAAAAACAAAAGGTCAAAAAACAAAGAAATACATAAGAAATTGCAAAAAACAATATAATACATAAGAAAATGATTTGATATCGCAATTTTTTTCATGTACACTTGCTAAGAACACCACAAAGAGTTTCTATACCAAGAATTAGTACATTTGGAGCTTTATTTAGGGAGTTAGAGGAAAAAGTATGATTTCGCATACTAATTACGCATAAATTAGCAAAATCATGTAATAGCAATTCCCATGAAATAAATTACTATACGATCGTGTAGATATGTCCGAGGCAACCCGTGTGCCAATTTTCGGCGCGATCGCGCGGTCGACTGCCGAGATCTTAGGGGGGGGGCCTGGGAGGCCCCCCCGGCCATATGAACTCCCAAAATACCCCGGCCAAGATAGGGTTAAATTCTCAATTGAGTGCGGTATATAAGGCATCATCACATTAGTAGTCAGATCATGCAAAGAGGACGCAAACTGCTGCATATTAATCAATAAGATTGCTTGTTACATACCATGTGTGCCCCAGCATTTAAGCATAACACTTAACTACTTGTAAAACACCACTCAGTTTTCTTGTGATATCACTTCTAGTTCTACTGATTAATCCTTTTTTTCCCTGTGCTTGGGGATTCATTGTTCAGTTAAATATTTCTTTTATTTTGACATACAGGTGTGTTGGCTCAGTTGGTAGATCGTCCATCTCACAACCGGGAGGTCAGGAGTTCAAATCCACATCAGACCAATAGAAGTTAAAAGATGGGAGTTGCTGCTACCTTGTTTGGCATTCAATGATTAAAGGGATAGAGCCTAAACGATCTGGTGCTGTACGGCAGCTGCCGGGCTCACGATCACTTTCATTTTCAGAGTATTTCATTTCATATCTATTTCGAACAATAAAATATGGACTTTAATTTTTTTTTCATTTCATGAACAAATAACTATCATCTCACTAACCTGTGAACTATGTAGATCTGTAGTCAGAAGGATAATGGAGTAGGCCAGCACGTACGCAGCATCCGCACTGGCAAAGATACCCTGCGTGGGGTTGTCCTCGAAGTAGCGAGAAGCAAACTTCTCCATCATACGATCGATCTTCTGGGCCTCCCCCGGAAGGCGGAAGCCGGCAAGAAACATGCGAAGCGCCCCCACAAAGTCGACGCCGGTGAAGTCGAACTCATCCACGTACGCGTACATGCATTCTTTGTTGAACCTTGAAAAGAATGGTAGATATCATAAATAGTTACTGAATGCATATAGCACAGAAACTCAGCATATCTTTATGAAATAAAAGAATTTTAGTTGGTTATGTCTTGATACTGGACCCAAGACATAACCTCAGAAAATATATAAAAATGCAATTTTCCAACTGTTACGAACATACAGAAATCGATTCTGTTTAAAATTTGGAATAAAGTTACAATCCAACACTAAAAAAAAACGTATTACACATCCTATTTTCTATGAAAACTGTTAACTTAGCACTGTTCTGGCCTACAGATACTACACATCCGTACTACAGACATAAGACTTAAAATTGCCCACAACTAACTTCTCTGTTTGTTCCTTTGCTTATTCTTCTCCATTTATCATAGTTGCATTAATATTTTCAACAATATCCTGAAATTTGCACCAATATATATAGTGAGTGATTGTATTACCGACCGGCCTTGTATTACCGAACGCGCGCATCATATGCGTCAGAAAATATTCAAATACGCTCAAACCTCTGCAACTTCCTTCCAAAGGGAACTTAAATAGAAAAATGATGAAAAATTATCAAAAACACAATTTTGAAGTCTTTATATCCTCAAAACAATAAAATATGGTCAAAATAGCTCATCAGTGACTTTGTTGTTTTCCCAACTTTTCCCATAGAAAACACACGTTCGGTAATACGATACCTTTTCAAGTGACCAAAATATTTCACTTGCGAAGAGGGGTCCGATTGGAAGCTGATGTCGTAAAAATGAAAAACAATTTCGGCGAAATTTCTGCATGTTTATATTTTGTAGGTATTTGTGTATTTATGGTGAAAGTTTGGTGAATTTTATTGGAATAATGTGTTTGATATGATCAAATTCATGAAAAGTGTTCGGTAATACGATCCACTACCATACTTACAGGTCTCTCTCGCCCATGAACTCTCCAATTACAGTCTGTATAAGAAAACGAGGTAAAGAACAATATATTACACAGGTTACAAAAGGATATTCACTGAAACATTCACATTGAATGAGTATAATTATGCAGCTACATGCAAATCATACTGCACAGGCAAGAGGCCCGTAACATAGACTTTAGGGCTTGATTTTTAGAATTAATAATAATATATGCAATCAATTGCAGAAATCAATCTAATAAGCTAGCACTGAGCTTTACATGTGGGTTTCTTCTTGGCCCTCAGAATGGTCACTTGCTCATTGCTGACCATCATGACCCTGACTTGACCATTGGCCTAGTGTGAGAGGAGCTTTAGGCCAGTATTGTGTGCGTGGCTGGATATCCAAGGCTAAGGCCAAGATCAATGACTTCAGACCACTAAGGCCAAGGCAACATAATGGAGTACTGAAGTGTGACATTATCAATTTTCCTTTCTTTGCATTTCAGCTTTTTGATACCATATTTTCAGCAGAGCATGATGAAAAACCTCAACAACCTTTAATCAGTGACTTATTGGTCTGGTCCTAAATGTTGTGAGCCAGGCAAGCGGTACATTGCTATCAATGGAGCTGAGGTCATATCTTAGGCCCCCATGGGCCGATTCCCACGAAATTTGGATAATGGGCGTTTTTTATCATGCCCTGCCAAGGCCGGCCCCGAGGAGCCCAACACTACTTTAGTCATCCTAACTACCTTTTCTAATCTTTCATCTTTGTGGAAGAACCTTGCAATGTCTTCGGGCCTCTTTCCGAGCAATCCATGTTCCTGTAGATACTGTATGCCTTTGATTGGTTTCCTTTTGTTGAATCTGAAGACAAGTAAACAAGAGAAAAAAAAATAGAAATAACATAACCATACCTCAAGACAGGTGCTGTGGGGAAAAACAGGGCCTTGTCTTACAAAGAGTTGTGATTGATCTGATTAATCACAACAATGGACAGCCAGTAACGTCAACAGCTTTTATGCATGTTTGTTCAAAATATTTCATATATCAATCATAACTCTTTGTAAGACGGGGCTCAGGCTGTGGCATCTTACTTGTATGCCTATCAGATCCTCAAAAATGTTTTAATGATTCATTTGTTTGCGATTTGCCAGGCTGGCGTTTCATAACCTAATGGTAAGTTACGAGTGACTTTACAAGCGACCGGTGACCCTTTCTTAGGAACTAAATCAACACCAATAAAAATATGATGTGTATCACTTACTACAAGAAAGGATCACCAGACATTCTTACAGTTGCTCGTAACTTACGAACAGCTTTTTGAAACACCAGGTATGCTATTGATAATAAAACACAAGCAAAACAACAATAACAACAACAATAATAATGACGATGACAATGATGATGACCATGATGATGATAACAATAACAATAATAATAGAACTTACATTTCAATTCCCTGTTCCATGATTTCCTTCTGTTGCTTGATCGTCTCAAACTGCTCAGGGCTGTCTGAGGGCAGGGTCTGGCTTGAGTTGAGGTTGACAGCTCCTAGAGAGCCTGATGGCGTGGAGTTTAGGGAGTTCTGGCTGCCGCAGCTGGTCATGGTACCCTTCCCGCTGTCAGCATCCGTTTGGTCCATTCCTACAGCTTTCTCTTGACCTGTAGGTCCAGAACAATGGAAGCATGTCATGAAACAATTAATTATGATAAATATAGGAAAAATCCTAGAGTCTGGTGGGGTCAGGTTCAGAGAGTTCTGGCTGCCGCAGCTGGTCATGGTACCGTTCCCGCTGTCTGCATCCGTTTGGTCCATTCCTACAGCTTTCTCTTGACCTGTAGGTCCAGAACAATGGAAGCATGTCATGAAACAATTAATTATGATAAATATAGGAAAAATCCTAGAGTCTGGTGGGGTCAGGTTCAGAGAGTTCTGGCTGCCGCAGCTGGTCATGGCACCCTTCCCGCTGTCAGCATCCGTTTGGTCCATACCTACAGCTTTCTCTTGACCTAGGGGTACAGAACAGGTGAAGCGTTTCATGAAAGCAATTATTTAAGATTAATACAGGAAAGCTCCTAAAGATTAATACACAAAAGTTCCTACAGAGCCTTGATGGGGTGGAGTTCAGAGAGTTCTGGCTGCCGCAGCTGGTCATGGTACCCTTCTTCCTGTCAGCATCAGTTTGGTCCATTCCTACAGCTTTCTCCTGACCTGCAGGTGCAGAACAGTGGAAGCATGTCATGAAACGATTAATTAATCATGATAAATATAGGAAAAATCCTAGGGTCTGGTGGGGTCAGGTTCAGAGAGTTCTGGCTGCGAAGCTGGTCATGGTACCCTTCCCGCTGTCTGCATCCGTTTGGTCCATTCCTACAGCTTTCTCTTGACCTGTAGGTCCAGAACAGTGGAAGCATGTCATGAAACGATTAATTATGATAAATATAGGAAAAATCCTAGAGTCTGGTGGGGTCAGGTTCAGAGAATTTTGGCTGCCACCTGTAGGTACAGAACAGGGGAAGCATTTCTCATGAAGCGATTTAATAATTAGGATTATAAAAAGGAAAGTTCCTAGAACAAGTCTACGCTAAGATAAATTAGCAGGCAGATTAAGATCAAGACAAAGTTCTTAGCTTCTATACATGTACATGTAGTTCAATTTGCAGAATAGGTTAAAAATATACCTTCACTTACTCGTATCAGCTTGTTGATTTGGATTTTAAAAAGTCTTTGCTTATATAGGGTAGCTTGCAGAGTAGCATAAACAAAAATCTTTGCTTGCATATATCAACTTTATACAGATTAGGAAAGAAATAATTCTTTGCTTTTACTACATGTAGTTTGCATATTCAACACAATACATGTAGGTCTTAATTTTGATACATCACCTCATAGACCAGGATTCCTTTCCTTACCTAGATTAGCTTGCAGATTAGGATTAACATAGAGGTCCTTGCTCCACTCCACCATACACTTGAGGATAGAGACGAGGCAGTCTAATCCCTTTACTCTCATCCTCTTCTCCTGCTGGGGTGTTGCTCCGAGCTCGATGGCATGTCGACCTTGAGCGATCTTGGACAGGTCGTTGACCAGCCTCTCAAAGATGTTGGCACTGGACAGGTCACAGTCGTAGTTGAGGTATATGTCCACCACACACTGGGCATCTGAAAGATTTAGGTGAATAAGACCTCAACATGAATTAAACAAACATATGTAACTGCTATTAGTCAAATTTGGTTTTCAGAATATGTTTGAGTAATGTTGGCAGGGTCATTGACCAGCCTCTAAAAGATATTAGCATTGGACATGTCGCAGTTGTAGTTGAGGTATCTGTCCACGATACATTGGGCATCAGCAAGATTTAGTAAGAAAAGTCCCCAATATTTATCTAACAAACATATAGGTATATGACTTTTATTAAGCTAATGTTTGATTTCCAGAATAAGCTTGAGTAATCTCGGTAAGGTCAATGACCAGCTTCTTGAATATGTTAGCAATGGAAATGTCTCAGACATAGTTGAGGTATATGTCCACAACACACTGTGCATCTGAGAGACTTAGTGAATGAGACAGCATATGCATTTAACAAACTCAGATAACTGTTATTAGGCTTATTTTGATTCACAAATAAGTTTGAGAATGGAGAATTTCACTTCAGATTAAGTCTTGGCATAGTACCTAAATCCTTTAAACAATCCATTCTTTATACACCGTTTCTTTTCCCCTAGTACAAACATTAGGTTCCTCTTGCTGAAACAACCTGGGTACCGTCTTTAAAAGAGTTATGATTGATCCGATCAACCTCAACTAAGTCTTGATATAGTACCTAAATCCTTTAAACAATCCATTCTTTATACACCGTTTCTTTTCCCCTAGTACAAACGTTTGGTTCCTCTTGCTGAAACAACCTGGGTACCGTCTTTAAAAGAGTTATGATTGATCCAATCAACCTCAACTAAGTCTTGGCATAGTACCTAAATCCTTTAAACAATCCATTCTTTATACACCGTTTCTTTTCCCCTAGTACAAACGTTTGGTTCCTCTTGCTGAAACAACCTGGGTACCGTCTTTAAAAGAGTTATGATTGATCCAATCAACCTCAACTAAGTCTTGGCATAGTACCTAAATCCTTTAAACAATCCATTCTTTATACACCGTTTCTTTTCCCCTAGTACAAACGTTTGGTTCCTCTTGCTGAAACAACCTGGGTACTGTCTTAAAAAGAGTTATGATTGATCCAATCAACCTCAACTATATATGGAAATCCATTACTGTCGTAATTCTTCCTACAGGAAATTATCACGATGTCTTTTGTAACATAGGGGAATCTCAGTGAATTGTCAAGACAACGTTGAATGTACGAGTACACAATATATATCCAGACAGCAATTTGATCAAACATGCACTTTGGATGTTGGCATTGATGGCTTTCCATAGCTCTGGTTGATCAAATAGATCACAAGTCTATGTAAGATGGGGCCCTGGAGTCACGGTTGTTTGACTTACCTGCGCATATCCTTGTCAGTGCCTGGACCACCATCCACTTCTGCTCAAAGCTACTAGTCGGGGTCTCAAGGATATTCAAGAAGATCTCCTTGAAAAATACCTGGTGAGTATCAAAGAGTAAAGTGTAAAAAATGTTAAGCATGAGGAGCATTGTGGCCCAGTGGATTACTCTCTGGTCTTTGAAACAGAGGCTGGTGGGTTTAAATCCTAGCCATGGTACAATTTCTTTCAGCAAGAATTGATCCATGATGTGCTGCAATCAACCAAAGTAAGGTAAATAGGTACTGGCAGGAATGAAATGCTTAAAAAGCTGTGAGCAGTGGAATTGGTAGAACTACATTAGCAAGGGTAATATAGGAGTGCGTTGAGCATCTAACAAGGTGGATAAATGCGCTGAAGTTTACTTGCTCTTAGTGCTCATGCAGGTATATGCAAATATTCAAATTGTGCCGAAAAGAAGTAGTTGTATTTCCAGTAAACACCCCCCCCAAAAAAAAAGTGGAAGCACTGAAGAAAATACAATCATACCTCGATTTGCATCTTCAGATGTGTCTTGAAGAGACTGAGAAGAGTCAGGAAAATGGCCAAAGAGCACTCAAAGACTTCTGGTACTGACGACACCCCATTCTTAGAAAGGGCCACACATAGGTACTGCTTTATAGCTGTGATAAACATCTCATTGGTCCTGAAGACTGCTCCAGCATTCTGGAGGACGGACAGGAGTAGCTGGAGGGAGAGGATCTTAGACCGAAGCTCATGGGATCTAGGGGAATAGATTGATTGAAAACGAGTGAGATCTAGAGTTAAGGTTTACAGTTTTTGAACACCTCACTGTTCCTAAAGACAGCTCTGGCATTCTGGAGAATGGACAGAAGCAGCTGTAGGGAGAGGACCTTAGACCTGTTTTTTCATATCTCATTGGTCCTGAAGACAGCTCAGGCATTCTGAAGGACAGGCAGGAGCAACTACATGTAGTAGGTACAGGATCTTAGACTGAAGCTCATAAGCTTTTAGAGAGGGAACTGACTGAACAAGAGGGACTTGATTGAACAAGAGTTAGATACATGTAGATTTAGTTTCATTGTTGGTCATTAAAAAAAAAGAGAAAGACTTTCAATACAAAATTGTGGTCAAAATCTTCTTTTCCCTAAACAGCAGGAAAGTTTGAAACTAGTTCTTATAAGCTTGAAATACCAAAGTTGCAAAGTCTGAGAGGCATTTAATCCACAATCCCCACTTTCCATCAAATTTCAAATATACCAGCTGAATGATGTATTGATGAAATAGATGTATGTTCTAATTCTACATGTAGTAGTATCAAATGTCCACTCTTTTAAATTCACAGAGGCACATTTTTTTTGTTCTTCAAATTGACCACAAAACTTACATGAACACTCTTGTGTAAAGAATCAATATCAGAGCAGTTTCCTTAATTTCCAACAAAAATGAAATTCATTTCTTATTGGATCAAACTCTTCAGATTAACTCAGCCACTTACTTAGGATCTGGATGTCCGTCCGGCAGCGGCTTCATGGAGAGCTTACAGAGCGATCTGAAAACCAGGAATGCATCCTTCTGGAGGATGTGAGAGAACGGCTCATTGTCGAGGTCGTCATCGCCGATAGGAGGGATACTCGGGGTGGACGCGGTGCTCGGTGTCTTTAGTGAACCTATAGAGGGAGCCCCAGATAAACTGGTGCTTGTGATGGAGTCTGGTGTCTTGACATCTTGTGTACCTATGATAAATGACAGGTAGAGGTGTTGTGGCTCAGAGGATAAGTCTTTGGAATTGAACTGCAAGGGCTGGGGTTAAAATCCACCAAGGCACTCGCATCCTTTGACAAGGCATTTACATGTGCATCTTCATTTGAAGTACATGGGTACTCGGTAGAAAGGAATTCTTAGAATGCTCATGAGCATGATCAGGGTAGCAGTACTAAAGCCAGTGTAATAGTATGTGGCGCTTAGAAACATTGTATCAATCTCTATAAAATGTTGCATATTATTATTTTACTACAATTAAATGAAAAGAACATACATTTTGTATATGAACAGGGAAGTGTTTCACGAAGCATCCTGTCAGTGATTTTCACTGACTCATTTGTTCAGAGCCAATCAGACGCAATGATTTCAGTAGCTCATAACAATTTGTAAGTGAAAATCACTATTTGTTCAATGAAATGCTCCCAAGGGGGAAGCTACTTGGACAAATTAATGTCACTCAATTTTGACCAATCACAGATGGGGGATAAGGAACTGTGTTCAAATATTAGGTCTTGCAAGTTGAATATAACAGGAACCTTAACCCTGCATACATTATTGGTTACTTGGAGTTGAAAGGTTATGCCAGGACTTGTTGCAAAGATTCTTGAGGAATGTTTCTACCCATAGTGCTTGGGTGTACAGACCTTGACAGAACTAAAGAATGGACTAATGTAGTGCAATATCAAAGGAAAGATTGTATCACATGACTTACAATTACATGTATATCAACTTAAAGGGGAATCCAACCCAAATAAAAACTTGTCTTTATAAGGAAAAGAAAAATCAGACAAGTTGATAGGTGAAAGTTTGAACAATATTGGACAAATAACAAGAAAGTTATGAATTTTTTAAAGTTGTAAATATTGGTAATCACTATACCCATGGAGACTTCAAATTGGCCGCATATGGGATGTCATAGTGATGTAAGGCAAGGACTACTCTTCCATGTACTCCAATACATATTATGGCTAAAATGTCATTTTTCCCAAAAGTTTTATTTCAAATTATATTTTTCTTTCATGAGGACATACTACAATATACTACCTGGGTTATATTTAGATTACTGCCCCAGGGGAATGGGTATTTAGGAGAAAACCACAAATCCCTGATAATAAAGTACATGGCCTATGGGAAAGTTGTCCTTGCCCCTTGTCATAATTTACTTACACAGTTGCCAATTTGAAATCTACATAGTATTAGTGATCTCAATTTTAAAGCAGCTATAACTTTCTCATTGCTTGTCTGATTTCTTTCAAACTTTCACCATTCTGTTTAATTTATTTTTCTCCTTCCCAACATAACATTTTATGGCCAAGGCTGGATTCCCCTTTAATGGGAAAGTCATGAATGATCATTAAGCAATAATAGTAATATACTTTATCCCTAAACTTGAATGGCATAATATATCTTTTAGTCAGATAATGTTGACACATCGATGACAATAATGTACATATAGGTGCTTGTTCATGGAAACAAATTATGCATGCAATTGAGCCTATGGCAGACTGAAGGCATGGATGATGTTTGTTTAATGAGTGTGTGTGTGTGTGCACCCCAGATGGAAATGACATAATCAAATAAGGTTTTGGTGAAACACTATTAACGACTGTTACAGTGTATTATTAATATCAATGTATCATTCTACTGCAAGGACAGGTATGTAAACAGAGCCTTAGTTATCAATCTCAGGAAGAAAGGTAAAACTAGAACAGCCTACATAATCTTTCACACAAAAATGACTGAGAAATCATGGGAAAATGACAGCAAAGATGGAAACAATGATAAAGCTCCTATATCTACATATTTAAACTTACCGCCAAGATCAACTGATTTCAAAAGATCATCCATGATTTCCTTGACAATACTCTCTACATCTTCCCCATTCTCAGCAGTAGTAGTACTCTCTTCTGTCTTTTTTGAATTACTTGGACCATCTAAAGATAGGAGGAATGATTACAATAGAGTGCTATTCAACAAAACCAAAACAGAATTAGACAAATAAAAAAAATGTATTCAGATTCTGCTTAACGGCAAGTATTTTTATCGGCCATTGTTCAATTACAGACCAAAACGAGCTAAATTGAAATTGACAAATTAAAACCCTATAAGCTACAAAGCACAACAATATAAGTTTTTAGCAACTAACTCCTTGCCACTTATTGTGCTTCTCAATGGCATGAATTATGTGGCATGAATTATGTGACATGTGTATGTGTCCCAAAGTTTGTGATTTCATAGGTATGTACAGAGAAAAAAATGTTGATTGCTAGTATTCAATTGACTTCTAAATTATGAATATAATTTGTTATTTCATTTTAAAGAGGAAAAAGGCACTGACAATTGTCCTGATACCATGGAAGTTGCAATAATTGTAAATCTTCGTAAAAAGTGCCCCTGGTTTCCAGAGCCAAAGGGTTAAAAGAAGTTCAAAAGTCACCTGTTGTATCCTCAGCATCTACATCCAGGTCGAGACCCTCTGGCGTCCCATTGGTCAGTTTCACCTCAGACTCCGCCTCCTTGGCACCATCACCAGATCCACCTTTCTCCTCATCTAGGAAATCAAGAAATTTATAGAAATTGCAGGACTTTAATATTCATTTATTTCTAAGTAATGCTTTTTAGTATTGTTAGTAGACTTATTATGTTTCTTTATAAAATCAGTCAACCACTATCACAGCTATCTTTTTATTTTGATTCATTTCAATACTACCAAGAAAATAAGGTATACTCCTTTCTTTCTCGACTCGGAGAGATTGTTTCTGGAAATTTCAGTTGATGTTAGACTACAATACATCAAGTGTTCATGTGGGAGAAGAATAGATGGGACAGAATGAGAATCTGGCATGGCCAACAAAAATTTGTCATTCTTAAAAGTGGAAGAAATATATTCATTTATTGGACAATCCAAGAAAAAAAATAGAATGACTGATTATAAACTTTTTAAATTGTGCAATTTTGCAAGTGGAGTTGTAGGGCATTATGGGTAAAACAAGTTCATTGACTTGCTGAATGCCATGACTGATTGCATTGATCAATTGTAAGATCATGTAAATTAATGATACAATCAACTGTATGGTTTTGTATCACAAACCTTCCTTTCCTGGCTCATCAGCTTTTAGTTTAGCCTCATAAATCTAGAAGAAAAAAAAATACATCAGATAGTATTAACAAATAGATAGATTGTAAGTAGAAAAGTAAAAACATCAGAAGTAGGGATTATGAACATATAATGTAAAGCGCACCTCAGGCTCATATAGTTATGGAAACAGGCGTTTTGCCAAGGTTTCATTCACCCTGGTTGATAAAATTTTGTACACTTATCCGTGAAAATTATCAGTCTTGCTAACTTTTTTGTTGTAAATTGTTAAGGAGCCTGTCTTACAAAGAGTGACGATTGATCTGATCAATCGCAACTATGGAAAGCCAGCAAAGTTAACATATAAAATGCATGTTTGTTCAAAAACTCTAGAAGAACTAACCAGATTGTCAAGAAATCAATGAATATATGGATATACATTAATTTCTATAATATTTTTTTGAACAAACATGCATTTTATATGTTGACTTTGCTGGCTTTCCATAGTTGCGATTGATTGGATCAATCGCAACTCTTTGTAAGATGGGCCCCGATCTACAAAATATGATGATGTTCAACATTTTACAAAGAAATACACCACTTTTTCTGGTACTTTGGAAACAAATACCGACTATTGTTGTAAGCTACTGAAATCCTTCCTTTGATTTAGCAAGTGAATAGTCAGTTATCTTCACCCATTATTGACGTAAGCTACTACATTCCGTCCTTTTGATTGGCTCAGAAATATTTAGTCAGTGACAATCACCGATATTAATCACCCCCCCCCGATGTAAACTCACGGCTTGTTGTTCCATGCGAGAGAAGATAACGTTGAGCATTTGAGTGAGGGTGGCCTTGGCGGTGGTCTGGTTTATCAGGTTCTTACTGGCCAGGTAGATGTTATAGCATGTGCGTACCACCTGGAGTAGGGTGCCCTCGTGCACCTCGCATGTCGGTGAGGTGACCGCTGTGAGCAGGGCCTAGTAAAAACAAAGAAAGAGTGAATGAAAAGGAGAAGAGAGAGTGAGAATAAAAGAAAAGGATGGAGCAGAGTGACAGAATGAAATAGAAAGGGATAGAAGAGAGTGAAATAGAAAGAGAGAGGGAAGAGAGTAAGAATGAGAGAAAGAAAATAAGAGAAACAGAGAAATCCAAAGCCAAGTACAAAACAAGAGGGAATACATGTAGCTCTCATTTTCTTGGTAATTTCCAACTAAATCAAAATACAATGTAAAGTATGGTCAAAACAGTTTACAAAATTACATAGATCAAACACCAACCACAAATTATCGCAAAAAACAAATACTTTATCCCCCCCCAAAAAAAGTGTGTGATTAATTGGTATTTCTTGTCCTAACTGCGCCATCTGTTGGAGGTTGAAGAGGTTGTAAATGACTGACCCAGGTGGCAACAGGCTGCTGCCCAGCGCATGTCTAGTGCACTGCCGGAGAATGTACACCTAAGGGTGTGTTCAGTGTTGAATCATGATTGAAAACTCACAAAATACAGAACACAAACATGATCAGAAGTGCACTGTTCAGTGTCGAAAATATAAAGCTGATAATTTCTCAATCGTCTTTAAATTACCTGCTTTCGTTAGCACAGCTTTAGTGTACAGTTTGACCCAACACAAGAGAGGTCAATTCTGGCACCTGCCTGGGTAGGCTTCCACTGCGAGAGCAAATTTAAAGAAGTTTTACAACGCAAGCATGTTCAATGTTGCATTCGTAATGCTCAATGTCGTAAAATCTGTGATTATCGTACGTTTACGCATCTTTCTTCCATGTTTGAATTTTCCTCAGAATCGTGATTTGAAAGATGTTCATACTTTTACAACCGGGAATGGAGGACATTGAACCCACCCTTTGTTTCTCATAACATCAGCATTTTGTAACCACGTTTTCAATCATGATTCATGTTGCTGTTTACATTTGGAAACCAACAATTGAACACACCCTAAGTGCCACAAAGTTTCCCCACTTTTTGTAAAGAAATCAAAATATTCTTCAGAGAACAAACAAAAACTCATGATACCACTTACTTTGATAATCTGAAGTTGGACACCTTCATCAGTCTGTGTTCCTATAAAACAACCGCAGATCGTCTCTACTATTCTATCGATCAGTTTCTTCCCCGGAGTAGTGCTGTCAGGCCCCTCCCCTGTCAGGTGACCATATGCTATCAGTTTCTATGGAAACAAGATGGGAGGAGGAGGAGTTAGAAAAATAAGTGAAAAACAAACGGCTGTACTAGCATTTCATCAAATGAGAAAGTATATGTAAGAGAAACATTGATTGTATAGCAAAAATACATTTATGTATACAAAATTATATTACAGTATTCACTTGTCTCTACAATAGGAATGTTTGATGACAAGTTCTAAATAAAATATAGTCAATGATGATGATTACATGTACATACAATCAGTATCTTTGGTAGAAAAATGTAAAAAAGGGAATAAAGAAAACATTTAGAAAAAAATAAAACATAAAAAAGACAGCAATTGTATTTATAACAATAGTTTCATCTGGATGACACATGAAATAAATACCCCAGGCCTCGAAATAGGATTTTGGGGGGGCAAGGCCACTTTTTTGAGGGGCACTTTTTCACTGAGGCCAGGCAGCAGAGGGCACCAAGGCCATACAGAGGGGCACCAAGGCCACTTTTTAAGGGGCATGTAATAAATTATTTGTAGGTGTTACAGTTTCGCGGCGTGGGGGGGGGGGCTTTCCACAGTCGATGTTACGCATCAGATTCATTACCAAACCACATTATTTACTTAAGAAAAAATGAACTTTAATAGTCTGACAACACTCACTGTATAAGGTTTTAAAAGAAAGTTTCATTATTCTTCAGAATCACTTCAGGACAGGATAACACATCATTGCATTGCTTTGAGTCTTGAATTTGACATCCAACATGTAACATGTACATATTAAAGAGAATTGCCAGTAGTTGCAGTAAACACTGCATTCATGAGAAAGTCTGTAAAACCAGGCTTAATTGTCAGAATATCATCGAGGATCTAGATCTGGTACAGTTACATAAACTGAACTTTGTGAAATCTTGAAATCTACGCTGAAAAACGTTCACACTGAAGATCACCAACACAGATAGGCACACGTGGGACAGTGTATTATTATTGCTGGAATAAAGACCCGACGGAAGTGACCGAATCCGCGCTTATTTTGTTTATTTCTCAACAATTACACAATTTCTCCCAGAATCCTTTGGCACATATTTTTTATTCATACAAACAGACACTTGGGTGGTCATTATATTAGATTCTGTAAAAAGTCATTTTGAGATCGTTACCAAAACTGGAATTTATCTTTAACAAATCAAGTAAAAGTACCTCTGGTAGAAGTAAATTTCATCTATTTCTTTATCCAAATTACCTCATGGCATGCCAAGTAGGCCTGGGACGAATACCCTTTTTGCCATTCGATTGTTTGCCAGAGGAAACATTCGATTAGTTCGATTAATCGAGATTCCTGGAATATCAGAAATCACGCATTCAAAAATTGACCTACTTCCATGACCTAGCGTTAGCTGCGCTTATTGATATGGGCTGATATGATGGGAGTGGAACTTGGAATAAATGCATTGTATACAAGGAACATGTACTTGTACTGTGTTTGTCATTTATCCCGCCCTCTATACACACAATGAACGAATAGCAAAGGAGTTGTACTGTGTTTGTCATTTTATCCCGCCCTCTCTGCACACAATGAACGAATAGCAAAGGAGTTTGAGAACTGTGCGTGACCGCTATGGTGCATGGATGTTAGGCCTGGGACGATTGTCATTTTTACCATTCAATAATTTCCTGAAAAAAATAATCGAATGATTCGATTGTTCGTCGGGAATCAGGTCTTTTAGGTCACAATAGTTGACCTACTTTATGGTGACCCCCCACCCATGAATAAATCTCCATCAAAGTCACATGTTTAGAATAAATGAAAGTAGGACCTTTTTCCCCTTCTCCATGATATTTATATCAAAAGAAACTACATGAAATGAGATTAAAACTTTCAGTTTATTGTTCCAATGAAAATCCTTCCTAAATCCATGCTGGTACTCTGGTATTATGCATGCATCCCTCCAAGTGCCACACCCCTGCATATGAATGAATCAGCCCAGATCAGAGTTCAAAGTCCAAAGCCCAAAGATGTAAACAACTCATTCATGAACTATTCTTTGAGACTGACCCCAGGTGGAGCATTTCTTGAACAATTACATCCCTTGCCCACACCATGTCCCCGCCCCCACTTGTGGCACTGCCCACGATTCTACACATGTATTTCAAATAAATATTTTGCAAAATATTTAATTTGAAATACCTTTTAAAATTACGATTTTTTATCATTTGAACCTACATGTATAACTGGGTCTATTTTTGGAGACTAGTCGAGAAAGTACCGGTGAAGACTGGCACGTGTTGGAATGTAGTTTTCATTGTGTGAGGGGGATAGAAAAAAGGTTGCATTATTGTTTTGAAACATGAAAGGAATTCTCCGGCTCCCACCCTTATCTTTCTCTCTCCCTCACACACAGATGGGGGAGGGGTCAATTTATTTCTGAAGTCATGACCTCTCCTGATAAGGGAACCACGTGCCTTCTTCTTTGTTTCCCCAAAAGTTTCATTGGCTATCCGAAGGTCCAATCAGCTCAAGTGAGCTTGGTTGTGTGTTTTCTTATTGTTTTGTGCACGCAGACAATGAACTCGTTTTGTGTATGCTGCAGCTTACATAGCATATGTAAAGCGCACTAGCTGCCGGCCGGCCGCTAGCGGTGTATAGCTAGCTCATCGTTCGGCGCGGCTTCAGACTAGACTGCATACATGCACTGGACGTTGCTGGTAAAGCTAAGATATTGGATACTTTTTGAGATCGGAGAAAAGTTTTCCTCGCTCAGAAAAAAAGGTGCAGACTTTCAAAAGGGGCACATTATATATCAGAAAAAGGGCACCATGGCCATATAAAAAAGGGCACATTTTTAGTGGCCGTAACTTTTAGCAAAAAGAAGAAGGGCATGACGGCCAGTAATGGGGGCATCGACGGCCATGGCCGTCGATGGCCGTCGATTATTTCGAGGCCTGATACCCGGTAACAAAAAAAGCAAAAAACATTTTCCTACGCTTATTTATACTTTGGATTTCTACCTGGAAGAATATTTTCTTCTTTGTTTCATTTTATTTGGTCTTGAAGTAATAATCTTCTTTGCTTGGCATGATCTGACCAATGCGGGGATGCCTTTTATACCGCACGCAACTGGGCATTTAAGTGCGACTCTAAGTCATACTTTATCTTTGTAAAACACCCCCTAAACTACTCAGATAGTAGAACTTTTCATTTACCATAAAAACTCAATACACTTTCCCTGACCTTCTTCAGTCACCAGACTAAACATGCTTTATCTGTTGCTTACATGAACTTCAAATAGTAATAAAAAAATTTCACGCTTACAAATATGTGAATGAATAAAAAAATTATGCATCATTTCCTGTTGTGAACAAATTGCTACGGCAACGTAACTTGATTTTACTAAAAGTGTGCCAGGAAAATATGGCTGTCTTCATGTATACTTGCTCTCACATCATGCCAAATACATGAACAGGGGGGATGTTTCATTAAGACACAAGTATGACTTTAATAGAGTCGCACTTAAAAGCTGACGCGTATATGATATGCTACGCGCAATCTTATTGATTAATACGCAGTAGTGCGTATCCTCTTTAATAGCATGACCTGACCAATGCAGACATGCCTTTTATAACGCATGCAACTCTTTGAAATCTACAAAAGGAGCATGACTTGATTCCATTTTGGATTCTCAATAACCACACCATTTATTCATGAAACAAATTTTGCACCAGTCATTCAGAGTTCTTCAAGAAACAAATTCTGCCCCCTGCTTCCCTGCTGTTTAAACCATTAAGAATACCCAAGACTCCCCAGTGATGCTGGCAGTGGGAACATGGTCATGTAGTCTGCATGCACAGACTCAAATATAACACTATATACCAAAATTATTTCATGCATAGAATGAAGACTAGACTCCAAACTTTTTAGAAGCAGACACAGTATTAAAGGAATGAATCTACATGTACAGGGGGTTGTTTCACAAAGATTTAAGTATGACTTAAGCCGCACTTAAATGCCACGCGCAATCTGATTGATGGATACGAGGTAGTGCGTGTCCTATGCACATGATCTGACCAATGTGGTGATGTCTTTTATACGGTACGCAACTGGGAATTTAAGTGCCACTCTAAGTCACATTTAAATCTTTGTGAAACACCCCCAGGTGTACAAGTAGTCTCACTACTTCAGACTCTATATTATGCACTATTCGGAAGCCAAAAGTCTGCGCCTGTAGACTACATGCACGTCCATTATCACTCATAATGAGCTGGCACTCACCTGCAGACAATCGAGGGCAGTATTCACGATCCGAGCTGATTTTGATTGGCAGGCGAGCTCAAAGGGTAGGAAGTGTCGGTCCGCTGCGATGGAATTGATGTTGCTCTTTGGCAGAGGGAGGGCAGAGGAGGCTGCCTTGATGGGAGAGGATTCCGCGCTTCAAAATAAAAAGATGAAAATGAAAATAATTTTAATCGTACTTGTTACAATACAATTTATGGGTGACTTAATGAACGACTGGTAATCCTTTCTAGAGGTAATGATGCCTACAAGATTTCCACTGGTGTTGATGTACATGTAATGTACATGTAGTTCCTATTAAAGAAAGGATCATCATTCATTCGTAAAGATGCTTTCTGAAACATCTACAAGGTACTTTTTTCCATGAACATTAGTGAGAGTACATGTATGTTACAAGCTGTAGTAGTAGTAGTACATGTAGTAGTAGTAGTAGCAGTATAGTAAGTGGTAGTAGTAGTGGTGGTAGTAGTAGAAGTAGTAGTAGTAGTACATGTAGTAGTGATAGTACATGTACATGTAGTAGTACATGTATACACAGTAGTAGTAGTAGTAGTAGTAGTAGTAGTAGTAGTAGTAGTAGTAGCAGCAGCAGCAGCAGCAGCAGCAGCAGCAGTAGTAGTAGTAGAAGTGTGTGTAGTAGTAGGTAGCCATAGAGTACAGTACATGTACGTGTACTTGTAGATACATTGTATATTGAAAGTAGGGTGGGGGGAGGAGGGGCAGAGTGAACATGCATAAAATCACAATTTCATTTCATTTCTTACAACATTGTTTATTACATGTATATAGTAAATGATTTCTGAAAAAAGAGTTACTGAGAGTATGAGTACTAGTTAAAGTTCTAATTCTAATCAACACGAGATCGTACACCAGCAAAGGTGTACAGTACAGTACATACAGAAATTACATCTTATTCCAAAGCAAGTGAAATGAATGTTGGAAGAAATAACATTTGAGCAAGACAAGGAGGAAGAGGAAGGAAGCATATTTTCTAAAGTCCAGTATGAGTATCCCGTACAAATATGTGTGTGTGTGTAATGCACTAGTTCGTCTAAACGCAGTCTAAAATTGTAAACAAATCTGAGGCAGATTTCGTCAAGGTGCTGGTAGCGTGAGTGTGCACTTCAATCTGTCAACTAAATACATCTCATGTACGCTACTGTGTCTGTGTCATGTCTGCAAACTTTTGAAATTCAACTTTCACACAGTATGTTCACATGGAGAATTATGTAAATATGTGATTCACATTAAAAAATTCTCAAACCTCTGTAGTGTTAAAGGTCCAGTCCACCCCTGAAAAATGTTGATTTGAATCAATAGAAATCATACAAACCGATCACTGAAAAATGCATTAAAATAGGATGTAAAATAGGAAAGTTCTGACATTGAATCTGACATTTTCAAAGTTTCTCTATTTTTTTCAAAAATAGTTGTATACACAACTCAGTGACATGCAAATGAGAGAGTTGATTCAGTGTCCCTCACTCACTATTTCTTTTGTTGTTTATTGTCTGAATTGTAGAATATTCAAGTTTTACAAATTTGACAATGAAGACCAACTTGACTGAACCATAAAATCCTAGAACAATGACCAGTATTCCCAATGTTAAGCAAGAAATAAAACTTGTTTCACATGCCACTGAGGAATAAATTAGAATATATCACATTTCATATAATAAAATACACAAGAAATAGTGAGTGGGTGATGTCATCGGTTTCCTCATTTGCATACCGACTAGGGTATTAAGGAAATTAAGCGAAACTTCAACATGTCATAACTTTCTTTGTATTTCACATCCAATTTTGATGAGATTTTCAGTGTTATGCTTGTTTGGTTTTCTCTGTTTATTCAAATCAACTTTTACCTGGGGTGGACATTTTTTTTGCTTTAATGTTCACATGTTGGACAGGAATTAAACTGCTATTAATACGCTCAAATTTAAAGGACAAGTCCACCCAACAAAAACTTGATTTGAATAAAATGAGAAAAATCCATCAAAATCGGATGTAAAATAGGAAAGTTATGACATTTCGAAGTTTCGCTTATTTTCAACAAAATAGTTACACGAACGAGCCAGCTACATCCAAATGAGAGAGTCAATGATGTCACTCACTCACTATTTCTTTTGTTTTTATTGTTTGAATTATACAATATTTCAATTAAGAGGCTTAATGAGGTATCAAATTAATCAGAAGATCATGGACAATGGACAGACACAAAATAAATGACGACTCGAAGAGGCATAGCGATGGTAGGAGCAAGAACGCGCACGCATACCTGTGCGCGCGCAAATTCTTGACATGCTCAAAATGGCCTGAAACGTACCCAAACTTGACCACGGTTGATTTGGAAAATTTTTAAATTTTGACGCGCGCGTACGTGCGCGTCGTGACCTTTGCATGACCTCTGTTGACATGTCCTGATGACTTGTCACCTGAACTTGATATGATGCAAATATGGATGATTTTTTATGATTAGTTGCGATGATATGATCAATCATTTAATTTTACAAAATGGCGCCTAGATGACGTCATCATGATTTGATAACCTTGAAAAGTTTCGTTTCGCATGTCCATAATGATTGCCATACATGACATGAAAATCAAGAAAACTGATATGCCCGATATTGAGATAAAGTGGTTACTAGCTTTGGCAATAAAAATAAAGAAAATTCTGACGAATATAATAGGTGATCTGTCATATTCATGACAGACCACCTAAAAAATCTGCCTTGAAAAAAATATAAGACTGACATGACAGATCACCATGATGATTACATGTATGATATTAAAAATGCTGTTTTTTTTAAATTGTTTTAAATTTCAAATGTGAAATGGACAAACCTAATCTTTTCAACAGGAAATTGAATTCTGTTTGTGTACAGTGTATTAAAAAAAAAACACTTTTGTTATTAACATGAACATAATGTAAATAATAAATCTGTACAGTACATCCATCATTGCACAAACATACAGAATGTGTAATACAGTTCTAACTAATCTTGCAAATCAGACCACAATAGAGCCCCCCCCCCCAAAAAAAAAAAAGAATTTTCAGGGGATACTTTTCTTAGCAACTTACTGCCTACATATTAATCGAGAACATTGGATAAGCTTTCAAATTGTAATGAATGGGGATTTTCCAGTGCTCTCTTGAGCATTTTGGAGGCTACATCGCCCCCAGCCCCTGTGTATTGTTTTCCGGGGGGGGGGGGGGGGGTCAGTCAAATGTATACACATGCGTGACCAAATTATTTCTAAACACACCCCCTAAACGATTTTTTTTCTGTGTGTGCAAAATAACCCCCTGGGCTTCATTTACACATTTTGGCCCCTAATTAAGTTGTCACCAGAATACATGTACGACCCCGGGGAAAAGCTTGGGGGAAAAACATCCCCTAAACACGTTTTGCTACTTCTTAAAAAAAAAGCTTTGGAAAATAAAAAATGCCCTAAATATGTTTGACCTGCAATTGACCATTGACCAGTCTTTCAAATTTTTATTGTTTTCCGGGGGGGGGGGGGGGGGGGGGGTCAGTCAAATGTATACACATGCGTGACCAAATTATTTCTAAACACACCCCCTAAACGATTTTTTTTCTGTGTGTGCAAAATAACCCCCTGGGCTTCATTTACACATTTTGGCCCCGAATTAAGTTGTCACCAGAATACATGTACGACCCCGGGGAAAAGCTTGGGGGAAAAACATCCCCTAAACACGTTTTGCTACTTCTTAAAAAAAAAGCTTTGGAAAATAAAAGATACCCTAAATACGTTTGACCCGCAATTAACCAATGACCAGTCTTTCAAAACCACCCTTTTCTTGAAAATCTGTATTTTTGATACCCTTAACGAGTGCACGCGTGGCCCTCGTCCAAAAATGAAAAACACCCCTTTAAACACGTTTTTTTGGGTCATGCATGTGTATAGCAATATTTGACTGCCCCCCCCCTCCCCGGCATTATTTCCTTGCCACAATATCATTATTAGTTTCTGTTAGCAAGCTGAGAATGTGCATAATTAAAAACATTTACTATAAAAAAAAATGCCAGATTTGCAGAAGGGCAATTAAAAACTGATATTTAGAGTAAATTCAAATTGGTTGGCTTACCTTCCACTCTGCAACTCGGCTTTTATTTCACCTGACGGGATAATAAGAAAAACAACAAGTGTTAAAGAGCTCAAACAGTATAGCTTCAACCCTAGCCTTCACTAGAATTTCAATCCACACTTTTATGGAATGCTGAACGTCCTAATATTTCTTCATATCAATTAATTTATTGAAATTCATAATATACATTGTATTTTTATATTCCAATTCTTCCCATAACATATATGTAACTGCATTAATTTTTTTGACAACTTTTTGAAGTAGAACAAGAATAATTTTTAAAATTGGTGAATGTGCTGACAATTGGCACTCCATAAAAGTGTGGTGTAAATTTAAGCGAGGTTTAACCATGCCATGGCTATCAGGGGCCGATTGCACAAAATGGTCTTTCCAAGGACCGTCTTTCGTGTCGCCCATCTTTTATGATACGCTATAGGCGGGGTGTTTCTGAAATTTATGATAAAGAATAAGATTCGTTAGTTTGCTTTTAAATGTAATTTTTATACAATTTCATGATATATCACATCATTTTATAAACAAATATTTTGTTTAATTTAATGGACGAATGAAATATGTTTGCATATATGATTTATTTAAAATGCGTTTCACATGGCGCATCATAAAAGATGGGCGACACGAAAGACGGTCCTTGCAAAGACCCTTTCGTGCAATCTGCCCCAGAATTCCACCCATCCAGTGTATATGTTCAGAGATGTACAAAGCTACATACCTTTTCATCCCCATTCCTGATTTTTCAATTATTCAGGCTTATTACTTTAGCACACGATACTTCAGTGAGGGAGAAAAGGAGAGTTAACCAGAGCTAGGATAATGTGTGATGGCATGGCCAGCAGAGTGTAAGGCCTCTTTCATGTTTTTAATTTTCATACATGTACATGTAGGCCTACATGTATGTATCTTCACAGTTTCAGTATGAATTTCCTCGGGACTGACAAAAATTGTCCTCATGGACTAGTGTAACAATCAGGGTTGATTAATCTACAATGAACATGTATACAGGGTCCTGTTTTATCAAGGCCTGTTATAATAACAAATGCAAAAAAAAAAATTAACTATAATCAGCCAATCAAATTGAATGATTTCAGTAGCCTTAAACTGTGTATTGGAAAGGTATTCATTGTAACAAGTTTTGTGAAACAGGGCCTCAGGTAGTGGACCGATGAAATGCTGTAAAATTAGAGTACATGTACATGTATTTCAAAACCTTAACTTCCGTAAAAAGAGAAAAAGAAAAACGAAACACAGATGAACCCATGTAATAATTAAAAATCATTTGGGAGCTATCTTTTTTTTTTAATACTGAGTAAATTTTGTTCAATTCTGTGAACATTTTATTTTTCTGTTGTTGCCAGTATCAGTTTAATTTGTATGCAACGAGTGATCTGAAAGATCTAAATGACAACAGTTAATATCAACAGGAAGTATAAAAAATAAAAAAACATGCATGTAAATGGTAATTAGTACTCTATGTGGTTTTATTGTCAGGATGAACTAAATGCACAAACATCTCCACAAGTTAAACAAATTCCATGATATGCCATGTCTGATGACAAGTGAAGATTTGTACAGTAAGTTTATTGATTTTCATGATTATAAAGAAAACACATCACATAACTACTATACATGTACATGTAGACAAAAAATGATAATAAAAAAGAATTATAAAAGAAAATAACACAGTATTACATTACACCTTGGATCATGGATGACTGCAAACTTTGTAAATTATAATGGGGCAGGGGGTGAGGACAGTTGCCCCTAGATACATGTACATGTTCAAAGATATCTTTGGATATTGTGCATCAGTAAGGACACTAAAACTAGATTTTAATTTTGAAATGTAAAATATGTAAAATAGCAGTACAGTACTACATCTATGCATGTAGCTTCTCTTGTATTGACTTTCCCCAAAGCAAACACAGTTACTTCAAGTTACTAATTTAAAAAGAGGGTTTTGACTGAAAAGGGTACTTTCCTTAAATTTCTTGATGATGCAAACACACATACAATGTAATGTAATAATCATAATTTTGAAATCACATTCTATAAAGTATATTTCATGGTGGCTTTACAATGTATTTTATATACAGCTCCTATTTTTCTTGCTTCTTTTCATTCAGAATTACCTGATCTATTGAACTTCATGGTAATTACATGTGTAAGTATGAAAGGCTACACTGTATTTGATACTTTCATAAAAGTTGAAATTTGGACTATGAATATACATTTCTTTACCTAAAATGACCTTTGAACTTTATCTGATGACCTGAAATTTAACTCACGCAATGGCCAATACTTCATACCCCTTATTAACCAACTTCATGGAATATAAAAACAAATAAGATGAACATTTTTTTAATAAAAAAGAATCAATGAAAAATCCTTAGATCATCGACATCAAATGACCTTTTATTTTTAACACCTGATTAATTTCATGTTATTCCTGATTGATGGCCATCTCATAAATAGGGACAGTGATTTTCCGTTTAAAAAAACTGCCTTTTCCATTTCAGAAAATCTTATCCATTTGAGCATGTCAGAAAACAGAAATTCTGTTTCCCTATAGACTTTGTGTACAGGAAAAATCAACGATTCCGTTTACCCATTCAGTAGCAGTAAGGCAACGCTAGTGCTGGTAAAAATTTGTATCTGTCACTGTACCAACAACGCCGTAGAATCCGCTCTAATCGGATCTACGCGGGTACATAACATATTCTTACGAACATATTTAACATGAATAAATCCTCACCTTTCACATTTTAGCATTATTTTGCGTATGAATTAAGTTTTATTGATAATTTGTTTTTTTGGGGGGACATTGTTTTGAGCAGTCATCGATTTCGTTCTATCCGCCAGTTTGGATTTGAAGATCGTGCTGTTATCTTCAAACGTAGAGGGCAGCAACACACGATCTGCATGTGAACGCTTTCGATACGGCCGATTGACCGTACCCCAGCCATGCGGCCGGGAAGGGCCGGGGCAAGAGGTACAATCGAGTATGATGGAGTGAAGAGCAGTCATGATGTGTTGATTTTGTAGTGAATTGAGATCATTTTTTGTGAGGTTTTGTGGCCATTTAATATTCGTATTTTGTTGAGATTTTGGAGTAATCTGTGTTGCTGTTTTGCGTATTCTGAGGAAAAATATATTTTCCGGTTGAAATGCCACTTTCCGTTTCAAAAGGCCATTTCCGTGAATTCTGTCTGTTTTCCGCGATCGCGGAAAATCACTGCCCCTACTCAAAGTTATATCAACTTTGAATTTAATACAGATTATCATTTATCTGAAGTGACCTTTGGCCTTGACCAAGTAAAACAAATTCACTCAATATTGAATTGCTGATGCCTGATCAAGTCAATAGAACTGACTCACACATTCAAGTTTCAACATCATTTTGTTTTTTAAAAGATTTTGTTGATACATCAAAATGGTCAAACTTTATTGACCCAAATGACCATGATCAGGATATCTTGAAGATGCTACATGTATAAAGCCATTCTCTGGCTCTGGAGAGTTAAGTACTCTTTTAAATCCTTTCTATGCGGTTGGTACTTAGGCAGTTGCAACGATGATGAAGAGCTGTGTTTTGAAGAACATGTACAAGTCAGAATTGAAATGACATGTCATCATGGTCATATTTATATTACATGTAGGAAACTCATGCAATCATAAGGAAATTGCTGACCATGAATTGAAATTGAAAATGACCAGATCATTGTTTCATTCAACTTGATGTGTGCCAGTACATTGAAGAAAATTTTACAATGAATTAAATCTTATCAAATGCAATATTTTCTTAAATATTCATCAATCTTCCACCATGAATACATACAGGTAAATACATGTCTACAAATAAATACTAGGCAAACTTTTGCAGGGATCAATTTGTTTTTTTTAATGATAATGATATACCAGCTTTCCATCGCACCCCTCTTTGCATGTGAATTATTTTGGACACTTGAAAAAGGTATTGTTATGCCATGGACCTATCACAAATGGACATTCAACGAGTCCCCTTCTTTGGGCCGATGACCATCACCGCTAATCCTTTTATAAACAGAGCGCTGGCAGCTGACGCTCATCAAGCCGGTCATAAAACACGCTCTCACTGGACAGCTGAAATCAATTGTACGCTGTTCCTACCCATTGCGATGTTGTTCGTTCACTTTATTGAAAGCAACGCACAGCAGCGAACGTTAGCGCTATGAAAATGATAGCAGAAACAAGAAAACAGGCATGCATAAACATATTTTTTACGTACATCGCAAACAACCGCACATGAAATGCATTGACATCACTTTGCAGATCCGTATATCTTCGGTAAAAAAGCAGTTGAAATTTGATGAAGAAATGTGCAGAAAAGCTTTAAAAATGTATCTTTTTCGGACAGTATTGATGTCGATAGTAGCGCTTACCTTCGGTCAGAAGTTGATTTTCATTTGGACATAAAATTCCATAGGATTGATGAAATTTAAAGGGATTTTTTTGATGGTCAGACGACAATCGCACATTATAGACAACCTAAAATAATGTACTGAAAAACTGGATATGAATTGTGCATTGCATTCTAGGTAATGTAGGGACTTTTCCTATTGGCAAGCGGGGCTAAAACATGACCGTCTTTGGTCGAAAGAGGGCTAGTGATCGATCGGTGATGATCAATGGCCGAAAGGAGCTTGTGTAAACAATCGCCCTGGGCGGTCGTCGTAAAAACCGCGTAAAGAGACATTTAAGGGTTAGACAGCGATTTTGACAGCTGGAAACAGGTGGTGGTCATAAAATGCTCTCGTTGAATGTCCATTCATAATAGGTCCATGGTTACACAGAATTCATCATAACTGATCAGCATTTTTAAACATATTTGATTGTTTTGAGGAAATAAAAACTTTCAAGTGTTAAGGCCCCTTTTCATCATCTTTCTATTCAGTTCCTTCAGGAGGATGTTGCAAAGTTTTACGTGTACTGGAATCATTTTCTTGTGCGTAAATGCGCACGTTCGGTACTACACAAGTCATAAGGCCGGTCTGTAATAAACATAATAAAGGGGGCCCATGTCTGCGCACCCAACAATCAAACAAAAGAATAATCAGGATATTTTTTTATTTCCAATAAAAATTCAGTTGATAATGTTCCTTATCTTAATTATAACTGTGCCAAAAAATCTCATAAAATTTTTAGAAATATGATTTTCTTCCTCTTCTTGACTATAGATCTACTCCTCAACGTATTTAATAGGAACATTCCAAGGAATGGAAAAGGGATTTTGATGAGAAAGGGTGCATTTTGAGGCCATCAAATGAAATGAACTAAATAATTCTTCCAACATTTTTAATCTGATTTTGTCATATTTTTCTCTGTAAAATTTGTGGTCATTGACATTGCGTATGTCTTCACAGACACAAGAAAGATACATGAAATATATATGCCATAATAATCAATATAATGATTGTGGGCATTAATGGAAAGACAAGAATCACGCAGATCTATACGCATACAGTCTAGTCGACGTCTCTCCTGCATCAACACACACCCCCTCCGCACAATTACAAACACTCAATCAGAGATGATTCGCATACCGGTACCGGTACGTAAGTCACAGAACAACACATACAGCAACATACGCCACCGGCAAGTTACGGCTGGCTTCCCGGGTACGACCCGGTGAAATACTCACCTAGTGCCACTTCACAGGCTTTTTTCAGCTGCGAGTTGTAAGATTTCTTCGTCTCTTTATCGTTCAGGATCTTTTCGAGGGCCCGTCTAAGAAACATGTCTCTTCCTTGGGAATGTTCCGCCATATTTCTGGCTCCCTTGTCTTTCGGTTATCCAAGAAAAATAGGTGATTATCGTGGAAAACAAGAAAACATGTACCAATTCTGTAGCGTTTATTGACGGACATACGTGTATCCTTTCGCCATGTTCGATGACATCGCCCCCTCTCATACACCGACGCAGATGGCGATATTACTGAATCAGAAGTGGGCAGTGGATGGACATTGATTGATTGATTGATTGATTTTGATTGATTTTATTTGGCAAGTCACCATAACATATATACAGTAGCATTAAAACAACAGGTTTGCACAGGATGACCCACGAAAGCTCGAAAGCTTATTTCCAGTGGGGTCCTGAATTAAGATAATAAAATGGTTCAATTATACTATTTACATATTAAAAATGAAGGAAAAAAATCAGAATTTAGTATTACCAATAAATAATATATATAGACAAGAAATTAGATATATACAAGAATATAACGAAGAAGAAGAAGAAAAGAAGGAGAAGGAAGAGGAGCAACAGAAGAATAATGGGGACGAGGAGTAGAAGGAGACGGAAGAAACTGATAACGAAGGAAAATAAATAAGGAGAAGAACAACAGCAAAAACGTTGACGACAATAACAACACGAAGAGGAGAATAGGAAGAGATAAAAGAAATAGAAATAGAAGAAAGAACATATCGAAGCTTCAATCACACTATGTAAAATACATAATAATACCTGGTAGAGAAGAGAAAAGACCTACGTCAGTATTCAGGCTTAATCAACCGTATAACATTTCAACAAGAGAGTGATTTTGTATTCGTTGGTGATGGAAAACAAAAAATAATGATAGACAGAGGAAACAGATTCATTTCACTTTGTTTCATTATGATGATGATGACGATGACAGAAGATGATGGTGATAAAAGTACTGGTACTGATGGTGAAGGTGGTGGTGGTAGTGGTGATGATGGTAATGTGATGATGATGTTGATGGTGATGGTGATGATGATGATGATGTTGATGATGAAGATGATGATGATGGTGATGATGGTGGTGATGATGATGATGATGATGGTGATGATGGTGATGATGGTGATGATGATGATGGTGGTGATGATGGTGAAGATGATGATGGGGGTAGCTTATTAACCTAGTCCTCTTCTTTTTATCACTTAGATAAAGTGACTTCTGTAGATCATCAAAAATTTTGTCCGGGTCCAAGAAAAAATGTTGACTTGAATCAATAGCAGGAAATCAATCAATCATGCTGAAAATGGGATGTAAAATAAAAAAGTTATGACATTTTAAATTTTCCATATGGGGGGAAATCCAGGGGGACGCGTCCCCCTATACCCAAAATAGTATAGGGGGGGCACAATATCAAATGTTCCCCCTACTATTTTTGGTGGAAAGAAATACATCATTCAAACTCGGAATAAAAAATGTATTTTGGACGGGCTTGACGTTACTTTTTTTAGTCAAATTTTCCAGCCCCTGGTCCCCCTACCTTTGGGGGGAAATTTCCGCCCTTGAATTTACCCTTATTTGTTAAAAGTAAAACAGTTATAAATTATATGCACTACTCAGTGACATGAAAATAAGAGAGCCGGTGATGTTACATCACTCACTATTATTTTATTTTTTTTAATTTTTTTGGATTTATACAATATTTCAATTTTTACAGATTATTAAAAGGGGCATTCTGGCTGAAAATAATTGTATTCAAATAATTAAAGTAAAATTCATAAAACAAAATGCTGAACAAAATCGTATGAGAAATAAGGAATTTATTGAACTTGAAACGTTAGCTATAAATTTTGTGAAAAGAGTTATAATGCAGTCACGTCGTCATGAATATTAGATGGGCTGATGATGTCGTATCCCCACTGTGACCGTTCTTTTTTAGGCCTATATTATGCCATGGATATTCAGTTCATTTAATGTGTGCATAGGCGGATCCAGTGGGGCCGAGGGGCCCTGGCCCCCCTATTGGCGGAGCAAAAAAAAAAGAAAAAAAGGGAAAATGAAAGTAAAAAAGAAAAGAAGGGAAAAGAGAGGAGAAAAGAAGAACGACAAACATAAGAGGAAGATCATGATTGAATAAAATAACATGAAGGGAAGACTTTGAAAATAATTTTCTGAAAACTCTATTTGTTAGGATATAAAATTTCCGCTCGCGCTTCGCGCTCTTATTGTCCTTTAAGGGATTTGCATATCTTGCTCAATATGGAGCTTGAAATATCAAACTTTGAAGTCAATATCAAAACATATTTCAGCTGGGAAATTGAACTTTCATTGTTTTGTTTGATTTACAAATTGATTTTTAAAAAGTGCTCTGTAAAAATTCTGTGTTAGGGTCTGAATATTATCATTTTCTGCTTGCGCTGCGCGCTCGCAAAATTTGATTTGTCAGGTACCTATTATTTTCTTGTATTCCATAAAGTTCTCAAAATATCCCTATTCAGGTCAGATTGTCAAAACGTATCAGGGGGCGCTGCACGCTAGAATTTTGATTAGTGAGTTATGTATATCCCAATATTAATTCTAAATCAAACTACTCTGATGACAGTTTATCAAAAATTTCGGCTCGCGATTTCCGCTCGGATTGATAGATATCATGCATCTTATGCATAATTACAAAAGTGCTTTAAATGTCCAGATTTCAGGCCATAATAGTAACAGATTTCGCGCTCTCATGCTAAGGAAGAGAAATAGGAAGATGACATAATGCCCTTATAGAAAGTCCCGGTCTTATGTAAAAACTCAAAGTAATAATAATAAAATACATCAGCTCTTTTTTAACTGTGATCCATCACAATTCACAATTTTCCCATAAAGTGTTTGCAATACAGAGCTTAAATTGACCCTTTGTTAGATCGGAATATATATTTTTAGCTCGCGCTTTGCGCTCGCTTCATTGATTTTCATGACTATATATAAGAAAGGTACTTAGAATACCCAAATTCTAGGTCGAAATCTAAAACACACGTTAATTCAGATACGCAGATTGTTCTCTATTTAAATCATTATCCAGTTTTAGATCACAATATCAAAAAGTGTCTGCTCGCGCTTTAAGCTCGCATTAGATAAATAACTTATCCTTTTCATAATTTACAAAACATGAATAGAGTGTCCAGAATTTTTCCGCTCGCGCTTTGCGCTTGCGTCAATAAAGTTTAGTTTATATACTTGGAGTCCTTCCAAGATTACAAAAAGTGCTTATTATTTCCATTATTCAGGTAAAAAAGGTCAAAAATTTTCAGCACGCGCTTCGCGCTCGCAATATTTGAATGTTGAATATTATTATGTAACGTCTCATGGCTAAATGCAAGCAGTCCATAACAGGTACAATTTCGAGCAGTTTAAAACGTATACAAAAATTTTCTGCTCGCGCTCTGCGCTCGCATTATTAATGTAAGGAAGATCCCCACTTACTCATTCTTTTCATGATTTACAAAACTAATTGAATGGAGTGTCTTGTTCAGTAGGTCTTAATCTCGATTTATTTTGCTCACGCTTCGTGCTCGCATGTTTAATTATATACCTATTCTGTTAAGTTACAAAAAGTGCTAAAAATTTCCATTCTTTAGGTAAAAATGTCAAAAAATTTCGGCTCGTGCTTCGCGCTCGCATTATTTGATTTTAAAAAATGTGTAACGTCTTCATGGCTAATTGCAAGCAAGTATTTAACAGTACCCAGGGTGACCAGATTTCACAAAATGAAATACGGGACAATTGACAAACGAAGATCAACAAAGAAGCCCACACAAAGTGTTAGACTTGTGAAAAATATATAAAGAATTGGAAGGGAAGGTGAACGAAAGAATGAAGGAGAGAAAGAAGAGATGATTGAGAAGGAAAGAAAATAAAGGAAAACAGACAAAATAACAGAAAGTTAGAATAAAAGAAGGATGAAAGAAATAAAAGAGATAAAAAAAGGTTTCCGTCATTCTTTGAAATGAATATAGAAAGAAAGAAAGAAAAAAAAAGAAAGAAAGAAAGAAAAGAAAGGAAGGGGAGATGAGTAAATGTCTGAAAGACAAAATAAAGGAGAGAATTAAAGGGGGAAAAGGGTAAGAAAAAGAAGGAGGAAAGAGATAATGAAGGAAATAAACATGTTTCCTTCATTCTTTGAAAGAAAGAAAAAAGAAAATGGAAGGAAGGAAGGGAAAGATAGAAACAAAAGAAAGAAAGAAAGAATAAGGGAAAAGAATAAGAAGGGAAAAAATAAAGAAAGGAAGAAAGAGTGGAAGGGAAGAATGAAGGGAGGAGAGAACGAAAAAAAAGAGAAAATAATGGAAGGAGAGAAAGAACGAAAAGAAACAGGAGACGAAGAGAGAAGGAAGCCAAGGTAATTATATGGAAAGAAAGAATGAAGGAAATAAAAAAGGATATTTGATAAAGAAGGAAAGTAAGAGAAAGAAGGAAAGAAAGAAAAATGAACAGAGAGAGAAAAGAAAATGTCTAGGAAAGAAAGATAGGAAACTAATATGGTTTATTAATAAAAATCAAGACATCGCGGCTAAGGCCGAAGTGCGATGTATTCATAATTAATAAAGACACAAAAAATATTCAAACAATAACACAGATAATTACAAAATAAATAATACGGATAAAGTATGGTATTGGAAATAAAGATAGATGGAACAAAAAAGGGCAAGCAGAAAGGATAGGGTATATATAAAAGAAAGAAAAAGGGAAAAGTTCAAACTTCAAGTAAACAAAAAAATCCAATCATCTAATAAAAATCATAATTTCATTTGGTGTTTTTTAAATGTATTTTTAAAATTTAAAAAATAAAATGTTTTAGAAATGAATAAAATTTCAAAGTGAAACATTATTGTTAAACTTAAAACTACATCGCGGCATCGCGTGCACACCAAGACTCAAAACGAAAGCTGAAACAACTAGATCTATAAAAACTCAATAACTTGTTCCTCCGATTACATCTCCAAATCATTAATCTTAGAATCCATAGCATAATTATAAGAATTTCCCGCCGATTTTGTGATTATTTTGGTGGAAAAACTGTTTATCATGTGAGACTGTTTCACCATTGAGAATTTGCTTCGATCCTACATGTCTAGCTAGTAGCCTGCCACACACAGGCAGGAGACCAGTTTGCAATGCATTGGGTTAGCAAGAAATCACCGCAGAACTTGCAAAAGTTTACAGTAAATATCGATTTAATTCTTGTCCCTGCTTCTTCAGCTGTTGGTTATTTAATGAAAGTTCGTCACTTTCACATGTATTAACTACATTTTGTTCAATATTCTGAAATACGGGACAAATAGGCGTCCCGGGAAGGGATTTTTTTCGGGACGCCGGGACACAGGAGCAAAATACGGGACAATCCCGGAAAATACGGGACGTCTGGTTACCCTGACAGTACCTTATCCATCACTTCATTTCTGCTCACTCTTTACGTTCGTAGTAATTATTAACTTGCATACACATCTTTTTTTTTTTCAGGAAAACAAACATTTCCCAGAATGCTCAAAATTTTAGGAAAAAGTACATAAGATTTCCAAAAAATTTAGCTCGCGCTTCACGCTCGCATGATTATGGTATTATACATATATGTTTCATAAGAATAAAGCTAAAAAGTGACCATTAGGAGTAGGACTACCCCTTCAAGGAAACAAAAAATCCTGGCAAAAATCATATTCGAGCGGCCGATCGGGGAAAATATGTCTGAAAAAAATTCCGCCCCCCCCCCTATTGGCGAAGGCTGGATCCGCCCCTGGTGAGTATGGTATCTTGTAATTGAACAAGTTGCAACAATTATTAATATGTAATGCACTTATCAGTTGTCAATCCAATTCATTTAATTCTTGGAGAGAAAAAATAAACAGTCATAGAAAAAACAACAACAAACAAGTGGGCATAAGAAATCATCAATTCGCTTAATGAATATTCATGAAGCAGCTTTTCCTGATGAACGGTTTCACCGACTAAAAATATTCAAAATGTCATAACTGTGCTATTCCTTGACGGATTAATTTTCACAGTTTTGTTTGTCTGCATGATTTGACTTTAACTTTTCCAATGATATTGATTGTCTTCAGCCTTGAGTATACCCTTCCAAGGACCAACTTGACGTACTGGACCATAATACGATCGTACATGTTCAGGGAAGAATAAAACTTTGTTTATAGTACAGGACAATGAGGAGAAAATTAGAATAAATTATAAGGAAATAAAAAAAGAAATAATGACATCATTCCCCTCATTTGAGTAAGTCTATATACCGACCAGCATGCATGTAACTGTCTCGTGAAGTGAACTCTAAGTTGCACGCTGAAAAAAAGTTCGGGGATGATAATAACAACTTTAGTTGTTTCCATGTCAGTTACTTTTTTAATTCATGATTTCCATATCGCACCATTGATGCTTATCATTGTTACCGGTATATATATGTTTTTTTAAAAACTATTGCCTTTTATTAGCTTATCTAATTTGAAGGTAGGGGAGAAAATTATAATTGAATTTAATTGTACGAAAGTGCAAGATTGAAACATCAGCGCGCAAAAGGGAACATTCTTATATTACATCCGATTTTAATGAAATTATCAGTGTTTAATTTTGTTCTATTGATTCAAATAAAAATTTTCTGGGGTAATGTTCAACCTTTAACTATATCAGTAACTAACCTAATAATAATAACAAAATTAAAATAATTGTAACCGTTCTGATAATCGCATGTTTTTCAACGATTGGGGAAAAAAGGAACATTAAAGGAGGATAAAGTTGCAGGACTTCAGGAAATATTTTGTTAGATTTTTGTTTTTTTTTCATTCAAATCAACTTTTTGTCAGGGTCCTTAAATGAGGAATCGCTCTTAAAATGTAGCAGTTGTATTTTTTTTCTTTCACCCTTCATAACTGAGGTGCATGATGTATTTTATTTTATTTAAGATGTAAATTTATCTTATTGAACGAATTATTTACAAACGCTGTTACTGTATGGACTCTGCGCTTCAAACATATCTTGTTCATGCTTAGTTCCAGGGCCGTCACCAGCTTTTTTCTAGGGGGGGGGGGGGTGCTTTTTATGAAAAAAAAACACAAAAAACAACGTATTAACTCAATTTTTATGCAGTTATATAGCCCGCCGGCCAGATCTTTTTCAAAAGAGCCCTCAAGTATCCCTACCCCCCCTCCGGTTTTTTTTTTTTTTTTTTTCATTTTTTTTTTTGGTTCTGAAGGGGGGTGCGTTCGCACCCTCCGCACCCCCCCTGGCGACGGCCCTGAGTTCCTACTATAAACTATTACTGATGTAACAATATACCCTGCCAATTTTTTTCATTTGCATGATGGAAAAGAAAACAACGGTTTTGAAAAAGCGATATACTTTTTTTTAAAATAATATTTTATTTTCCTCTTCTTTCAAATCAATAAGTTTACAATCACAATTCATTATGCTAGTAAATAAATCTACGACCGTCGTGATGAGTGGTATAGCGCCATCTGCGTCATCAAACCGTACATTCCTAAATCAACACGTCTTCATTCATTTCTAATCATGGCGGAGGAAGTAGCAGAAACAATTTCGGCCACCATTAATGCAACTTTAAACGAAACAGCTGGCAATGAAACAGCTAGAATTCCAGCAACTCCAGAAGGCATGGCGCTGGCCTATGGCAGCCTGGTCGTCATGGCGATAATTCCGATATTTTTTGGTGCATTTCGGTCAGTCAGATTCCAGAAAGAACAGCGGGTGAGATTGCTTGATTTTTTTAAACACAAAAAAACAAAACATGCAAAAAATTGAAAGAACAAGGCCAAATTGAAATTAAGTTAGCACGTTTACTTTCACTTTCATTCATGCTCAGTTCGAGTCTTTGTCCGCTGTCTGCAGTAGAATTTTATATGTATTTGCATTTTTACGGTTCTCATTTATTTTACTTACTGAACACAAAGAAGAATTGTACAGGAAACCCGCGCATGCGCAGTACGATCGTTCGATCGCCAGCGTAGTGCGTGACGTCATGTTTCATTCACAAATCTTGAGCTGTGATCTCATTGGGTGTTTTGGCTCTCATTTGCATATTTTCCCATAATACAAAACCTATGTAGTGCGAGAAGATTCTCTGCGAACCACCGATCAACCTCATACTAAACACGACATATTTCCTTCAAGATTTCGAGTTGAAAATCTCATTTTCTTCGTACGGTGTAGCTACATTACCTCGGAAAATCTAATGATATTTTGCGGACTTCTCGTCATTTGGTAAGTCATATTTTTGAAGATATTTACCGTCGAGAAGTGAAAATCGCATGACTGTGTTCGTTGTTTACTGTGTATCAACGTGTGCAAAGTATATGTGAGCGACATGTGTATGTACAGAGCGACATAGTGAAAACTGTCTCCACCGATGTTGATTTTGTGGACTGCTTTGCGGTGGTGTTAGTGCTAGTCCGCATTTGGTGTATATAAAGCATGGGAGCGGTGCGTTGCGATCGGGCTTCGCTCGGGTGTTCGTGAACGGCCGTGGAATGTGTGTGTGTGGAGCTCGGCCATGCGGCCTTGGGGCGTGAATGTAATATGAGTGGTAGCTGCAGCTGTTGTTTTGTATGCCTCTGAAATGGAAGCTCTCTCTTTGTTCAGGGCGAATGTAGTGTTTATGTTTTAGGAATATAAGTTTGGGCATTTTATTTGTTGGAACTTTGATACTGATGTGATACTGATCTAACTTCTAAACTGGACAATGATTTTAGTTTTTTTTCGGTAAGGCCAGGGAAAATCAATGGAATTGACATTTAACAATTACAGACCCTATTAGAAATAGTGGAAATTAAATTGAAAAAATAATGCAATTTACAATCACTGAAGTGTGGAAGTGTACCAAATTGATATGGATGGAGATTGGTTTTGATTTTGTTACCTTCAGTATTTTTTTTACAAAAATCATAAATATTTTCCTGCTCTGTTCTTTTTCTTATCTATTTTTTTAAATCTTTGAATGACCAATTATGTCATTAGCAATAAATCAAACTCAAAAGTTCAAACTATGGTCTATTTTCATTGTATAATCTACAGCATAAATCCGAAGATGACTGACTGACACTGGTTGAAACACTGTTGTTCACAAGACCCAAAGGACAAAGGTTGAGAGCTACAAGTTCATATCACATTCTACTCAAGAAGGTGAAGGATTTGGGGATCACTAAAACAAGACCGTCGGATATAGAAACAATTTTATTTTATGACATAATCTTTCAACTTTATTTTTACTTACTATTGTAGAAGAGAAAAAATCTTTAAAAAATATGGATATGATGCTGAGAAGAGTAAAACCATTTTCTGTCAACAATGATGCACTGTAAAAATACTATTATGTATAGTCATAATATTCTTGTGATTTATTTGTAATTAATATGTTGTTTCACTGTTGTAAATAATTCAAACAGCGTTGTTTAATATGTGAATTGAATATTAGTTTAAACATTTTAAACAAGTGTTTAAGAACTTTATAAACAACAAAATTTAAACTCTAATATTTAATTATCAATAAATAAAGCATGGTTGTTTCAGATTTTAAACACTTGTTTTAAATGTTTTAGTATACAGCATTATTTAAATTATTTGAACATATATATATATATATATATATATATATTCAATAAATTATTATGCATTAAATTTGCCTTTACTAAGAGTTTCCAGTTCAGTATGAATTATAAAAAACATGGAATTCTTGAAGGACATTCACTTTCACGGAATACATGCAAAACACTGTTATAACTAAAAACTATCATGGTAAGTAAAATGAAGATCATCATAATAAATTAAAGCCAAACTGTAAAGTGTAAGCCAACCCCTATATCATGATTTCTTTTAATAAAGATTTAATTTGCAACTGCAACAACTATATTATTTTATGTCATTATAATACCCCAGTCACATTTCCCCTACCGTGGCCTTACGGCAAGTCGAAAACAGCAGTTTAGAAATACTTTTTTTATCTGTTTATACATGGTTTGAATAAAAATGAATAAAACGGCAACGGCTGTTTTCAACTCACCGTACAACCGGCGTAGAGCAAATGTGAATACTACACTAATTAAGCCCGTGCATCAAAATTTGTAGAACATCTTTTAATGGAAAACTGGAAAAGATCGATATGAAGTCCAACAAAGTTACTTAAAGCCAGATTTATTCACATATTGATCAATAAATTTACCACATACTTTCTACATCTTTTGATATTGTGATTTAATTTTCCGAATGCGTGTTTTGGTTCTGTCAACCATTGTTTTTCACGTCTTTGACAGACTTGTACCTCGGTCATATTTTTGCCGCACGTCGAGTCGAAAACAACATTATTATTCATTTTTATACATGTACAAACCACAAATGTAGCTGGTACAAAAACAATATTAAACCGACTGTTTTCGACTCGCCGTACGGCCGCCGTAGAGCAAATGTGACCGATATTTTAGGACCATAGCCCCTTGGTCCCGTCCGTGAAATCCTAAGATTAATTGTTCTGAGGCTTCCAAATAATTAATGGACATCTGCATTCATTAGACGGGGTCCCAAACCTCTCCGTATAAATTGAATATTTTTAATTTTCGGATAAATTATAACTTTCATAATTAAAAGCTGTCTGTTAAAGTTTATAATTCGTATCCAATTATTTCATTTTCAACATGAATTATCAGTATTTTCATTTGTATCAGGGGCGGATCCAGGATTTTTTTTAAAGGAGGGGGCACGTTTACCCGTGGAAAATTTTACAAGCAAAAAAAGTAAAAAATTCAACCCAAAATAATTGAGAGGATTTTAGTCTTCATTTTCTAGGGGGGCACGCTTCTGTTTCAACAACATTTTACATTACAAATTTTAATTGTGCCTCTCAATGGTGGAGGGGGGGGGGGGGGGCGCACGGGCCGGCTGTGACCCCGCCCCGGATCCGCCAGTGATTTTTATTGTTTGTTCACCCATGATCTGGAAGGTTTTCAAAATGCTTACATTTACCTCACGATTTTTTAAAGACGATTCTTAAAGGGGAATCCAGCCTTGGCCATAAAATGGTGTGTTGGGAAGGAGAAAAATAAATTAAACAGAATGGTGAAAGTTTGAAAGAAATCGGACAAGCAATAAGAAAGTTATTGCTGTTTTAAAATTGAGATCACTAATACTATGTAGATTTCAAATTGGCAACTTGGTAAGTAAATTATGACAAGGGGCAAGGACAACTTTCCCATAGGCCATGTACTTTATTATCAGGGATTTGTGGTTTTCTCCTTAGTACCCATTCCCCTGGGGCAGTAATCTAAATATAACCCAGATAGTATATAGTTTTATGTCCTCATGAAAGAAAAGTATGATTTGAAATAAAACTTTTGGGAAAAAAGACAATTTAGCCATAATATGTATTGGAGTACATGGAAGAGTAGTCCTTGCCTTACATCACTATGACATCCCATATGTGGCCAATTTAAAGTCTCCATGGGTGTAGTGATTACCAATATTTACAACTTTTAAAAATTCTTAACTTTCTTGTTGTTTGTCCAATATTGTTCAAACTTTCAGCTATCAACTTGTCTGATTTTTCTTTTCCTTATAAAAATAAGTTTTTATTTGGGTTGGATTCCCCTTTAATGTTAGGAAGTAGTTCGAAAGGCCTAATTCTTTTTTAATATACCACACTCATATGGAGTTACTGTTGCTATATACTCTGCAGTCTGCATCAGCGTGTAATGCACGAGAGAGAAAGGGGAGGGGGGGGGGGATGGTCGCAAAGAGCGATCGAGCATTAGACGAAGGGGTTATGAAGAGGGGATGTTGAGAATTGAGATCAGTGTTGGGAGGGGGGGGGGTATTCGAAGCGAATGTTGTCACTGCTGATTACGACGATGGTTGATTAATCTTTACATCTTAATTTGGGCGATTTGGGAATTTTGACAAACAAAAAATGGAAAAGGGTTTCAACCAAAATTAAGGGGATTTCGGTTTTCTTGTATCATGGGTGGGGAGAGGTGACTGATTCATTAAATTTCCATAGAAGTGCAGTTTTAAAGTTACAGAAGAGGATTTCACCCAATGACGGGAATTCGGGAAACACCATTTTCAAGCAATACAATTCGATCACGTGCCATCGGCTTAAGGGCCGAGTGTTCTCGTTCACATTCCAACTATCATTTCATAAATAGGCACTCTTACAAATTAGGCCGATGTCGTTGTGATTAAGATGACTATTTTTTAAGTGTTATTCAGATATAAAATATATAAAGACAATTGAAATTGAACAATTAATCGAGACGATATTCAAATAAAAATAGTATCAACTCGTGTAGATCTCTAGGGATGAAACAGACAAACCAATTAAATGTAACTTTCGATTAATTGTTCAATTCCATCAGAAATATTCTTCATGAAGTCTTTTCAGACTGTTGAATGTGAACTTCTATTGGAATTTATTGAATCACGTACCCCTCCCGATCCAGGTAGATTTCCCAATCACCATACATAACATACGGTCACATACCCATGTATTAATGATATCGTGTTACATTGTTAGGTATCGACGACATCTTCATAAATATATTCACAATTATTCCATGAAATGTCACCATTGCCGTGGCTATGACAAGCCTGAAAGCTTTGACATAAAACAGTTTTTGCACTTTGATATAGAGGTCAGATATTCTTGTCATCTAATATAAACATTCCATTGTGCAACATGTTTCAAAATGGGTAAGAAAATTACATTACCATCGGTATCCAGATAATGAGTCCATGATTAGACCAGGATCATCGGAGTCTACCCCTTTCTTCTTTTTTTTTTTTGGGGGGGGAATTTCTTTTTTTTCAGCACATCGAAGTGAGGAAAAAACAATACCAAAACCCTATATTGGTATTAAATGATAATCACGTTTAGGACTGAGGGAATTGGGGGAGAGGGTATGGGGAGGGAGAGTATTTCATTTTCCAATAAAGTGCAAAAGTACAATATTTTCATGAACACGAACGAAATAAACAAAATGTTAAATGCACAATATTCATATTGCATTGTTCAATAGAACAATACTAGCTTTAACAATGTTAAAAACATTTCAGTTATCATTGTTATTACATGTGTTTCATCAATGTATTGACAATAGAAATGATTTTTTAATATAGAAAATATATTTTATATGACTATTGTGAATTTGAAATAATCCCATTTTAGATCGTACATGTATATTAAAACACCTTTCTGAAAACAATCACTTTGAAATCTCCTGTAAAATAAATTTTAGATTTTCTGTTAAAATTGATTTCTAAGATCATGTCTAAAAATTGATGGAATACTCTAGCACGAGTAGAAGTGCATAATACAAAGATAAATGAATATACTCAAACTCTTATAATGATATTGTCCACCAAAAAAAAATGTCAAATAGTTAATGAAAAATAATTGAATTATAAACAAACAATCGAGTCAAAGGGAATATGAAAATTATAACACAGAATACAATCACGTCACATTCGTTCTCACTCTCGTAGTTGCAGGATGGGGGGGGGGGGGGGTCAGGCGTCCGGACACTATATTTTTGAAGCATTCTTTTTTGTCTTTGCATTACACTAAAAGTATGAATTCAATGGTTGTAATCATCTAGTTCTCGATAGTATTTCCTAATATCTTGAAGTAAAAATTGATGAAACTTTGCTTGTATTATTTCTCCAAATGACTTTCTAAAATTGATCGTCCGGACACACAACCTGTCCAGACATACAACTGGGTAGATTCAGCTCATGCTAGTCTAGACGCACTCCCACACTCCAGACAATATGTCACAAGTACATGAACTCTCGTTTGCACACAGAAAATATAAATTATATGCTCCAACAGTTAAAATGTACTGCCTTTCAAGGTTCAAATATACATGTACACTCTTTTTGAACATCTAATTATTCTATTAAAAAAACAAAGTTAATTTATATGACATTAATATACATGTATGAAGTCTGCGCCGAGCATCTAATCATAAGGCAGTCTACCAGGAAATTCACTTATCGCTGGGGCAACGCAGAATTCAGTACAGACAAGTATACATGTACATTATAGATACGCTGTGCACTGTACTCAACGCAAATACAATTTATGCAAGCGGCCTTCAGCATTGCGTAACCCGATGAAAACCACATGTTTATCTTTAGACTTCGGAAACTGCCTGCCGAAGTGCCGATATCATCCGAAAATGCGCCCGAAATCTACACGCTGGCATCTTTACCCGACAGAGTGTTGTGCTCCGTGAGTGAGCAGATCGCGTGGTGTAAAGATTCTCACACACAGCGCTGGGCGAGGAAGGGAAGAGGGTCGCGCGATCAGCCAATCAGCGTGCAGGGATTCCGTCTACTGTGTGTCTATGGGGAAAGTTCTATGTGCTGAAATATTGTTCATGTTGCATGCTGTTATTGTCGAGTGAAGTGAAGATGAAGTCATTGTAAGACAGAATTATGATATGTAAATTATAATTCATAATGAGTTATAAATTATTATAATTCATGACATGATTATGATATAATCCTGTCATGAATGATGGGGTGAATCCTGATGTGATTGATATAGATTAGCATGAGAACTTTTTGATATTTTGGGATTGGACATGTTGGAGATGCTATAAGTATAATAATGATAGAAAAGTAGAATATCACAACTGTGTCTGTGACAAACAACCTTACAATGCATCTGGATACGGATGTTAACATTACGTTAGAGCTGTAATTGTAAAAGTATATTATTGGATTACCTGTCATGCCCGTGTGATCTTTATTCTTATTGACCATGATCATTCACGATTTCACTACATACATTGACATTGTGTCAATCAAATATCATTGTTATTTGTTCTTTACTTTTTTTCTTTCTATTACAATATTCTCAATGAAAGTAAAGTTTTGATCATGTAAAATGATGATTTTGGTTGATTGGTCAGGCCACCAAGAAAATTAAAAAAATTAGTGTGGAGCCTTATAAGGCAATTTGCACAGAAATATAAATACTACAACATTGAAAGGGCAACAGAATCTCCTTTGTGACATTGTGGATCAACATGAAATGGGTCAGACTTGTGTAAATTTTATTTGTGAAAAAAGTGACATCTTGTTTGAGTTTTACACAGCCAATTGTTCTTAGTGCTATCTATGTAAAGCAATCACTGTGATTTTTTATTTAACAAGACCCTTCATCGAGTACTAATGCATTGGGGCCTGTTTCATAAAACTTGTTGTAATAACAAATTTTCCATAATGGTTAAAAGCTACTGAAATCATTAATTTTGATTTGCTGATATCAAAGTTAAAGAAATTGTGCATTTGTTTTTTATATCCAGTCTTTATGAAATGTGACCAAGTATATTATTTTTTCTTTTCTTAAAAGGAGAATGGAGACACCCCAGAGATCATGTCTGACAAGGATGCGGCAATGTTCCCCATCATTGCCAGTGCCACTCTCTTCGGGATATACATCGTGTTCCAGGTATATTCAAACTCTATAGACCTCTAAAACTATCCCCCCAAAATACATGTACAAGGAGGGAATTCACCTAACAAAAGGAATAAAACGAGAGGAGCAATGTAAAACTTGTTACATCAAAATCGGTTGTAGAATAAGCGAGCTATGGAAGTTTTTGAAATGTCTCGTACTTTCTATTGGGATCTTCAAATTGGCAAACATGCTTCAAAATGGCTGAGTTCGATTGCTCCTCTCATTTTATTCCCTCTGATATTTTCCCCTGTATTTTGTTTTCCTTTAACTCTAACCCTATGGCTATGCCTTCTGAGATATAAAGACCAGAGCAATGTCACGTCACCCATTTTATGATAATGTTTGGAAGGCTGTATCCATATTGTTGCGAACAGAATTAATAATTGCTGCCAGAGAGGGTGGGAGGAAGAGAGAGTCTTGGGTTCTTCATTGGGGGATCCTGGTATTTGAAATGCAAGGGTGGTCCCAGGATCTGGGGGGGGGGGGGCAAATAAAAGGTGGGGCCATTTTTCCTATTAAACATTTAGAAAAGTGAACAAATCATAAAATGTTAAAATTACTTTCATATTTTAATTTGATACAAATGCCAAATGTTATGAAAATTTATTTCAGTACTGACAATTCTAGCCTTCCTGTATAAATTGATATTGAAATACTAATACCTTAAGTTTTGCTGGTAAAAATGCAGATACAGTGTTAATAAGCTAGTATGAAAACCAAATTATTGTTTATTTTTATTCTGTTTGATTTTTAATGAATTTATTTGTAATCTTAAACTGGATTTAATTGTGTCTCTTCAGAAAAAAAATTGATATGAAAAACCAAAACCACAAACTGTGGTGAATGACCTTGTGCTATTGTGTGGTTATGCCTCTAAAGAAAAGTATGCAGCTGTGCTGCATAGCCTATTGGGGTTTTGATTCAACTTGATTAGGTTAGGAAATTATTTTTGTTTATTTATTTGTTAATTTATTTATTTACTTATTATTTTTTTTCTTTTGGGGGGCTATTTTTTCATATTAGGGCAATTACAGAATTCTTTTATTTGAAAGGCTACTTTTTGAGGGTACCGGTATATGTAGCAAGAAATTATGCAGTGAAACAAATATTCTGACACCTACTAGTTAGAATATTAATATTCTAAATAATATTGAAAATTGATTGTGACAAATCTTGGGACACCTCTAGAAAGAAGAGTCTCCCCAAAGCAGGTATTTTGGGGGACTTTTAGGGGCGATTTGGGTGGCTTTCATGATGGCAAAATCGTCCGTCACCCCCATGTGTTTTCTATGCTTTATTTATCATCTTTACATATTCTTCCTTTTACTGAGGGTGTTCGATGCACAAATATGCCAGGGCAGATTTTAATTTCATTCTATATATATTGAGATTATTATTTTTCTTTTTCTGTGTATCCTCTATAAAATAAACTACCTTTGGTTGCACCATGGCTCTCTAAAAACAAAAATTAAGTAAAAAAAAATCAATGCCGGTAACCGTATAATTGACTTTAAAAACTTCACTGTTAGTCTGTATATGTATCTTCTCTATTTCCAATTGATATTTGAGATTATGTTATTGTTAGTAATCATCCATTAGGTACATGTACATTCTTATTGTTGTTTTTGTTTTTAATTGTTTGACAGATCTTCTCAAAGGAGTACATCAATCTACTTCTGACTGTTTATTTCTTTTTCTTGGGAGTGCTTGCTCTTGCACATATTATCAGGTGAGTGGAGTGATCCAATGCTTACTTACCGTAGTAACAGTGCCTGACAGCCAATCAGAATCAAGGAAAGTTGTCGGATCCGTCAACTTGTCAGATGAAACATTTTGCTGAAAAACTCCCCTTGATACCATTCAATAAAAAATTTGTCAGTGATATAACCTATAGATGCTATAAGCTATGTGAAGACATTGTCAATGATTAGAATGCTGTATCCAGGCGCGGAGTCAGGGGTCAATTTTTTGGGGGTACAAAATTAATTTGTGGTTGAAATTTTTGGGGGGGCTTGTAAATTTTTTTGGGTACAAAATATCCTTTATTTGTGGTTGAAAACCTTTTTTTTTAGCTTGTCAAAATTTTCCTCGGAAAAATTTGCTCCCCCCCTTTGGAAAATCCTGGATCCGCCCCTGGCTGTATCATTATTTTTTTTCTTTTTATGTTTTCAATTCACCAGTCCAGTAGTGAGGAAGTTGATACCAGACTCCATGCCCAACGATCCCTATCATCTTCTATTTGTCAGAGGAAAGGACGATAAACAAGAAGGTCAGTGTCTTAAGCGCCCATCACACTTATTCAGAATCAAGCAGAATTGGCCGGAATGAAAAGTACTATTGTCCGACCACCAGTTGGTCATTTAAATCTAATTCGAACACCGTTAAAAAATACCCCTCAAATGGTTTGAACATGACCGAAACCTTCGGGACGGCCAAAAGAAATGACAAAAATATTTCGAATGCACTCAGAATGCAGTCAGAATATTTAGAATGTCCAAGAATGTAGCAGGAATTATCAATCTGACTCCATTGCGGTTCATTTTGACTAGTGTATGATGATTCACCTGGTCAGTTTACTGAAGTTCAATTCCATTTTGGTGAATTCATCAGTTCCTCCCAAAAATGTCTAGATTTTTTTGATATTTTTTTCGTTTCAGCCTCTGCTTGATTCCTGCTGTTTCCGAATAAGTGTGATGGGGGTTTTATAATTTCTTTTTTATGACACAGTTCATTGGTTTGCTTCAGGCAGTAAACTCTGTCTAACCTTCATGTTGCAAGAAAATATTTGCAATCAATTGCAAATTTCAGTTGCAAATTCTGAAGTGATAGATTTATTTTAACTAAAGCAAATTAATGTGTACTTGTTGATCGCAAGAAACAGACCAGCAATCGATTGCGTACAACCAATTAAAGTACTTATGATTGATTTTGGGACCTGAATATTTCTTGCGATCAATTGCGAGTTTCGTGCAATGCTCCATTAGTTAATGGGGTTTTCAAAAACTTAACGGACATAGGGGGTGTTCCAAGAAAATGTTTGCAATCAATTGCAAATATTCTGTTGCAATTTTACAATTGATCCCCATATCTGGTGCGAAATTATTCATGGGTCAATTTTAAGTTCTACCAACGGTCAATTTTAAGTTCTACCAAAAGCAGAACAGTGTGTCTTTAAACGCCAATTCATTATCGTAGACCTAATGCTGTTGACTCTTTGCTAGAAACTGTTGTGCAATCATTGACAGATATCAGCAAAACTTTAAATGTCATTATACCATGTTACCATTTTCTTGCTCGTCTAATCTTTCTTTCCAGAATTGATGAACTATGAGTTTGACAATAAAGATTTGGTCTGCCTTGGTGTGGGGGCGGTATTTGGTGTTTGGTATCTCTTGAAAAAAGTAAGTAATAACATCACAAAGTGCACCTGTGTTGGGGAAAAAAGACATTAATCAATTTTTGTTCTCACCGCACCAGAAAATTTACCTTAAAATTTTTGGCAACAGGGATGTAGTCGAGGCCTCGTCTTACAAAGAGTCACAATTGATCTGATCAACCACAACTATGGAAAGCCAGCAACGTCATTATCTTAAATGCATGCTCGTTCAAAATATTTTGTAGATGTGATGTATGATCATACGTTCATTGTTTTTCTTGAAAATTCAGTGTGTTTCTCTTTGATTGCAAAGAACATCATGCAAATTTCCTGGAGGAAGAAGTCATGACATTGTTGGATTTCCATATAGTTTAAGATGATCGGATCAAACATGAATTTTTGTAAGACGGGGTCCTGATGATACAATGATGAATGATTGGGTCATAGACATTCGGAAGCATTTAACACCTGCCAATGTTGAGAGAAGTTTTGAACTAGCTTTGAAGTTCCTTTGACCCAAACTTTTGACGAGGGTTTATTCATACATATAAAATTCATGTCCAGGTGGATGTTTCATAAAGCTGTTCGTAAGTTAAGAGCAACTTTAAGGACGACTGGTGATCCTTTCTGACATGCTAAAATGTTCACCAATGAATGGTGACTATGATTTACGACAAGAAAGGATCACGAGCCGTTCGTAAAGTCACTCTTAACTTACAAACAGCTTTATGAGATGACCCCCAGTACAAGAAGTGCCATCTGAATGATTGAATATGAGTAAAAATTGAAGAAAAAAGGTGTGGTACAACATGTGATATCCTATGCTTGAATGGCTGAATTCCAGAGAACTCCAGTAATTGTATATTTCTGAAATGATGGAAAGGGGGGGGGGATGGAAATGTAGTGCTTTTTTTTTACTTACCCTTTGGGACATTGGCCACTGAAACTGATAATTTACTTCAATAACTCCATACATCTACTTGATTTGCTAGTTCAGCCCTCTGGACTGCCATACCCGAATAGAACTCCCAAGGATTTAAAAAGCGCGAGCGCGCCCTCTCCCGTTCAGGCTTACTACCCATGATCACCGCGCAATTAGCGTCCATCTTCCTCTTTTGCTTTCGGCAAGCCACCTGTCAAGACGTGCTCAGATAAGTCTCCTAAGAGCTCAAATCTTTTTGAGCTTTGGTATATTATTTTCGCTTATCTGTGGTGCATTCTCCCTTTTAATTTCAATCTTTCCATTTGTGTGTAAGATTGTGTTCAGAATTTACACTTGGCGTGACTTTTTAGACGTGTTTTTGGTGACACTTAAATTGTTTTTCTAACGTTTGAGTTCTCGTCGCGCCGCATCGCTAGCGCGTTCGCGAGGCACCGGGCTTGGCCTGCCTACGTGGCAGCAAGCCTTCACCACCTGTCATGGTTATTGTTCTTCACGTTCAAAGCGTGGTGGCTTTTGGTGCCGTTTTGAATTAAATTCTAGACAGCCTCTACACTTTGTTGTCGAGGGTGTTATTGTTATTTCTTTTTGCAGGTTGGGATCTTCAACTCTGTTCCTTCCTTGCTTTCTGGAATTGATTTATTAAGATTTTCGATTGATTTTTGATTGATTAATTCTTCAATTCTCTTTCCTTTCTGTTCTGAATAAATTTCTTAATTGATATTTTATTCACAGGCGGATCTTAAAGCTCAATTCGTTTTTCCTTCTGTTCTGATTAAATTTCTTGATTGATATTTTATTCACAGGCGGATCTTAAAGCTCAATTCCTTTTCCTTCTGTTCTGAATAAATTTCTTGATTGATATTTTATTCACAGGCGCATCCTAAAGCTCAATTCCTTTTCCTTTCTGTTCTGAATAAAATTCTTGATTAATATTTTATTCACAGACGCTTCGGGGATTGTTTAATTCGGCTTACGCAATTATACCTGATGATTGTTTGGTTATTCAATCCCCCCTAAAAAAAAAAAAAAAAAAAAAAAAAATTTTTTTGTTCTTTACAGGTGGGGTCTCCTTCCTGTTAGAAATTTTTTTGACCTGTCCCGGAATTGTTTTCTTCGTTCAATTCCCTCTTCCCTCCTAGTCTTATATATTTTTTATTTCGACAGGCGGGCTCTACGATTCCCTTTGAGGATTTACTGTGTCGTTCTTCCTCTTGGAATCGTTACTAGAGACGTTCCTCCTTCCTCCTGTTCTGAATTTCTTTACCTTTCCACAGGAGGTTACTTTTTTTTTTTCCTCTTGGAAATTATCGTAAAATTTCTCTTATCTGGAATTATTTGTCTCTCAATCCCTTTTCTTCCTGCTCTGAAATGCTTGTTTTTGTGTTTCTTCGCAGGTGGAAAGTTCGTTCTCTTCTGAACTTGCATTCAATTTTGAATTTTTGTTTCGAATTTTTCCTTCGGGCACAAAAAAGAGAATATAGTAGGGGAACCTTGTAGGAGTTTCTTTTTTCAAAGTCTCCGACCTCCTTTTTATTTTCTTACAGGCAGATACCTAAACTATTCTTAGTTTCTTCTTCCTCCCTACCCCTCCCCTCTTGTTTTGTTCTGTTTGCTCAAACAAACTCCTTTTAGGAGGAGGGAAAGACCACTCCGGTCTCCACCTTTAATCTAAGCGAGATCTTTGTAAAAAAAAAAAAAAAAAGAAAAAGAAAAATTCTTGTTTTTCCTTTTTCAGGGTAGAGAGAGGTATCTTTGAATGGGACTAACACAGCCCCAGAGGACCTGGTGCCCTCCACGGGGACCGTCCCGATTGCAAGTTACAGAAGTCGGCCGCCTCCAGGCGAGCAGGAAGGACGCCGCGGTGAGCGCCCAGCGGCGGTGAGTATGAGGGTGCGTCGATCAGCATTCCGAATTTGCGGTCGGATGCTAAGAGAAGGAAGGCCGAGACTGTGGTGCCACGGTCTCGGACAAAGGAAAAAGTGGTAGCCAAGGCTTCCAAGCCTAAACTAGGTCCTGCCGCCGCAGCACCCATAGGGCTATGCGACCCACCGGCTACCGGGTCACCAGAAGTCCGGAGGGAGAGTGCGGTTCTCTCCCCCCGGCACAGGTCAGGATCTTTGCCGTATAAGTCGTCCTCCGTTGACAGCATCGGGAGAGATCGCCCAGCCCCTGACCGCGAGAGGCGTCACACAGACTGTAACCACAATCTGATCGTGACCACAATCTGACCCCGTCAGATTCGGGTGAAGTTTCGTTGTTGGCGGCCGCCCTGCCAGGGGCGGCAAATCGTAAGAGATCACCCGTGCCTCTTGTGCCTTCTTCTGCTCCGGCCACGCCGGCGGAGCCCGCAAAATAAGAAGAAGAAGAAGAGGTCGAAGGAGAGGTCGGCCAGCCCTGTTGCCATGGGCATTCCTCCTTCAGACCCTCTTATCGGTGGCCAGATGTTACAGTCATACATGTTATGCTGCTATATTCTGCTACCGCGAGAGGCGTCACACATCGGGCTGTGACCACAATCTGACCCCGTCAGATTCGGGTGAATTTTCATTGTCGGCGGCCGCCCTGCCAGGGGCGGCAAATCGTAAGAAATCACCCGTGCCTCTCATGCCTTCTTCTGCCCCGGCCACGCCGGCGGAGCCCGCAGAAAGAGAAGAAGAAGAAGAGGTCGAAGGAGAGGTTGGCCAGCCCTGCTGCCATGGGCGTTCCTCCTTCAGACCCTTGTGTCGGTGGTCAGATGTTACAGCTATTCATGCTGCTACATTCTGCTACCGCGAGAGGCGTCACACATCAGACTGTGACCACAATCTGACCCCGTCAGATTCGGGTGAAGTTTCGTTGTTGACGGCCGCCCTGCCAGGGGCGGCAAATCGTAAGAAATCACCCGTGCCTCTTGTGCCTTCTTCTGCCCCGGCCACACCGGCGGAGGCCGAGAAGAAGAAGAGGTCGAAGGTGAGGTCGGCCAGCCCTGTTGCCATGGGCGTCCCTCCTTCAGACCCTTGTGTCGGTGGTCAGATGTTACAGCTATTCATGCTGCTACATTCTGCTTTCGAGTAGTGCGGGTTCACCCCACCCTCGACGTCTACTCACCCCGCTGATGCCCCTGAGCATCAAGCGAGACAAGTGGGCAATAACCACCAGACACCCGGGAAATCCTCGAGCGATTCTGTTAAATCGCCAGCCAGTGCACCGACTAACCGGGTGCCCCAAGATCGCGTGTGCTTTCCAGCATTTTCGTCGATCTCAGAGCACGTGTCCCAGCCGACACGCGGGGCCACCCCGGCGCTTACTGGACAACCCCCCGGTTCAGTCCATAGAGCGAGACTCCCTTTACGAGGACAACCCCTATCCCGCGGTCGACTTTTCAGTAAGCGCTCAGGCGCTGCTTGACAAGTATCTACCTCACATCTACCCTCCGAGTGGGGGTATTGATGAAGCAAGGGAGTCCATATTTTCTCGCCCCGCCTCTTCAGGCGCTCCGAGCTCAATCGGCCGAATTGGGGGTCTCGGAGAGTGACGGGGTCGCTCTAGACGAGGCGGCTCCTACGACGAGGAAGCTGCCAGCTCCGTGGGTGTAAACCCACCCCCGCTCTGCTGCTGCCCGGAAGCGCCAGGCTCCGGCGCCGCCGTCTCGAAATTTTCAAGCCTCTCGAGGCTAGCGAGAAGGCAGAGGCAGGGGGGGGGGGGGCGATTATTATGCAGGTTCTCCCGAATTCGCCCTCTACGTCAAGCTCACATACGGCGACGACTCCTTCAGCGGTAACTCTCTCCATTCTTCCCCCTAAGCGGGCCCGTAGATTGGAGGTATGAATCTCTTACATACCGCATGCCGCACTTCTCTCGTGAGAATGTTTGGCTGCTTTGAGAGGACAACCTATCACGTCCGCGGACCGTCCGCCCAGGCGACGGGACCGTCGCTTTTCTGGCCTGAACCTCACTTTCTATTCGAAAGTAAGGGTGCCCTGTCTTACTTAGCTCCTACCCTTGCAACGCCAGAGTCAGGGCTAGTACAGACACCCGTTCTCCAGCGATCGCCGCTGAAGAGAGGGCGACTCTGATATGAGCACCATCACCGCTCAGCGGTATGTCTCACTATCTCATAGCTCTCCGAGCTTATGAGTATGTATATCGGATCTGAATGTCACGGCGATTAAAAGTTCTCCTGTGCTTAATAATCGCTATGCCTTCACCACCCGGTGCATTATGGTTATGTTAACCTATTTGTCTCGTATTCGGGCGGCTCGTACGAACCCTGCCCGAACTGCCATCACCGGTCGTCCCCCAGGACACCGCCGGCAGCACCCGCACCGAATACGTGGAAGGAATCAGCTTTTCATATGCTAGATATCCCTCCTGTTGACATTCACAGCTGTTCCCCGAGTCTTTCCCGGTTGGGTAAACATCATCTCGGAGGAAAGTAACCGCCGTACATCTCATGAGATTGTTGGCTATGTACGCGCGTTCAAACTTGTTTAAAGCCCCAGGATTCTCTGTCGGCATTCTATGCCTACTTTCTGGGCACACCAACCGTACCGGGTCGGCGAGTTCACACCAAACTGTACACCGCCAGACCATCGGTCGAGCTCTAACTGTCTATCTTATAGACTGCCCTCTATGTGGGTCAATCTTGCGGGCGTCTCCGCCGCTCCCTCCTTGTGCGGAGTGGTCTACGGTGGATGTCTTTACCGTGCCCGTTAGTCGAATCGGCTTCTTTCTTAGAAATTTTTTCACGGCACACTCGAGTCGCCCCGCATGCTGCTTTCATCCTCCTTCCATGCAAGGCATGTGGCCAGGGTCACCGCACGACCGAGGATGATGTAACAGTGGATGGATGTATGCTTATGCCTTCCTAACCACGATCACTACGACCCGCCTTCTCTCGGGCCGACTGTGGATGAGCCTCTCCTTGTAAGTGATTTACTTCACTGGAGTTCTTCTTTTAGAAATTTAGATTCTCATCCCCCGCTGCTTAGGGCGTCATTTTTGCCGCCCCCCGCAGCTTTTTGGAGCTCCTTATCTTACCGATATCGGACTGTTCCACGCTGCCGCAACCGGCGCCGGCGGTGCTCGCTCTTACGATCACCTGAGAAACAGGCCTTGTGACTGTTTTCATAAACAACTGGTTCTCACCGCAGACTGATGGAAATTTTGTGATTACTTCCTCAAGTCTCCTTCGCTTGTTTCTTCAAGCGAGGACTTCGACACTCTTAGCCAGTTTCCGTCCCTAACTTGATAGGACAGGGCCGTTGCTACCTCATTCGATTCCGTTGGGAATGTAACGGTTGAGGTATCATATCTGGCGATGTCTGTTCGTTTAGAGCATCTCTTGATGGTCGTTTACACGTAATATCGTGACAGATTTTTTTTTTTTTTTTTTTTTTTTTTTTTTTTTTTTTTTTTTTTTTTTTTTTTTTTTTTTTTTTCGCCAGCTCCCTCTGGCGTACACTTGCTGCTGCTAGGGATTCCCCCGCCCAGCGGACAGCCATCGCAGCCTAGCCTCACGGGCTCTCTCGGCGATGGTGGCTTGAGCCAAGCCACCTCTTCCACCGCGGGCACTGCACCCTCAGATGGGTGCTTCAATCAGTATGGGAGAAAGGGGATCCTGAGTTCTCTCTCGATCACTCGGTCTAACACACTTTTGTCGTGATGTGTACCGCGCTGTATCCCTGACACGCCCGGTTGAGCTGTTTTGACCAGACTGCTCTATTCTACATAGGCAACATGTCCGCGGCATTCCTTTTTAACAGGATGGCACTCAGTCGCTTTCTCGACCCTTGTCTGCCTTACGAGTGGTTTTCTTCCTAAATCCCTACTCTCCGTCGTTCCTGGTCCCCTTCGGACCGCTAGTAACTTTTTACCACAGCTCTCTATCAGAATTCTGCAGATTTCTGCCCTCACGCATTTGAGACAGATATCGAATTCTGGGCGCTTTCTCCCACGCGGAGGCTTCCCCTACAGAAATTTCCAAGCTTGCGGGAAGCGTGCGACTAGCTTGCGCAAGCTTGCGGCATGCTAGTAACTAGCATGCGGTTAGCTTAATAAGCGTGTGATATGCGTGCAGAGTAATAGTTAAGCGATCTTTTAGCGAGCAGGGACTGTTCGCTAGCATGCACTCGCTTATTAAGCGAGTGCCCTGCTAGTCGCATGCTAGTTACTAGCAAGCGGCACGCTTAAATTTCGGTAGGGGTTCTGAGATATCTCGCCTTCTCAGATTGGTCGATTGATCACTTACTGAGCCTTAAAAGCTTCAGTTTTCCGATCACGATTCTTGTTGAAATTTTCAACAAATTTCGATTCTTACGCTCTAGTCAGCAGGTGATGTTGTTCTCCTGACACTAGGCCGAGGGCCCATGATACTTAGTATTCCTGAGTATACAGGGCATTCCTCTCGAGGACATTTTTGAGGGCCGCCTTTTGGCGCTCAACTAACTCCTTCACTTCTTTCTACTTCAAGGACATTCCGTCCAGCGAGGCAAGATTTGCTGCTTCGGCGCTTAAAGCAGCTGCGGCTTTTTCCCCCTCTCCCTAAATTTCGTTGTTTTTGTTTTTTTCTTTTAAATTTTCTTAGGCTTACAATTGAAAACATGCCTCCCTACGGTTTGAGTCCGTGCTGGTCTAGCAAATCAAGTAGATGTATGGAGTTATTGAAGTAAATTATGAAAATACTTACCTGATTTTCTTATTTACGAGATAACTCATACATCTACTTGATACCCTCCCACCGACCCTCCGCCTTGCGTAGCAACATGTTTCAACGTATGGGCTTGCGAAAGGTGAGGAAGATGGACGCTAATTGCGCGGTGATCATGGGTAGTAAGCCTGAACGGGAGAGGGCGCGCTCGCGCTTTTTAAATCCTTGGGAGTTCTATTCGGGTATGGCAGTCCAGAGGGCTGAACTAGCAAATCAAGTAGATGTATGAGTTATCTCGTAAATAAGAAAATCAGGTAAGTATTTTCATAATTCTTGTTTTGAAAAATGAATTTTCAGTGACACCTTTTTCTTTCGTGATAATATTTGAATATTTATGTTCAAATGTATGATATTATTATTTGTATGTTTTTACATGTATTATTGAAAGAAATTTAAATAAGAGTATTTTTCACTCTCCCTCAACTCAACTCAAATTCTATGACAAATACTTTGAATAGAATAGAAGACTCTTTGTCAAGTTGGTATCTATTTCTATTAATTTTTGTTTCTGTATCATTCGCGTCTCTAGCACTGGATAGCTAACAACATATTTGGACTAGCGTTTGCGTTGAATGGCGTGGAATTTCTTCAGCTAAATACAATCATGACGGGTATTATATTATTAGGAGGGCTCTTCGTCTATGATATCTTCTGGGTGTTTGCTACTAATGTCATGGTAACTGTTGCCAAGTCTTTTGAGGCTCCCATCAAATGTGAGTGTTCTTCTTTCAGCTTTGAATAAATGGGGTAATTAAGGTGGAGTTGGGTGGGGGAGGGGAGCGTGTTAGTGCCAATCTCGAAAGGATCTATGATATTGCTACTAACGTCATGGTAATCTTTGCCAAGTCATTTGAAGCTCCCATTAAATGTGAGTATATATAGACCATCTGCATATGTCATAATCTTAGAGCGCCCTCCCTCAGAGGATATAGGATTATGTGTAAACTGAGTTGTCAGACATTCTCCAGGTGGAGATCACCAATGCATGCAAGGCAATGGCTTCAGGCTCTAAGATGGCGGTGCAATGTTATGTGATTGCATGAGGTCTATTCCTAATTTCAGCTGCAAATGACTAGGGTTACGGGGGTAGGGTGGGTGGTATGGCTGGGGTTCCGGTTGGTGTGGGGGCGGGTGCTGTCGATGCCAATCTCGAGGGTTAAAGGGGAAGTTCACCCTGAGAAAAAGTTTATTGTAAAAATAGCAGAAAAATAATAAAAAATATTGCCGAAGGTTTGAGATAAATTCATCAAATAATTAAAAAGTTATTAGAATTTCAATTATATGATTTGTGACGTCATATGCGAGCAGCATTCCTACATAGCGAATGGCAAAAAATCGATGAGATGTCATTTTTTCAGAAAATTGAGAATGGTTTTCACTGTACCTTTTGTATATCAATAGACAAATCATTTCACACCCGATCATGAATAGAAAACAAAATTAAGTTATCAGGAACCATAAAAAATTTGAAATTCATGCATTTTATATTACATAACACATGGGGCAGCTGCTCGTTTATGACGTCACAAATCCAAAACTTTGAACTCTAATAACTTTCTTACTCTTTAATGGATTTTCCTCAAACCTTCACCGATATTTTTTACTATTTTTTCTGCTATTTTTACAACAAAGTTTTCTTCAGGGAGAACTTCCCGTTTAAAAAAATATATATTAACAAAACCTGAAAAGTGGAATTCAGCGATTCCCTTTGAATTTGGTTATTAGTACTGGTTCACTTCACATGAAGCCTAGCAACTAATTGGGGGGGGGCTCATTTTACAATGGATCATGCACAATAATCAATGCAATCGATTGTAGAAAACAGCCCTACGGTCAGTTGCGAAGCTTTATGTAACAGATCCCCGATGATATATAGTAAGAACTGTGCATAAGTTGGCCTTCTATATGTCAAATAATTGCCTCAGTCATAGAAATTTTTGAGACCATATTGCACAGGATTTTTTAAATTTACGTTCTGTAAGTAAAATTTCTCCTCCTCTGGCCTAAGAGATTTGTCTGAAGCAGAATTACCTTTATAATCAATTCTACAATTTAGTTTTTACTGTACGTCTATGGAGATCAGAAGGGCTAAAGCGATTGTAAATGCTGTTTGCATCCATTAATGTTACATCAGCTGAGGTAGCAAGTTGAGAGTGGTGATCCCTTCTTTTTTTGTTTATTTCAGTGGTCTTCCCACAAGACATACTAGAGAAGGGGCTAGAGGCAAATAACTTTGCCATGCTGGGTCTGGGGGATATTGTCATTCCAGGAATCTTTATTGCTCTGCTGCTTCGCTTCGATGTCAGGTGAGTATGGAAGGAGAAATAGGAGGAGGGAGGATGGGCAGAAGAAGGAGGAAGGGGAGAAGCGGGAAGAGGAGTAGGGGGAGGAGGAAGAGGAGGAGAAGAAGAGAGGAGGGGGTATGAGAAGACGGGGGAATGAGGAAGAGAAGTAGGGGAGGGAGGAGGAGGGGTAGGAGGAGAAGTAAGAAAAGTAAGAAGGAGAAAAAACAGGAGAAATTGAAGGAGAAGAGCAGCAGAGAGAGATGCAGAGCTGCCAAGTAGTACTGATTTTCCGTATTTAGTACTGAAAATAGAGAAGAATACTGATGGTTTCATGCAAAATACTGATTTCTAAAGTTCCAGTTTATATGTTGTCCTATGGTATTCCTGTGAAAATACTAATTTCCTCACCAAAATACTGATTTTCAGTCTTGAAAATACTGAAATGTTCTTGTCCAGGTTGGCAGCTCTGGAGATGGAAGAGATTGATTTGGAGGAGAAGGAGAAAGGAGGAGGAAACGAAGAAGAGGAAGAAGAAGAGGAGGAGTAGGGGGGGGGGAGAAAAATGAGAATGAGGAGGAGAAGAAGGAATGAAAGCATGAAGATGAAGAAATAAAATACTAAAAAGAAAAATCACCCTGCTATTCCTATTATTGTATTTCTATTACCATTATTGTTGCAATTATATCATTAATATTCAATTTTTTATGTTTGCTCATCCAACAGCCGGAGAAAAGACTCCCGTGTGTACTTCAACTCTGGTCTAACTGCCTATCTGTTAGGTCTGATGGCTACGATAGCCGTTATGCATTGCTTCAAGCATGCCCAACCAGCACTTCTATACCTTGTACCTGCCTGTATCGGCTTGCCTCTCTTCGTAGCTCTTATCAAAGGGGACATCAAGGCCATCTTCAAGTAAGTTTTTTTTTACAACTGCCAAGAATGTTCTGTAATCTGATTGGTCCAAATCGGATTACATGATATTTAGCGAATTGCACTATTGCATCCAAAATGCACTATCCTGCACTCTGACATCATACCAATAGTACTATCCTGCACTCTGACGTCAGAGTGCAGGATAGTGCGAGGTCTGGAATTATCTAGAATTTAGATCAAATATAGCATTCGGGGCAACTGAGAAACATGTGGGAGGAGGGGGTTGTATAAAACACACAATGCATGCATTCTTGTGCATCGAGGACCTAAATAATGAACTCTGTGCTCGCCTCGCCAGATGGATATACCGCACACGGTCCTGCGTACCTCGGTGTGATATATCCATTGGCTCTTCTCGCACATCGTTCATTATTTGGCCCTGCATGCACACGCTTAACGTGCATTATTTGTATAATAATAAGGATGATGATGATGATAAAGGGTATTTGTTGAGTGCAAATATCCACCTTGTTGTTGCTCAAGGCGCTTTTTGCTTACTCTAGATAATCTAGTCTAAGTGATTGTGGCGCAGAAAGATTATGAGAATTAGGGCGGATGGATGCTAAGTATTGTTTTTCTTTTTTAATTGAATGAAAACATAAAAGTGGGTTTTAGTCGATCTGTAGGGTTACGACGAAATATTATTTTTTTTGCTGTATAATCATTATTACTCCACTTTCTCTTTTAGGTATGAGGACAATCCTGCTCCAAAGGAAAGCGAAGCATCAAAAGAAAAAGAGGGAAGCAAAGCCACAGAGGCAAAGAAGTCCAAATGAGAAGCTCTTGCCTCCGACAGAAATACGCAACGCCAGAGTCCGGACTTCGCATTTCCGGAACTTGTCCCACGAAAGTCCCTCTTCGTCGATGTTAGCGGGTTTTAGTCTTCTCTCTTCACCTTTCATTTTTTTTCAAATTCTTCACAACTTCTGCAACTATTTATGGAGTGAACTATATGGGTCGTATTGCCTTATTTGCATAGATCTTGCGTGCACAACCCCTTTTTCATGTTTTGTTTATAAATTCAACCCATTTGTTACTAAAAGCATATGATCATGTCTTCAAGTTGAACAGGATTCTGTGTTTGCTGGAAACCATTGTCGTTTAATTTTGTTTGAAATTTGGGCAATCCCAATAAAGTATGTTTACCAAAGCCCTTAGTTATAGAACTTAATAATACTAATAATAATAGCCAATTTTTATAAAGCACTTTTCCAGAATGGCCCAAAGTGCGTTACAGCATATCATTACCCCGGTCAATCACGAAAAGTGCACAATTTCCACTCCCTGGGAGCATTCCTTGCATTCATCGCAGCCACATTATGGCGCTGGCACAATCAAACATACAATATCTTTCGCATCCTACCGGGTACCCATTTAGCACCTGGGTCGAGAGTGGCAAAGTGTGGATTAACGCCTTGCCAAAGGACGCTAGACCGCGGTGGGATTCGAACACACGACCCTCTGTTTACAAGGCGAGAGTCAGAACCACTACACCACGGCTCTTACCAAAAATCGTTTGTCTATGTAGGTGATAATATTACTTTTACAAATTTGAATAGCATTTTTGGTCATAGGAGAAAAGTTTCAACTAAGTAAATGTACAGTCCTTTGTAAAAATATGCTATACCTAAGACTTTATGCATAGCAGTCTTTCGAAAATGTGGAGCAAATTGCGATGCGATGTCCAGGATAATTATTACCTGCTTCGTATCTTTTTTAGTTCCTAGGGAATGTTGGAATGCTCTTAAACTGTCATGGCTTTTGCAGTTCTTGAAGTAAAGAAAGGATGGAGACAAATGGGGGTCAGAAAAAAAGACTGTTTTATTGGAATTGCCCATGTGTTATCAGAGGCTCGGCACCACATAATCATTTCTGTCTCTTTCCCTTTTTCATTTCAGTCTTGTGTAATAGATGGATCGTTTTCATTTACTGATTTTTTTGTTACTGAAAATCAAACACTGGTTCTGTATAACTTAACTAAAAATGACCTTGGTAGGGGAATTGTGGATAATCGATAACAGGAAGGGAGGGGTTTTTAGTTGAAATATGTTCAAACTTTTAGTATCTTCGTCAACACATCTCTTTTCCCTAGTGCAGTATCTTTATGTTGTAAAAGCTATCATCGTACATCCAGGGCCCTATTACAAAAACCTTTGTGATTGATTATCTGGCTGATTTTCTTCATCAACTTTACATGATGATATTTGCAGTCAGTCTTACCAAATCAGACGTACAATCAATTGTGAAGCTCTTTGTTACAGACCCCTAGGTGTTTACTTGGTGACAAATGTGAAAGCAAACATTCCATAATAATTGAGCATTAATTTCCAATTGAGTATTAAAAGAAACACTGCATTTCTATGACCATCCTAACTCTCCCCTCCTGCCAACACACTGTGAGGTTTTCGATGAAATTTATGAGGTATAAATTGATTTTGGGAGTTTTACAGCATCTGCTCTGCTTTTACAATCAAAATCTTAAATGAGCTGACTACACAAAGTATTTTCTTATTTTGTTATGTGAAACCATTGGTTCTGACCACAAATTTAAAACCACCTGTGTGAATAGAGTGTTGAAGTGGGACGTCATCAATTTTCCCTTTTTGTCCGCTTTATTGATACCATATTATTTTGGCAGAGCATGATGAAATACCTCCACTACACAAATTTGGTGGGAATCGGTCCATAGGGGCCTGAGATATGACCTCATGAATACATAATTAGCCCCATTGAAGTCAGTGTATTATTGGCCTGGTTCCCGACATTTAGATCCAGGCCAATAATTTAGTGGGGCTAATGATGTATTCCTGAGGTCATATTTAAGGCCCCCATGGACCTATTCACACCAAATTTGGGTTATGAAGGTATTTCATCCTGCCGTGCCGAGGTTGAGACAACTTAAAAAGCAAATCTCACAGGTAAATTAAAGAGTTTCAATATCAAATGTCACTTCTACCCAATTGATTATGTACGAATTGTTATTTTCATGTGATTGATGTGTCTTACAAAAAAAAAAAAATTGAGATCAAAATAACCAGTGAGCCCAGCTAACTCAACCCTAGACCAAAAGCTTTGATCTCTGTTACAATGGTTGTACCGCTGAACTCTGTTGGCTCCACTCACCAATTACAGAAAAAGAGTTTTAAAAATGTTTAAAAATCTCCTCGAAACAGAAGGGTGTCAGCTGACTAACTCGACCCTTGCGACAATAAAAGTCATGTGTAATTATTGCTGGTTTTTGTCAGATGAGTCGTCATCGACAAATTTGCCGTGAGCCAATCAGATGCTAGGACTTCGGTAGCTTATAACAAATAATCTGTGAAAAAAAATTACCGTTACATGAAATACTCCTCACACGACACTCATGCGATATGCCAATCAATGAGATTGTGCAATACTTATTTGAAGAGTGTCTGCAATTACGCATGACATTCAAGTCCTCTTTGTGAAACCTCCCCCATGAAGTGAAACCTTCCCCCCTCCCATTTAGTGTTGGTGGTTGGGGAAGTGATTTTAGTAAGTTATTAATTTTCTTTATTGTATTTACCCAAGAAGATAGCATGTCTTTAATTTGGCCTGATGGGATACAGAATTTAAAGAACCAGTGGTTTAAATGATTTTTGTGTTTTGGCAGATAAGTTTATGCACATCATGCGGTCACAATTTTAATGGATTCATGGTAAATTTGTATATTTATTGTCGTACGGTAGGTTTTTAATTCATTTTTGTTTCCTTACAATGGGTTTTAACCAGAAATGATTGCATTACGATTGATTTTGGTTTTTATGTTGCATTCTGTCACTTCTGAATTTTATGGTGCCTCAAACTCACAAATTCCATCTGTTTTACTATGAATAATTTCATTTGTGTTTTGCTTGAATGTTGGATAACAAATATTTATTATGGTAAAACTTATTCTTGTCTAAAGCATGTCAGATAAAACAAAGAAAGTCTCAAGCATATCCTCTTTCTTTCATTTTGTTTCATCAATAGACTATAATCTGAGTCTCGTAACATTCAGTGTAGTGACTGATTGTTTGATTTTGCTTATTGATTGTATATTGTCAGTTGTAATATATTCCTCTACAATTGATTACTAAGCTTAGTGTTAGAGCCCTGACAAGTGAAGTGGGCTTCTTGGTCAGTGCTAATATTTGTATTTCTTGCATCGGTCTGGTTTGGTTGTGTACATGTCCTGTACTTGTATGCAAGGTGAAAGAGTGGTTTAAGGACCAAGAAAAGTGGATAGAAGTAGAAGTGAAATGGAGAGACAAGAAAGATTGTAAGGAAGACTATTTTCAGAAATGAGTGTAGCCCTTAACAGGACAGTAAACCAGGAAGAAAAATGAGAGGCAGGGGGTAGTTGGAGAGAACGCTGGCTTGAGCCAGTGAGAGGAGTTGCAGAGCAGAAGAGAGAACTCTGGTGTATTGAGCAGGTCGACTGAAAATTGTTAAAATGGGACCTATATAACACCTAAAGGGATACTACTAACACTTCTAATTGATAATACCTTGTACAGGGTTAGCTATAGGCCAACAATTTATTGCAGATCTGTGGTTGATGGTGACAAGACATTTGCTCCTGCGACAATTGCTCCGGTCTTAAAATCTCAGAGGGCATAGGATGAGAGTTGCGATTATAATGGTTTTTGGTTCAGAATAATGTGAAGATAAGTATTGGGGTTTATTTAGTTATGGAGGATAGGTTTTATGTTTGGCTTGATACGGCGCAGATTTTCCATCGCAGCAAATGCCATGGAACCGTAGTTGATATCTCCCTTTATACAGGGGCCAGATGGATGCTTCATAAAGCTCTTTGGAAGTTACAAATGGCTGGTGACTCTTTCTTCGGAAATAAATCAACGCCAATAGAAATCCGGTGTGTATCACTTTCTACAAGAAAGGATCACCAGTCGTTTGTTCTTCCAATTCTACTCACACATCAATCTTATTCTTTTTTTTACTTTCACACAAGCTACTTACTACAGCTTTTATTCTCCTTTAAACCAGGGGGTGTTTCACAAAGATTTAAGCATGACTTAAGTCGCACTTAAATGCCGACGCGTACATGATATGCAACGCGCGATTTTGATAGATACGCATCAGTGCGCGTCCTCATGACACGATCTGACCAATGCGGTCAAGCCTTTCATACCGTACACAACTCGGTATTTAAGTGCGACTCTAAGTCATACTTAAATCTTTGTGAAACACCCCCCTGATCTGTTTCAGATGCCATCTTTATTTCTTCTTTCTCAGTGCTACCCTTTTATTCCTCTCTCATTCCATATACAGAGGACAGTTGTGCTCAAAAGTTAGCAAAGCCCACCAGAAAATGAACATACATGTATTTTAAAGTGTTCAACTTCTGCCACGCTTTAGATAAATTACTTGTGAAGTCAGGTGATAAAATACATTCAATAGTTTCTCTGGGCTCTTCTAAAATAGTAAACACTCCGCATGTGAAGGAGAGCATTTTGTGTGATGGGGTCCAATAAATTTTGAGCACAACTGTTTGGTATTTCTTCATTATATGCTGTCCTCACTCACTTGTTCTCTCTTTATGCTTTCCTTTTATTTCTTCTTTAGTCTTTCTCTTTGCTATCCTCTTTATTTTTTTCTCTATGTCCTCTATTTCTCTTTATTTTATGTCTTGTTTGCTATCCTCCTTTCTTTCTTCCATCTTGCTTATTTTTTCTCCTCTTATTTCTACTCTTTCTCATTATTTTTGCTTAAAACATTTCCTCACTTTTGAATCGCTCAAAACCATTTTGTATTGTTTTCACTATTTTCACAATTATTCATACACCAAAATTCTTGTCACCAATTCCTCACTTCTGAATCACTCCAAACCATTTTATATTTTTTTCACTATTTTCACAATTATTCATACACTAAAATTCTTGTCACCATTTCCTCACTTCTGAATCACTCCAAACCACTTTTTATTGTTTTCACTATTTTCACAATTATTTATACACTAAAATTCTCGTCACCATGAGAGAGAATCTATGACTCAACAAAGGAGCTGATTTCATATAATTCTTCCAAGTGTCATTTATGTTACTGATGAAATACATACTGAGCAAATAGGTTATTTTACCCCAAATTCATAACTTTGTCCCCTAGATATCAGTCAGTCGGCAGGCCCTCAAAAAGTAGCTTCCTTTTTATCCAAGTGATATTCATGACTAGAGTGTTTTTGCATTGTTAATGAGCTTGGTGCGAACCAAAACGCCTCTTTTTGCTGCTCTAAATATTGACCAAATTTCATGTTTTGGGCATAAGAAGAAAAATAATTCTTTCAGGTCATGTGTTTGTATTTAAAAAAATGTAAATTTGTTTTTAAAGATCATGAAAAACGTAAATTTTGATCTAAAACATGGAAAAAAATAATTATTTTCATGCAACAAAAGTTCTTGTTTTTACACTTAATTTCTGTTTGAGCCAAAACGATGTTTAGATTATGATAAAGCTGAAGATCTAACTATATTAAGCTAAAATGTGATACATTTTATAAGAGAAAGTATTTTATACCCTTTTCATAAACCTATCCTCCAATTAGCCGCCTAAGAGTAATGCGGATAATTCAATAAAAATTGCGTTCATAAACTACGAAAATAAGCCGCATTATTTCTACGAGCGCCCGTCCTGAAAAAGGGGGATAATCGCCATGACAACTGGACACGCCCCCTCCGATGCGGTTGTGTTGGAAAAGGGTGACCTTGTGACCGCACCATGGCAATTATCCGCATAATTTGGAAATGCGTTCATAAACTCAAAATCTTGTCCCGATGCTGCTATTATGCGGATAATAGCAGCATCAGAGTAATGCGGATAACTCTTGTCCTCTCCAATTTTACGACCAAATTATGCTGCTATTAGCCGCCTAATTCATTTTAATGGGGTTTATGAAAGGGGTATAGATGGGTCAGCAGACTCAGCAGCTAGCATTGCATAGGCCAAGTACATTTAGCAGCTCAAAAACAAGAATACTGCGCTGTGATTGGTCATAGAGACCACCACACACCCACGCAAATTCCAATGTTCCCCACACTGGGCCTCTGCAAGGTCACACTCACCATGTGGTAATCTCTTCAAATTACCCGCGCCTGCCTGTTGTTTTGAAAACTAGATTCAAGAACTCTAGATTTTATGCTCCTAAGAAATTTCTGAAATCCCGTCTTGCATCTTGATGGAAAAAGCTGGCTGCTGACCCATCTAAAAAGGTGTCACATAAAGAGTAACATTGTATGAAAGTAGAGAGTTTGAGCTTTCTGATGATATAAATAATGTTAGTGCCCAAAACACAAAATTTTGAACAATTTGCAAGAGTAACAGAGGAAGAAGATTTAGTTTGAGGCATCTTTTCAGGCCTTAAATTCACTTATTTAAAATTTTATTCAAAAGAAATAACCCACATACAAGAGTAACGTTTACTCTTTTCAATGGTACAAAATAATCTATTTTACTCAAGGATGAAATGAATAAATTGTTGGAGAAAAAGTATCACAATTCACAAGATTTTGCAAGGATATGAATTCAGCTACGAGAGGACTTGGATAAATCTTGCTCATTAATACCCTTTTCATAAACCTATCCTCCAATTAGCCGCCTAAGAGTAATGCGGATAATTCAATAAAAATTGCGTTCATAAACTCCGAAAATAAGCCGCATTATTTTTACGAGCGCCCGTCCTGAAAAAGGGGGATAATCGCCATGACAACTGGACACGCCCCCTCCGATGCGGTTGTGTTGGAAAAGGGTGACCTTGTGACCGCACCATGGCAATTATCCGCATAATTTGGAAATGCGTTCATAAACTCAAAATCTTGTCCCGATGCTGCTATTATGCGGATAATAGCAGCATCAGAGTAATGCGGATAACTCTTGTCCTCCTCCAATTTTACGACCAAATTATGCTGCTATTAGCCGCCTAATTCATTTTAATGGGGTTTATGAAAGGGGTATCACATAGGGACTTGAAGATTGACTGAAATATCGGGCAGGTCATACTGAAGAAAACTTTCATGAAAACATGAAATCACAAAAAATACTGTCCACTTTAAACCTTGGAAAATACTGCTTTGAGAATAAAATGAAGACTGTCACAGTATATATATCCATGATCAAACTGTACAAGGCACAATTGGCAAGTTTATTGGAATCATATTGACTTAATAAAAACATATCACATTTTAAATTTGTGGTTATATTTATTGTTCATTTTATAGTTAGTACCACAAATAGAGGTATTCAAAAAAGAAGTTAAAGGATGGGCCAGGATGAAGATATTTATAGCTCAATAAATAGAGTAAAATTCACAAAGCAAAATGCTGAAAATTTGATCAAAATTGGATCCCAGCCATGGCGTAATTTCCTTCAGCAAGAAACTGATCCACGATGTGCTGCACTCGACCCAGGTGAGGTAAATGGGAACCGGTAGGAAGTAATTCCTTAAGAAGCTGTGTGCGCTATGAACGCCTAGCTTAGCCGGGTAATATAGGAGCGCCTTGAGCACCTAACAAGGTGGATATAAATATCCTATATTATTATTATAATATTATTATAACAAATGAAGTTATTGAATTTCAAAGACTTGCATTATTCCGGTGAAACAGTTCTTCTAGGCATGTCTTTATGAATAATCATTAGTTGGGCTGATGTCATATTCCCACTTGTTCTTTTGTATTTTATTATATGAAATTCAGTTTATTCAAAAATTTTCTACCAAGAACTAAAACAATTGACAACTTATTAAGTGCATTAATTATTTATTGCCGGAACTTATTTCATCATTATGGAGACACGCCATTTACACATGCATGAAAATATGAAACATTTATTATTTCATGTAATAACATAAGAAAAAGGAAAGTGGTTATGTGACATCATCAGCCCACCAAATAAATATTCATGACGATGTGCATATAACTATTTTCACAAAATATTGATAAACTTTACATTCAATAAAGTTATTTGTTATCTGATTTTGATGAAATTATCAGCATTTTGCTCTCTGAATTTTACTCTATTTATTTAGACATAAATATTTTCAGCCTGGACCATCCCTTTAAAAGTGCCATATCTTGTGAAGAAACACGTTTTCTAAGTTTCAGGTTATTATGGTATTGATCAAAGCTAATATTTTTTACCTACAGGTATCCTGTAGGATCAAAAGCCAGAATCGACCTCAAAATACTAGTACCCTTACCCACTGCTCCACAAAGCCCAATGTAAATATGCACACAATATATCGGTGCCAGCTTCAGTTGCATGTGGTACCAAAATAATACAACGGGGCCTATTACAGGCTGCTTGGAATGCCATGAATCCAGTGAGCGGGTAATAATAATTGTAAAGCGCTTTGAACAGTCGTAGATTGATAAAGCGCTATATAAATGCCAATTATTATTATTATTACATGTAGGAGCACTTACATGTACCAGTACTTAAAAAAAAAAAATTATTTGATTATCAATAAAAAGTTATTCATGTTTACACCAAATGTCATGCTTTATTTTCATCAGCATCTGGAAAAAATATCAGACAACTTGATGAAGTGGTTTATATGAGATTCTATTTGAAAAAATCTTGAGGTTTCCCTACTTTTGAGTTATTCCTTTGACATAAAAAGAATAATATAAATAACTTAAAAAATACACAGATCGATGTAACACATTGTATGTGGTAATATGGTGTACCTACATGTAATTGTAAAATAAATCTGAGTTAGAAGTATTTACATTGGTATTTAACTAGGCAAGACAATACAAATAAAATAATTTCCATTTATGTTTACATGATTTCAATTCTAAATTTACTAGTCTATTTTCATGATAAACATTCTGAGTCTAACAGAAATTCAGTAAAAAAAAAGAACTGAACAAAATTGACTAGACATATTCATCACACTCACAAAACATCGAAAAGATACAATTTATAGAAAATATTGAATACTTGCTATGGCAAACAGTAGCACTAGCACCTTTCAAGGAAAAAAAAATGCAGAAGATTAGGATGGTGGTTTCATGAAGTTGTTTATAAAATTATCCTTGACATTACCAATGTAGTAGTACATGTAGAACATGATCTTGTGCGATGAGATAGTTGCCACACTGTCAAGCAGGGGCGGATCCAGGATTTTCCAAACTTGGGGGGGGGGGGCAAATTTTTCAGAGGAAAATTTTGATAAGCCCCCCCCCCAAAAAAAAATCCCCCTGTGCCCCCCCCTGGATCCGCGACTGCTGTCAAGCCATGCTTATAGTGGCAACCCCTGCAACCATCTGAAATTGTTTTGTTATGGAAAATACAATCATGTATGATGTTCATATTTTTCACTTTTTTATATCGTATTCAATACATCAAATAAAGATACGTGTACATACCGTATACAGTATAGTACACAATATCTCCCCGCCTTGGGGGGTATTCTAGCAAGTTTCTCATATCACTTTTATAATACTAGACATGTAAGGCATTTGCATTCACACTATTATAGGTACGCATTAAACACCTGGGTGGAGAGAGGCAAAGAGTGGATTGATGCATATTGTCAGAGGATACTATGACTTGGGATTTGAACACATGACCTTCTGATTACAAGGTGAAAGCTAAAACCTCTACACCACTTACATGACACTTCAAGTTCCACAATAATAATAATACGAATAGGCATTCATATAGCGCCACCTACATGTACATGTATCTAGAAATATTCTATTCCGAGGCTCGTTATTATTGATATTATTACCCCGGCTTCCTTGTGTTTTGATATATACAAGGTCCAGTTACGTGTGCCGGTATATAAAAAAATCACTAGAGAGTTTCCTTTCCGCAATAATGATGAACATAGGATTCTAGAAGGAATAAAATGTATTGCCCTTCACAAGGAACAACCAAGAAGTCTTTGTCAAAAATTGGGGAATCGAAACATGTGTATACTCAGTTGTTGGGTGTCCGGACAGGTTGTGTATCCGGACAGTAGATTTTAAACAGCCAATTGAAAAAGTTCACAATTCAAATCTCTTAAATGTTTTAACACAAAATGTTAGACAATATTATAGAGAACAAATATCGATGATTAGCACTAATCAATGCACATTTTTTTAAAATCCAAAGACAAAAAAAGAAGGCTTCATTTTTGTTACGTGCCTGGACACCCAATCCCCCATCCTACTTGACTCACTAGGAGTCTAGGACAAACAACATATCTGCAATTTTTCATCAGCTCTGAAAATTATCACAAAACTGCTGATAAAGTTTCTCATTTTTTGGCAAAGACCTTCCAGCTGTCCATTGACGGGCGTTTTCAATATTCTCCGTAAGAGCAAAGAGCTGACAGAGCAAATTCCCCCAACAGCTACAGTCTGCAAACCTACTATTAATTGTTCATTTTGATTTACTTATACCACTGAAGTTGATGTTTTGTACAGGATGTGGATGCAGCACAGCCCAGATCTATTGATTTAATAATTTTCACAATTTCTAATACTATTAATCTCATTTTGGAATTTTGATAAATAAAACACACCGAACATGTAAAGATTGAGATCGAACATATCTGGACAGAGGAATGATATATTCCATAGATTTTCCACAAAATATATAACCTTCATACTGTATCTTAAAAAATACTATAAAAATTATGAAATCAATAAATATATTGACATTGATTGTAAATATGAGTAATCAATTCAAACAAAACCTGAATTTAAAGGAAGGCAATTATCATAATGTACATATTACAATGAAACAGCTTTAAACAAAAAGAAATGAATGAACTACAATGTAACTATAGAATACAGTATCGCCATGATAGAAAATTCAGGAAACAGGTTCAGCCCATATGGTATTAAACTACATGTATCTGAGCTTTAGAAGTACATGTAGATCAACTGCTTGAAGTGTAGACCAAGTAAATGTAAACTAATGATTCATGCATGCATGCATGTCCTGATTTACCAAAAGAATTCACCCTGATCTTCCTGGTTTCTTTCCTCATCGGAGTTAACCTCCATCTTCACAACTTCCCATCCATCACCTTCATCATCCGATATTAAACTAATCAATCTTTGATCCTGTTCCTCTTCTGGATCCAAATCAGGGTCTTGTTCCTCTTCATGATCCGAATCAGATTCCTGAATAAGTACCTCGCTCTCTTCCTGCCTCCACTTCTCGCCTTTTGTCTGCGCAGAGAGCGGGTCCTGCTTCCTACGAGCAGAAGGCGGCTTTGGTTTGGACGACCCCTCCGCATTAGACTTGACTTTGGGAAGGTTTCCAGATATTGAAGTGGCTGGCCGTTCGGGGACTAGCTCAAACAGAGGCACAACAAGCTGGGGGGTCTTTGGTAATACATGTAAAGGTCTTTTAGATCTTCTACGGCGAACCTTCTTCTTAGGGGGAGATCGTTCAGGACGGTAATCTTTAGGCTTTGGGGCAATGCGTCGGAATACTGGATAGAGTGGATTTGGAATTGTGACAAGAGAGCTGCTGTTAGGATCCTGCGTTTTATTTTGAACACCCTGTATGCTTTTGCAATGCTGTTGAGTTTCATCATCACCTTGTGAAGAAAGCTCATTCAGTTCAGTCTGATTCTGCTTTTTCAGTTTATTTTTATCACGCGATCTCAACACCATGTGGCTTTTACCCACTGTAGATTGCTCTTTTTTGCTCTTTTCATCCACCACATCTTTGTTTTCCGTTGTTGGTTGAGTTGGGGCAACAGTTGGGGTATCTGTTCGAACAGTTGGATTTGATCCTTGCGACGGTAAATTTGTGACAGGTATTAATGCCACGACGGTCAGAGCATCGGCTGGTGGCATTGGCTTGGGCGGCACACGTCTTTGAAGTATTCGTGCTCGTTCTGAGGGGCGTGGCTTCTTCTTGATCTCTTCTTTCTTTCCACTATTAGGGTTTTGAGCCATACTATTATCTTGACAATGAGCTTTTAGTGCAAGAAGGGATTCACGAACTGTTTTAGCCCTGTTTACAGCTTGGTCCAGAATCGATTTCAGCTTACGTTGTGATTGATTAGGTACAACATCAGGTAAGTTCGTGTTGGAATTTGAAGTCATTGCAATGTTTCTTCCCCCCTCACTCTGCGAACAAATGCTATCCCGCTCCTGACTCTGAGCAGGTGCAGGAAGAGACAGACTCCCAACATGACCGATGCTGCTGTTTTTAGAAACCTTGGGATCACTCGTTGCATTTCTACCACTTAAACCTGATTTGTCTGAAAATCTAGATTCAGGGGCATTTGTAACTCGAACGTTAGAACCTGGTGCTGGTATATCCGAGCCAGAAGCAGCGATTTCATCAAGAACAAGTCTCGTCTTCTTGTTGGTAATATAACGAGACTGCTCTTCGATGTTGGCACTTCCTGATTGAATACTTTTAACATTGATATTCTTCCTTTTGAAAACATTCCTGGTATTAACAGACAAGGCTAAAGCCATCAGCTGTTTACTCGCACCAAATGAATCATGACCATCTGTTGGAGTTGTGCAATCTGGGCCACACTGAGTATTATTTTTGGGTTCATTTTCATCTTCTCCTTCATCCAAAAACCATCCATCTTCATCAATCTGACTATCAACTTCATCAAAAGACTGGCAGTCCTGGAACCTGGTCTCCAATGCACCCGAGTGTCTATCAATATCATTATCAAGTTTCCTATGACTATGTTCATTACTGCCACTGGCAAGATTAACATTAGGCTTTGTTTCAAATTTAAATTCAATTGTTTCATCTTCAGAATACTGTTCATCGACATCATCCAGACACTCAACCTTTACGTTTGCCCGTTTGTGTACAGATTCGACCCCAGGACCATCATTCCACAAGTGATTTGCAGTACGACTACGAAAATTATCATGATGATATTCTTCTCCAGCAAGTAGGCGTCGAAGTAGAACTGAAGATGCAGCCTTCTTTGGCTTTGCAGGGCTTGTGGTAGCAGATGGAGCTGGATCTGGAGAAGGCAGATCATGATCATCTGTATAGCTTCGAAGATCCCACAGAGTTAATGCGCCATGCCCTTCTGACTCTGCCATCTTAACTTTGTCACATACGGTAGATCTTCACAAGTCACAATAAATATTTCGCCCAAAAAACAAAAGCCTGCATCGATCATTCGTACACATTTTCGTTAGCCGCCGCCGGCCGTCGCGTCAACAATAAAACCAGCGGATAACGTAAAAAGTCCAGGCCCACAGTGTCGGCAGGCGGTACACGAAATTTTTCGTTCTCAAATCTCCACCTCTGCCTCTGGTGTCCACAAAAAAATGTGAGAAAGATTACATAGTTCCTTCCTTACGACATTTTCAGTCAATCTCGGTACTTGCGAAGTCAAATCAATAGCTTGAGTTCTCAAAATATTATTTTACAGGAGTCTCTTTGAAAATGTGAAAAATTTAGTCCTTTCTTTCAGTTCCGATGAGGTGACAGATGACCACTGCATGCACCACTGTATGTTATACCAAATACATGTAATAATTGCAAGCGCGGGTCGACCGGCCGGGAGCGCCGCGCGGGAGGCTTTTCTCAAAAGGTTTTTCTCACGAAATATCATATAACGTTGATTGAGATGAAAATGAATAAATAATCTATCTATCTCTATCTATCTATCTATCCTATCTATCTATCCTATCTATCCTATCTATCTATCTATCTATCTATCTATCCTATCTATCTATCTATCTCATCTATCTATCTATCTATATCTATCTATATCTATCTATCTATCTATCTATCTATATATCTCTATCTATCTATCTATTTATCTATCTATCTCTATATCTATCTATCTATCCTATCTATCTATCTATCTATCCTATCCTGTCTATCTATCCTATCCTATCTATCCTATCCTATCTATCTATCTATCTATATCTATCTATCTATCTATCTACCTCAGTATCGATCTGCCTATCTATCTATGTCGATGGTAGGCCTATTGATATAATGAATGTAAATTTAACAATATAAAACAATGATTATTCGCGGCTCTCCTTCTCCCTCCCCTCTCTATACATCATTGGTTTTATATTGTTAATACCACTAATTACATACTATATACTACCACCACTACTACTACTACTACTACTACTACTACTACTACTACTATACTACTACTACTACTACTACTACTGCATACTACTATACCACTGCTAATACAATTATTATTGTTGATCATTAATTATTAGTATTATCATGATCATCATGATCATCGATCATCTTCATGATTATTATAGATGTTATACCATCCGCTGCAAATGACTGTGACTTTATTATTATGCAATTTAAGTCGCTTTAATTTGTTCTTATTACTCTATATAAGTTTATTCAAACCAATCAAGTGAATATATATATATATAGTACAAAGGTTGGCAAAAATATAACATATATGAAAGGTTAATGGGACCCCATATGGAAGCAGAGCTTGTGAAGGGACCCCTTGATGAAATTGATATAAGAACATAAAAAAACAACAAAGGAAAATATAGCAAAATATTGATGATCGATGAAACAAACATACAAACAAAAACAGGGTGAAATACAGATCGAATTGGTAACTGAAAATATATTTTATCGAAGATTTCGACTTAAAGTATTTAAGTTGGCCTCCTGAAGCTTTACCTCAACAATTTCGAATCAAAACGTTAGACTAGCCCCATGAAAATGTGGTTTTAAACGCCTGCAAAACATCCGTAGCAGCCGCTTTTTGGGGGAATGCCCGAATAACCTTTGACAGAGTAGCGCCCGGCGTTTAGCTAAGCCGTCATTAACATAATCCATGTTTACAAACCGCTGGTTGGCTGGCTGGTAAACGCGTAAACGAGTTACCATCTTCGACAATCAAGGGGGACTCGAGACGTTTAACCCAGGAAAATAATTCTTTTGGACCAGTTTGCGTCTTGCCAGTAGAAATATTAACGATGTTACAAGGCTGAGGAAGTTCAGGGATATTTTCTTCAGGATTTTAAACGTCTTGTCGTGAGTAAAGGAAGGTTTTGTCAGACCATTTTCGCTAACCTCTTTGTTCAACTAGCTCGACGCAGTAGTAACGTATCGGGTCAACTATACTGTATTGTACATGAGCGCAGGCTCCGCGCTTCGCTTGTGTGCAAGAGCGATTTCTACAAGCTAGTTGCAGAAATTGAAGCACAGTGCGCCGGATCTTGAACGCAAGATCGCATAAAATACGTAAATTTCTAAAAAATGGATTACGCATTTTCTAGATGACGATACATTCTCAATGATCTTCTTTTTTTTCTTGAAATCGACATTTGTTCTCCGTCGCTTTATGTGATTTTAAGGGTGTGGCTTTTCCAATATGGCAATGAAATCATATCATTTTTTATGAATTTCTTTGGGTGCCATTTTGTATGCATATTGCACGCCCGTATACACAATGCCACAATGCAAAGCGAACATACATGCACACTCTAGCTCTGTGTGTGTGCATATGTTTTCAGTGCGCCACTAATGAGCAAAAAAAGTTTTGGAGTCACAGATGATATTAAGAAGAACGGAAATATTTGTAAAATATATTTTGATATAACTGTACCAGTGATGATTCATATTAAATTGTAGTTAAAAGTATAGTAATGTTTGGTCCACACAAAAAATTTAGATTGCAGATTTCAAAGTTTCCTGTTTTGTACTTGCATTGATGGAGAATATATGATATATGTTCCATATCTCTTTATCAGCTAGGGTAATGGGGGTAATAGATATTTTATGCATGGGTTACTTCTGATATCATACGTGTAGAATGGGGGTTCTTTTACTTTATATATTTTATTTTGATCTGCTGGCATGGATGACATTCTGGTGTAGTATGAAGAAAAATATATCATTTTGATATTTGTTTTTAAATCTGACTTCAGACTTCATCAAAGTTTGTAAAAAAGACAAATTGACTTTCTTTTTTTTTCTCTTTCTTTCTTTCTTTCTTTCTTTCTTTTTCTTTCATTCTTTCCTTCCTTCTTTCATTCCTTTCCTTTCTTTCTTTCTTTTTTCTTTTCTTTCTTTCTTTCTTTCTTTTTTCTTTTCTTTCTTTCTTTTTTTCTTTTTTTTCTTTCTTTCTTTCTTTCTTTCTTTCTTTCTCTATCTATATCTATCTATCTATCTATCTGTCTATCTATCTATCTGTCTATCTATCTATCTATCTATCTATCTACCTACCTATCTATCTATCTATCCATCAATTTCTATTCTTGTGGCTTTGAAAAATATTTCTTATTTCCAAATTTCATTCTATCCTTCAATTTTTAATGTAATTTTCAATGTATTTTTTCTTTCTTTCTTTCTCTCTTTCTTTTTTTTTCTTTTTTTCAATCTTTCTTTTTTTCTTTTTTTCTTATCTTTCTTTTTTTTCTTTTTTTCTTCTTTCTTTCTTTCTTTCTTTCTTTCTTTCTTTCTTTCTTTCTTTCTCTCTCTCTCTCTCTCTATCTATCTATCTATCTATCTATCTATCTATCTATCTATCTATCTATCTATCTATCTATCTATCTGTCTGTCTGTCTGTCTGTCTGTCTGTCTGTCTCTAGTATCCATCTATCTATCTATCTATCTATCTATCTATGTATCTATCTATCTATCTATCTATCCATCAATTTCTATATCCATCAATTTCTATTCTTGTGGCTTTGAAAAATATTTCTTATTTCCAAATTTCATTCTATCCTTCAATTTTCAATGTATTTACCTGATTTTTTTGCAATTATTATATAAATGATCTAAATTAGGTCTTTTATTTCCTGAATTTCAACCCACTTTCATCACTGTTTCTGCTAATTAAAATGTTCAAGACTTGTCTTATTTAGAACTCTATCTGCAAGTGAAGTAAAGTTTTTATTCTTGGTTTCTGTATCCCTTTAATAAGAAATAAGTGCTGTTATAGGCCTACACATGTGCATCTGTTATACATAAATGTACCAATTTAAGTTGATGTTACTTTGTTTATTGATTTTTCCCAATAATGAATAATGTTGTTGATCTTGTATTTCATTTTATTACATTTCGTTTTTTCCAGATAACAATGTCTGAGCCTCGATACACCATCGAGCAGATAGAACTCCTGCGACGTCTCGTCCGCACCGGACTAACCAAAGATGAAATCATCCACGCTTGCGACACCATGGCGAAGATGGATTCCGAGTTGGGACCCCTCCCATCCAGAATGGATCAGCCCATCGTCAGCTCTGCTGCCTCTCCACCAATCAGCAGCTACCACGCCCCGCAGCAGCTGACAGTGACGAACAGGAACTCGTCATTGGACACCACGAGCGGGTTGGGCCAGGAGCCGGCATCTCCTGGGAACAGGACCTCCCTGGTGACCCTCCTCTCCAATGCAGGACATGGATTCCAGGAGAACGGGGATGGTATTGATGGAGTCAGAGGAGGCAGTGGTGATGAATTCCATGTTACCAACGAGGAAGTGGAAGCTCTCTTTAGGTAGGAATAGGCCTATATCTCAGCCCTATTTCTTGAACTTCATTCAAATACCATCTACAAATTTTTGATAATCTGTGACTGAATTTTCTTGGTCAATCAAATTGCAGAATTTTAGTAGCACATACAGTGGCTACCAACTTATGAAAAAAAACAATGTTATCTTGTTACTCAACCCAAGATATTGCAATGGCTTTTTCTTACCATAGATGTACTTTGATTGTCATAGAAATTATGGTTTTTGATGAAAGAAGTTTACTGTGATACAACTGCAGTTACTCCCTATATACTAGTTTTATTTTCATGCAACTTATATCAGCAGGGCCTGAACTGTTGTTTTTATAGGTTAAACAAATGGAAAATGGATACTGCTACATCTTTCGAACGTTTATTCCGCTGAATCAATAAGAGAGAAAAACAAGGAGAGTAAGATTAGTAATGGAAACAGATTGTAGTGAGGGAAATTTGAATCGCCTGTATTTATGTTTTCAGGATAATTGGTAAACAGAGGACAAGAGGTATTAAATTCAAACAAAAAAACAACAGCAAAACAACCAGAGAACTTGTGGCAGCGGTGGGATGGAAAAGCTTAAAACCAAGAATTGATCCCTGACTAAACAAGGATTTTAGACCACACTTCTATGGAATGCTGAGTTTCATCACCTTCTTCAATATTTATAAAAAAAAATCTAAAATTATAAATCATTTTGATTCTATTATATTCTCTTATCACATTCTTCACATTTTGTAGCAAATTTGATTATTTGAAAGAACATCTTACTGCATGATTGAAATGATTTTTTCCTGTTGAATTCTAAAGGTGGCAAAGGGCACCAGGTAAAGGTGTGGTCTACAGTAATTTGGTGTAGGATTAAGTAAACCCCTGTTTTTTAATAGAATATTGACCATGAGGTCTATGGATTGAATCTCCTCTGCCCAATGCCCATACAGTTTTAAGGCATCTGTCAAGATTATTTTACTATATCCTGCTCTCTGAAACTTGATCCTACATTACACCTTCTCTAATTCTCTTTTGGTTGTGTTTAGTTTTTTATGTATTTTTTTGTGTAGGTCAAAATTACAGGTACAGGCAACTTTGCCTAAGTCAAATTTTTTGGGACTCTGAAACATAACTAATTCATGAGAGCTTTGATTTGAATGCTACAGAAGTGCTGTGGAAGTACATTGTCTAGTTTGATAGATTACTTCAAATTACTTCATTATTCATTATGTGAATTACAGAAAGTTGAATTATGTGGACTTTACTTGTATTCGTGCAGGAAAGGTCATATGAACGTGAAAGAAGATATCAAGGAGTTCCTGACCCGCAATCGTCTCTCCCAGAATCTCATATCCCATTCTACCGGTATCAGTCAAAGCTACATCTCCCAGTTCCTTCTCCACGGTTACGTGATGCGGAGGAGCACCCAGGCCATCCTGTATCGCTGGTATCTTGCCAAAAGAAGAGAGCTTGAAGTCCTTGGTAATATTTGTTACAATGTAATCTTCATTGCTGGATTATTGAAAGCACAGCTTCTATTTCCTGTCTTTAGCTTGAGTTGTCACTATTGTTATGATTATATTATTACTTCAATTAAGATTATTATTATTAGTAGTAGTACATGTAGTAGTAGTATAGGGGAATGTTTCATAAATATTAAAATACTGATTCAGTACTGAATCCAAGGTTTGAGCTCTGGGTCATATCTTTTGGATGTTGGAATTTGGTAGTTTGTCCCCTACACAATAATTATCATATATCTCATGGCTAAAACTGACTTAACTTACTCCATTAGACCATATTGAAGAAGTAAGATGAAATCCAACTTTCCTTTTAAGTTTAAGTATTTTCGATCCCACTGCTGCCACCGTTTCTCTGCCTTTTTGCTGTTGTCTAATTGGTTACTTTCAATCAGTACTGAATTAGTATTGGGGGTTCTTCATGTGGCTAGAGTGCAGGCAAATGCCACAAGACTTAGTTGTCTCATTTTGGAAAGTTTCATTGAGTGATATGACTTCATGTGAATTTTGTTCTCATTCTTTCATTTCCATTTGTAGGTGTCATTAACAGTACACCAGAACAAGACAACTCTGCTTCCTCCCCGCACATCAGCCAGCATCGAGTCCGCCCTCTGCAGCCTCGTTACGCTCCTTACCAGGCTCCGACCCAGTCCACGGGCAACAACTCCGCTGCGAATGCGGGCAAGCGGAGGGAGAGGTTTGTCTGGAAGGACAACTGCCTGAAAGTCCTGGAGGCGTACTTCAAGAAGAACCCGTACCCCAACGACATGGAACGTATCAGATTGTCGGATGCGTGTAATGCTATGCAAGAAGCCTCAGGTGAGAGTTAAAGTGATTAGACCTATTCGGTTGAAACCAAACAGACATTATGCAAGTGGGTGTAGACCAAGATGTCCTGTCGGTGCAAGAACACCCTTAACACCACACTTTCGTGCTTCGCATGCATGCAAAAATGGCCTAAGCAGCACGCATTAGTGCATTGTGTAAGGGTGCTTCTGCACCGATGCGGTGCACAAAAATATTTTGCTAGGGGCGTTCTTGCACCAACATTATGAAGTGGCATTTTTACTGATTATTCTGCCTTATTTTGACATAAAAGGGTTATTCTACTTTTAAGGGGAAGTTCACCCTGAAGAAAACTTTGTTGCAAAAATAGCAGAAAAAATAATAAACAATATTGGTGAAGGTTTGAGGAAAATCCGTTAAAGAGTAAGAAAGTTATTAGAGTTCAAAGTTTTGGATTTGTGACGTCATAAACGAGCAGCTGCCCCATGTGTTATGTAATATAAAATGCATTAATTTCAAATTTTGCATGGTTCCTGATGACTTAATTTTGTTTTCTATTCATGATCGGGTGTGAAATGATTTGTCTATTGATATACAAAAGGTAGAGTGAAAACCATTTTCAATTTTCTGAGAAAACGACATTTCATTGATTTTTTACCATTCACTATGTAGGAGTGCTGCTCGCATATGACGTCACAAATCAAATAATTGAAATTCTAATAACTTTTTAATTATTTGATGAATTTTTCTCAAACCTTCGGCAATATTTTTATTATTTTTTCTGCTATTTTTACAATAAAGTTTTTGTCAGGGTGAACTTCCCCTTTAAGTTTGGTTGTTTAAAAAAAAATTCAAAGACACTAGATATATAAATAGAGCATAGATTCCAAGAATACTACTATAAGCTGTGACAAAAAGTGGCCTGTATTTTATTGCAAGGTACCTTAGCGGTCATAATCATGTTTCTCACAATATTTATTTTTGTCAAGCTTTTTTTTTTTTGAATTATTTTCATTTTATCCAGGTAACGATATTCCTGAACACAGCAGAGTAAATCCAAGCAAAGTTTACAATTGGTTTGCAAATAGAAGGAAAGATGCTAACCGTAAAAAGAGAATGGGTAAGTGTAAACACCAGCATCTAATTACCTGTCTAACAGGTGTAAATACATGATTTCAAGCTATTCAAGGGGGGTGGGGATGTCAGAACAGTTTGTCCTAGTCTGCTATGCAGACTCTGAATGGCTCATGAGGTGGGATCTGCTACTGGTTTGCGAAGGAAACCAGCCTGAAAGGGCGAGCGAAGCGAGCCATTTCAGAGTCTGCTTCTTCTTTGGAATTCTTGCCTCAGTAGACCTAGTCTGCTATGCAGACTCGTTGAATCAGCTGAGGTACACACACTGCAGATGTGGGTCTACATTTGAAATTGAAATTGAAATTGAAATGGTTTATTCAGAAATCTTCATCGCAGCCAAAGGCTGAATTGCGAAATTCTGTACAAGGTAAAATACAAAATATATACAATAACAATTGCTATAACAAAATGACATATAAAAGTAATGAAATAAATAAATGTTATATGTTGTAAATTAAGAAAGGAGAAGATTAGAATAATTTTATACATGGGATAACAGTAATATTGGATAGTTGTAACCACAATATGATTCTGTGGGGATAAAGTCAGTCATTCATAAGCTTGCATGAATAAAATAAGAAACAAATTATAAACAAATGATATTTCTTTAAAGAATTGAATATGAAATGTAACTGAGCCGGAATAAGGGGGAAAATGAAAAAAATGTTGATGAGGTGGGTAAAACTGATTAAAGGACTTTTGTCAATGAGTTAAGTAGTATTTGTATTCACTTGGCTTACACCATGTACACGGAAATAAGAGATATCATAAATCTAATGATTGATTAAATATTTTCTCGCTGTATATGTATATGTATATGTATAAAACTGGAATTAGCATACTAAACATTTGTAGACTAAGTTTGTCTCCCCTGAGCAATAGGTTTGCTGCCTGAATTCATGCCATTGGACGGCCTACATCTACTTTTGGAAACAATGTACTTTTCATATTTGTGGGTAGGCCTATTGTCATTGATATTGATATGTCAATTTCAATTTAGTTACTCATGAATAAAATAAATAGAATAAGTTACAAACATATACCATAAATCTACATATATACAAAAAAATTAAAGTCACAAAAACAACAATAAATCATACATTCATTGGTGTTAATCTGTGATGTCATACTATTCACGGGGGGGGGGGGGGGATGACACAATAGATCATTCCCCCCTGCAAAACAGGTTCACCACTTGGATTTAAGCCAGTGTAAACATTGGGTGATTTCAAGTCTGGTGTTGAAATTTGGATTGCTTCCCATAGCTCCAAAACTTATTCAGAGTTTGCAAAACTGATCCAGGATACATTATTGGCATCTCAACAACTAGTGAATGACTTTTCGGGACCATCTTCATTTTATGTTTGATTGTGTAAAAATTGACCAAACAACAACACCAAAAGGTCAACACTGAACTTGAAATCACTCATTGGATCAAGTATGAGGGACAGCAAGAATGGAATTTCATATTAAATGACCCTGTTTGAAGGTCAAGTCCACCCCAGAAAAATGTTGATTCAAATAAATAGAGAAAAATCTAACGAGCATAATGCTGAAAATTTGATCAAAATCGGATGTAAAACAAGAAAGCCATGACATTTCAAACTTTTGCTTATTTTTCACAAAACAGTTGTATGCACAACTCAGTGACATGCAAATGAGAGAGTTGATGATGTCCATCACACACTATTTCTTTTGTTTTTTATTGTTTGAATTATACAATATTTCATTTTTTACCCAATTGACATCAAGGACCAACTTAACTGAACCATAAAATGTTATAACAATGGTAATGCCACATGTTCAGGGAGGAATAAAACTTAGTTTCACAGGACATTGAGGAGAAAATTAGAATGTTTCATATTTCATATAATAAAATACAAAAGAAATAGTGAGTGAGTGATGTCATCAGTCTCCCTCATTCACATATTGACCGGGATATGCATATAACTGTTTAGTGAAATTAAGCGAAACTTAAAAATATCATAACTGTCTTATTTTACAATTTGATTTTGATGAAATTTTTAGTGTTATGCTTGTTGGATTTTCTCTTTTTTATTCAAATCAACTTTTTGTTGGGGTGGACTTGTCCTTTAAACGATGTTAGTAATAATCAAAGCTCAGATTAAATCCTAATGTGAAAACTAGAAAAAATCCTGTTGTGAAAACTACATAAAGTCCTGTTGTGAAAACTAGATAAAATCCTTGCAGTAATGGCAGAAGAAGGTCATCAATTACCAATTAGTGAAATTGTCAGTTTGTACATAGCTTTCCCCAGCCATGTATATGATAAAAACAGTTTTTTTTTACGCCATCAGTATGGTACTCGATACAGTTAGTCTCTCAAGCTATATTTCCTTACTATTTACAGCTGGAGAAACGATAATAACAAGAAATGTCTCTCACGATGATGACTCAATGCCTGAAGTGGATTATATCGATGGCTCAAGTGCTGATCTGACAAATGATGGTGACATGACAGGTTAGAAATTTATACATTTATCATTAAAAACTCATCTCTTTCGTACTTTGTAGTTTTAAAAATATTACATTTAGTTAATTCATTGAAAGCGCTTTGTGCCTTATGGGAAAAGCGCAGTACAAATAATAATGATAGATGCGGATCCAGGATTTTTATGGAAGGGGGGTTATTTTCTCAAATGTTGACAAGCCACTCCCCGAAAATGTCATCACAAAAAAAGGGTATTGGGCCACCATTAAAATCTTGCAAGCAAGAACAAACAACTCTGAAATTTTTACAGTGTGCACTGCTTGAATTAACACCATTGCTGTTTTATTTCTTAATGTATACCAAGCGAAAAAAAACCTATCATAAGCAGTATGTAGACTCCTGAGCAAAAGTCATAATGAATTGCAAACAGAAGATGAATGAAAAATTGCAAGATGAAAAAATTCCACATGAAATTTTCTTACATGTATGTAATTTTTGACAGGTGAGCTTGAAGATGATCCCAACAATGGCAGTATGATGGATCACATGGGGGGCGATGACTCCCACCAGGATCCCGCAGAGGTCGCGACCCAGCTGGTCGAGGTCAACAACTCCATCATGACCCTCATGAAGGCCGTGGAGGAGAGGACGGACGACCCTCAGGTCAAGACTGAAGCCGATACGTGATGGTGTTTGAAGTAAAAATTTGAGGCTGCTGCATGTGATTTTAATAAGGAGCAAGTGTTTAATGTGTTGGCACCTTCTTGGTGCAGTGTCAGATTAGGTGTTGAGTTGTTAGTACCATCTTTCATAGCCCAGTGTCAGAGTGGGTGTTACCATTGGTGTTACGATTAGTATTACCATTGGTGTTATTTTGATAATTCTTCTGGTGCTGCAATTGATGTTACCTTTGGTGTTACCATTGGTGTTTCAATTAGTGTAACCTTTAATTGGTGTACTTATTGAAGATATTGGTGTTTACCCTTTGTGTTGTCTTTGGTGTTACTTCTGATGTTACATGAACCTTTGAGGTGCTTGCACCATCTTCGTGCAGTGTCGGCACAAGCGGTAATGACCATTGCTTTTGGCATAATTCTTGACCGCACTAGCACTGGTTGTACGATTACAACACCTTTTGGACTGTCAACACTCATCAATCCTGAACACTTACTATTCTTATGTAAGAGAGTTTTTAACAAATGATATTGCTGAAGTATGTGAGTGACAATAATTTAATATTTATTACTATAATCTGTGTATGACTATAAAGAGGTCATACTAAAAAAAAATCTATTTATTTGTAAAATAAGAAGGTTATTCTTGACAATCAAACCCAAAACCAATTAATATGCTGTTTTGGATTAATATCCTCAGTGTATTACCTTGCCTGGCATATATCCATGAAGGGCCCTACCGACTTGGTGTTAAGTACTAATTGGGTTAAATATATTCATCATTTTAATGATAATTATCAAATGTCCCATTCTGAATTATGGAGATTTTGGTCGTCAACTGAATCAGTTTCCCTGAAAGAATGATTGTCAGCAAACTGGCGCAGCTTAACAAAGTTTTTGATAAAAAGAGTATTAGATATCGAGAGATAACTTATGTTAATTCAATAGAAACAATTGGATATCTTTGAAATACATTTGTGGGTGCTAGATGCTAAATAAAGATTCAATCAATCACAGGCAGTTTTATCAGAGAAATAGCAATACCAGGGAGTCAACATTCCTACTACATCTTCCTTTTCTTCAATGATATACATGCAGTGGAACCAAAAATAGTCTTATTTCTCATGCATCATTCACTTGTCAATTTGGTGATAGAGAACTTCAAATATCCGCTGTTTTCTTTGTTTTATGAATTATTGATCATGCTTACTCCACCACTTCTATATCTGAACACCTAGCTGAAAACCCACCTTAGGCTGCCATGTCAGGCAAAGCTCTCTAAAATGAGCCAATAATGGACATTCGGGCTTCAAAACGTCACGTACATGTATTGCCATTGGTGCGTTAATGTCGTATTTCAAAATGTAAAAGCGTTGAAGAAAGCTCAGAAAAAGATTTATTTTAGAATATAATGACATGCGTGTAAGAAGATACCTTCGTTTGTCTAGTCCTCTGCAGGGATTAGGAAACTGTTTTCAGATAATATGAGGATACAACCAATGGTTATATTTTTGAAATTCAGCTTTTGTTGAGCTGCATTGAAATTCTTTCTCTTTGAAATATAAGGTTTTAACCCCCCTAAGGACGATGAAAATTGGCTTGTCTTTAGACAGTAGGCTTACCTAATAATTTGTGCTGAATATCTCAAATGGAATTTTCCATGACAGCGTACATGTATGTTGTAATATTTAGGCTGTTGTATGAACATGTATGGCAGCTAATCGTATTTCCCAATATAAGTTTTTTTTGAGGCTGTCAACACTCATACATTATGTATGAGCCTCATAGTAGTGTACTCGGCAAGTAGATAGAGTTATGCTAGGAAAAATTGCTTTCAACTGGCACCAAAAATTATTTAAAAATGCTAGATATTTCTTATTTGATATCCAAGAGGTTGTGTATGACACTATGTACATGTAGACTGAGAATGCTGAATTGCTGAGAATCGTACCCAAAAGGCTGTTGTCCGCATTGTTTTGTTTTAAATGTAGTTTCGTTCGTATATATGTAGCTATAAACATTCTTTTGCCTGTTGCTTTTCTGGGGGCGCTTTGGTGCTCCGGTAAATTATGAATAATCTAATCAGGTGTAAAAAAAGCTCCATAGCAAGCATCTGGTTTTGTTTTACAAGATTTTAGTTTGGTTTGAGCACCTTAAATGAAGTCAGGGCCAAGACTTTCTGCAGGAATCCAGCAAGCGTCTCTTCATCACTAATATTCCCATGTCACCATAAAACAAACAATGGGAAATGAGCCAATGCTGTTGTGAAATACACTGAATGGGATGTCTGCTAAAAGAAGTACAGGTAGCCTGTAGCACAGGCTTTTGCCGTGTTGCCTTATGTAGCGGCGATGATTTTAACCATTCGTCTGGCTTACATGTCGATTAGAAAAAATATGAAATGGTAATTTTTCATCCTGAATTTCCTGACAAGATTGTTTGATACTTTTAAAAACAATATTTTTTGTGCAATTATATTGTTTTAAAAAGACAATCCACGCTAAGGTTGACTTTTTAAATTATTTTTTTTATTTCAAAGGAATTTAGGTACATTTCAAAGTGTTTTTTTTTGGTCTAAGTTACCATCTATCTGTCTGAAATTTTATTATTTTTCTTTTTAATTCATTCACAATTATTTTAATATTTTCATTTTATGCTAGATGTGAATATAAGAATGAACCATTGAAATATATGTAATTGACTTTAGGACTTGAAAGAAATGAAAGTATTTATGTGTATTCATTGAACCAAAGAATGTCAAATTGTGAAGCTATTTAAATTCAACTCCTACATGTAAATACTCAGTTTGAAGCCAGAAATTGCACGTAGATAACCGTCTGTTTTGTAGTTAGTCATCTGTGATATTTATATAAAGCACCTTGAAAACCTTTTTAATTCTATTTTGCTTCTGTGAACAATGTAACCCATAACAGCCCTGCGTGTTTATCATTCATATCTGTACATTGAATACTTAAGGTCTGGGAATACTTAAGAATAATATACTGTTATGTTATTTGAATATTTTGAAATGCTCATCATTTAAAAAAAATGAAGAAAATTACTTTTTCTGATTTTCAAATGTTCATCCAACATTGAGTGACGTACATACCCAAATACATGGCTGTAAGTAGAAATTTTTGTGGGGGGGGGGGGCAGCACACGTAAACTTTTTAGAAAAAAACCTAGAAAGCGAGGGAACAAAGCAAACAAGCTTATTAATGGGACGTTTTTGCATTTTGTTGAGTTTAATTGAAGGATTAGACACATACTTTGGTGATTTTTGTGAAAATCTTCAGGAAAAAAATTTACATTTTCAAAATTTCTGAAGGAGAAATTGCCACCCTGCCCCCGCTGTGTATGGCCATGTCCGAATATAGGAACAAACATGCCAAATTGATATACACTGTACATGCATATCTTATTCAGGCATGTAATATCCATGACATACAGAGGCACTAGTCCTGATTGACCTCCCAGTATTCTCATGTGACTGAATATTTTTACTTTTATAAAGTAATGAAGAGAAGGGCCAAGCTTTCAGGCATATATGTTTCATATTGACTTCTATTTTGTGACTTACATGAAATATATTAATCAGCCAGACAAAATGTGGTAAAAGAGAATTCGCCTGTCACTAAGTATTAATGAGAAAAGTTTTCTTAAATTGCATAAATAATTGCTTTCATTCATGTATTTCACAATTTTGATTTGATTTATCATTATTTTTATTAATTGTTTTATGTTGTTTCTTATTCAAGAGGTTTAGTAGAAAATGATTGTTTTGATCATTTGTTCAGAAGGTACAGTGTGAAAAAAAGCTAATCAAGTTTTATCAAATTTCTATTATGAATTGATATTTGTATTTACACAGTATTTTGCACAATATTTGATATTGTATTTCTATTTTGCACTGAGTACAAGCAAGTAGATATAGTTCTTATGCAAAAATGATTTATGTAGAAAACCCCTTAAAAAAATAGAACTGAACTTGCAATGTTTTATACAATCCTCACATTACACGGACCAACTCTTATTTCAATTTCAATATTAAATAATTTGTAGAAATATTTAAGATTTGTACTAGGATATCTATCAACAATTTTAACTGTAATTCTATGGATACACATTCTTGTTTAATGGTAGATATTGCTAATCTTTTGAAAGAAAGCTTACTTAAACTGAAAGTGTAGTTGATTTTCCTCTGGACAGTAAATTGTGAAAAAACCCTGTTTTGTAGACGTTAAATTTTGTAAAGACTCTTAGTACGTGTACACATTGAAAATTAATTCGTTTGTCGGTAGCCCGTTTACAAAGCATTTTTGTAATGACAGTAATCAATTCCTGTTCTTTCGCAAATTTGCCATTGATCGCACATTTCCATTGCATGTTTGCGATTGATGGATGAATTTTAACTATCGTAGATAATCAATTTATACTTTCTTTTGCAAGAGACAAAACATCAATCAATAAAATCCTTGCAAGAGATTCGCAGGATTCATAATTGATATCAGTGCCAAAACTGGACTTGCAATTGATTTCTGGACCTACTTGTAGATTGATTCATTGTATATATTGTACCTAATGACTATCTTGTTAACATGAAATTTTCTTTTGGAACGTCTTTAGATGATATGTACAATATTCTTTCAATCTGAGGTTTAGTCTAATCTGACTTAAATCCAGTCCTATCTAAGTCAAAACATTTCTAAATCAAGTTGTCTAAATATAAGATAATCAATGAGTAAATTGAGTTGGACATTATTTACTGACCACAAACATTAATGGTTGAAGCAACATAACAGTGCACAGCTGCATATTCTGTATGAAAATTGCTTGGACAATCTCTCTCTGGTCATTTAAAAAAATTCATTTTAGCACATTCCAAACTTTGTAAGAACTGCATGTAAAGCAAAGGGTTATATTGAAAGTGCACATGTGCAACTGTATTGAACATTCTCCTTTGATCAAAACTTTTGATGTCATTTTGATGTTTTGTCATGAAAATTCTGAAAGAACCAACAGCTCATTATTATATTTGATAACCAGTTGGAAGGTGATATGAAGTGAATTCTGTTCTTCCAAACTTGTAATAACAAATGAGTATTAGATTCCTATCGTAATAAGGTGTATAGGCTATTTCATGAAGTTATTTTGAAGTTTAAACTCTTAAGTGGAATATGTGAGCTGCAATGTACACGTGATATCCACCAAAAAGGGAAGATATATTAAATAAGTTTTTGAATGTCTGCACATTTTTTCATTCAATTCCACGTTTTGTGAGGGTGGACTTGCCCATGAATTTATTGATTTGGTGGACATGTTTTTACTTAAATAAAAATCCTTCAAAAATAAGCAACTCAGGGATGGTCTGGCTTTTAAATGTCACAAAATTGGTCTGGAAATTAGTTCTTATTTGCAATACTGCTGTTATATATTGAAATTATTAGAATGTACATCCAGTGGAACTAATGGGATATACATGTATTGGAAGTGTCACTCCTCTTTCACATGAAACTGTTTAGATCTGACATTCACACTCAAGATTTTACGAATTTTAATTTGTCCTGTTATCTTAACGATAATCTACCAGTTTCTATGTTTACTCAGAATGTGAATGACACTGTTGAACAATCTTGATAGACCAGGTTGGTGTTTCATAAAGCTGTTCGTAAGTTAAGAACGACTGGTGAACCTTTCTTACGTGCTAAATAATCACCAACGAACATTAATGGTGAATAGCATTTCCCACAACAAAGGATCACAAGTCGTTCTTAAGGTCGCTCTTACGAACAGCTTTATGAAACACCCACCAGTTCAGAGTTTACCTCAAGGGCAAATGTTCTCAAGTGACCGTCCCTTTCAAACTATATAACCTGGTTGTTATTCATTGATTTCAAACAGGGGCAAAGTTTGTGTACTTCCAACTCATTCAATGTCAAAAGTTATTTCCACAATAACAGCAAAGTGAGTACGGTTTGTACATCTCGTAATTATAAAGAAAATTACAATACTATTTGAAATGTAACAATACATTCACAAAAGTAATTGGATTTTTATGATTATAAATTATCACATAACGATAACTTGACTGCTGTCTTGTGGAGGAAACCTTGAGAAAGTATAGCTTTCAAATCAGGGCCATTTTTCATAAGAACTTGTTATCATAACAAATGCCCAATTTCTATGCCAAGTTGTCTATCAGCCAATCAAATTGGATTATTTTAGTAGCTTTTAAACTCTTGTTGCAAATTAGTAAATATGAAAAGTATTATGAAATGGATCCCAGGTTTGTGATTGTTTGTAGGCAGGATTAATTGTATGAAAAATCATTCTAAAATGTATTCCTTTTGCTACTCTCAATTAAACTATGGTTTAAAGTTGTGGTTTAACTATGGATAGCCGATTGGGGGCAAATCTTTATTAGTACACATTCGATGTATTACTTCAAATGACACTCAAATACTTAATTACTGCTGGGAATGATACATGTAACTAAAGTATTTTTTTTCATTATGAAAGCAAATGGAAACAAAACAGTAACATACATGTATGAAGTATACAAAGAAAACAGATTTTTTGAGTTTTTTGCTCACCATAATTTTAGCACAGAGTTAGACTGTGGTCTAAGTTAATCTGACTTCAGAATATGGGCCAATATCTTTTTGTTCTACACATACGTGCATGATGTAGATTAATAATATTTTGGGAATTGTCTGAAATGTGTATTGTCATTTGTCCCCATGATTGCCAGTTCATTGAAATTGAATTGGATTTGCATTCTTTAATTTGCAGGAGCTATTCAAAATCATATTCTTTTGTAACTATTTATTCATCTGGGCCCCGTCGTACAAAGAGTTACGATTGATCCAATCAATCGTAATTGTACGGAAATCCATCATTCTCATAATTTTTTCCACATAAAATTTTCAAAATGTCCGTTACAAACAAAAGGCGAACACACCAGATTTGTCAAGAAACAATGAATTTATGTCATTTACATCATATCTAGAAAACATTTTGAACAAACATGCATTTTAGATGTTGACATAGCTGGCCGTCCATAGTTGTGATTGATCAGATCAATCGTAACTCTTTGTAAGACGGGCCCAGAAGAACTTCTTAGAGATTATGACCGGTACATTTTATATTTGTATTCGGTCTGTAGGCAAATAATGTCTTTGTCTTTGAAAGGAGACCAAAGAAATATGTGCAAGAATGCAGAATGTTTTTCTTGTTGATGAAATACTAGAGATTGTATTGCTAATGTTTTGTAAAGACTTGGGGAGAAGTTTTTTTGTAGTGTTGTATGTATAGTGCTGGGTGTATGTTTGTTGTTTTACGTAAAATAGAAGATATTTTGGTATTGATGTATATATTCGCGAGGCATCATTTTGATGCGAAAATAAAAAGGAAAGAAAACAATTCATATAATCTGTATTGTATGTATTTTTTTGTTCAAAAGAAATCTTTGTATCATAATGCAGCTACAGTATGCATGAATTAAAAAACAACCAGAATGTTTATTCTAGGAATGTGATTTTTTTTAAACATGGTCTTTTTTGTTTCTGGAAACCTCTAACTCTGTTCCGAAATTGAACTCCAGCTGTTCACATCAAAAACATGAATTCTCTTCTGCAGAGGTATTTAATTTTCACATGAAAAGTAAAGAACCAAAACGGACAATCTGTTTTGATTTTAATACCGAAATTGGAAAGTCACAGTCCCTAGTATTCAGTGTTGATAAATAGAAATATTCACTTTTCAAAATTTGATTTCATAGTCTTTTGAAATGCAATAGGAAATAAAATACGATATCTAGAATCTGATATAGTGTGTCCCAGAAAAAAGAAACCAGGATTCCCACATCTTTCTTCAAAGGCAAATTCATGACATTTCATTTACATCATACAATTAATTAATTTCCCTACATTTTGATACCTAATATGTGATAAAACCTTCACGCATTAATGAGCGAGACAAGTTTCAAATTTTACGTTATTCTTGTCATAGTCATCATTATCATCATCATCATCATCACCATCATCGCCATCATCGCCATCATCATCATCATCATCACCACCATTATCATCATCACCACCGCCACCACCACCGCCTTCATCATCATCACCATCATCACCATCATCATCATCATCATTATCATCACCATCATTATCCTCATCATCATCACCACCACCACCATCTTCTTCACCAGAATAAATTGCAATATCGAATACAATACCAATAATAAGTAATAAAGAAGGAAGAATTGCCAAAGATATTTCCTATACAAAGGTGGATATTTAATCATCCAATAAATATGTACACTGCAATATAATTGCAGAAATAACAGCTGGTTTCACAATGCATGTACTTATCAGTGATACAAAATGAAATTAGCCTTGTGATTGATATCATTTGTAAATTGTTGATTTGAATGACCCTTGACCTTGCCAGTTGAGAGGGCACATTGAAAGAAGAAAAGAATGTGTCTCTTCTTGCTCGAGGAGAAGCACAAGACTTGGAGAACTGGCATCAGTGATGATAAGGTGTTTTTTGCAACACAATGCAGACACTTTCTGGAACATAGACAATATATTGTTAAAAGCCCTGCATGGCAAAGCAGTCTTTGTAGAAAATAGGTGAATCAAAACAGCTGTGTCGTCCGTGCCTATGGACAAACAACATATTTGCAATTTTCCGTCAGCTCAGAATTTTATGACAATCGGCTGTCCCGGTTCGCCACAGTTCTTCGACAAAGACCTCTCAGCTGTTTATTGTGATTTGACAGACATTTTCAATAGATATACTTGCTATTGATGATAGTGATCACAGTGATGGTGAAGGTAGCATCGATACAGACCAATATGTTAATTTATCAATTATTATCCTGCAAGGTTGTCACAAGTCTATAGACAGGGAGGCATGTCCGTCTTACGCTCATTGGGCCTGAAACGAAGCGTGAACAAGTTCAAGCCCATCTACATGTATGTTGTACAATATTAAGCCTGAAAAGGCTTGACTCGGGGAGGCCTGAAGACATTTCCAAAGGCATTCCAAAGGCATTTCCAAAACTTGGCACATTCAACCACGCTCTCTATAACTTGCATCCAACTACACGCATCAGACCAGGGGGCCGTTTCATAAAGCTGTTCGTAAGATAAGAGCGACTTTAAGAACGACTGGTGAACCTTTCTTACGCGCTTAACCATCGCCAATGTATATACCCTTTACCACAAGAAAGGATCACCAGTCGTTCTTAAAGTCACTCTTAACTTACGAACAGCTTTATGAAACACCCACTGGTTCTCCACAGTATGCAATGGTGACAGTTTCCTTTGGTTTCTCATAAATTCTGATCCTTCAAAATCACCACAAGTCCTCTAGCCAGCTGCGCTGAAATACAACGCACCAGACCACAGTCTTTCTTTTTACCTAGCACTCAACTATCAAACAAGTTCTCTAGTCTGTAATGGTAGGCGCGTATCCAGCATCAGATCCTACAACGCATTTCAGGGGCCCAGTGGTCTGGGGACAATAGTGACTCTATTATGCTTGTGCATGGGCCCATATACTTTTTATTTCTTTGTCATAGTCGATGCTGGATATGCTTGTGTGTAATGGTGACACTGTCCTTGGATTTCTGATGAATTCAGATCCTGACAAGTTCCTCTGGCAAGCTGCATTGAAACTAAACACATCAAACCAAAGTCTTTCCAACTAGTAGCCAACTATCATACCAGTTCTCCACAGTCTGTTATGGTAACCATTTCCTTGGAATCCTGATGAATTCTGATCTTTCAAAATTCGAACAAGTCTGTGTAAAGAGTAGTAAATTGAAAGACAATGCACCAAATAAAAGTCTCTCTATTTAACTTGTATCCAAGTACCATACCAGTTCCCAAAGGTCTACTTCGTAGCATTTTCAATAGCTTTATTCTCACTCTTCAAAGTTCTCACAAGACTTAAAAGAATACTACAATGACACAGAGTGCATTAATCCAAGGTCTTTCTAACTAGTATCCAACTATCATACCAGTTCTCCACAGTCTGTAATGGTAACCGTTTCCCTAGGTTTGCCCGACTTGGTTCCAACCGATTCCATCTTTTTAACGACATTCATTCCGTCAATCACCTGTCCGAAGACGCAGTGTTTGCCATCCAACCTGAAAATGCAAATACAAAATATAAAGCGTGAAAAAAAATTATGTCCATCAGAAACGTCTAATTGTAAATGTTGTGATCATTTGCTAGTAGAATGATATTTCAGTAAAGTTTATCTCTGATTCATGCAATTAACAGTAATCAATTAGTAGGTTTGTTACATTACAAAAAATATTTCATATGAATGATATGAATGTATGTAGAAGAGAACAAAAATAACTTACATCAGACATCAGTCATAAATGTAAATATCCAGTGATAAAGAAGGCGAAAACAAGGGATATTATTATATAAGAACTAATTAAACCAATAATGAAACAACTTGCCACATATCACAGTGTCTGCAACTGCAATACCTGAGAGCCCTTCCCTCTTGGACAAGAGGAACAATCAACTAAGTACACCGATTAAAGGACAAGTCCACCCCAACAAAAACTTGATTTGAATAAAAAGAGAAAAATTCAACAAGCATAACACTGAAAATTTCATCAAAATCGGATGTAAAATAAGAAAGTTATGGCATTTTAAAGTTTCGCTTCATTTCACAAAACAGTTCTATGCACATTTCGGTTGGTATGCAAATGAGGAACTGATGACATCACTCACTAACTATTTCTTTTGTATTTTATTATATGAAATATGAAATATTTTCTTGTCATTGTCATGTGAAATGATGTTTCATTTCTCCCTGAACACGTGGAATTCCATTATTGTATCATTTTGTGCTTCAGGCAAGGAGGTCCTAATTGTCAAATTCGTAAAAATTGAAATATTGTATAATTCAAACAATAAAAACAAAAGAAATAGTGAGTGAGTGACATCATTGACTCTCTCATTTGGATGTAACTGGCTCGTTCATATAACTATTTTGTTAAAAATAAGCGAAACTTTGAAATGTCATAACTTTCTTATTTTACATCCGATTTTGATGAAATTTTCAGCATTGTGCTTGTCTGATTTTTCTCTATTGATTCAAATCAACATTTTTCTGAGGTGGACTTGACCTTTAATTTTACCAAGTAAAATAAATTTGAAAGTTGAATTAAAGTCTGATTTGGGTACGGTATGTGAAAACTGAAGCCCTAATTAGTTCCACCAATATATTGGTTTTGATATGTGTTTTTGTCGGCTGTTTTCATAATAGTCCTTGAGATAGATATATTGTGCAGCAGTTTTTCAGTCATTGACAAGCTAAGTTCTTGTTCGGAAGAGGTTTCGGTTTCAGTCAACTTTGTGGAATAGTTGTGGAAGGGGGACTCCTAATGAATACATCCCATGAGTTGATCTTACCATTCTGTCTTTTCTGTTGTCAAGAAGAACTGTGATCCATTGCTATTTGGACCCGAATTGGCCATGGAAAGCATTCCTGTAAAAGAGCAAACACAAAACATGTTTAATATAAATCAGCTTTAAGTCTAAAAGTTGAGGATTCTGGATTTGTTCCATCAATTTTGATTGATTTATTTTCAACATTACCACCTGTATAAAGCCAATTCCATGGAACAAATGACACACCTTGACTGGTTTACTCTAGTGAATTAGCTGAACACCATATAAAATGCATTGGCTGGATGTATGATTATTTGGCTGGAAACAAATGGACTTAACTTAGGACTGAAACCAGCCACAGTGAGATTTTTAAAAAATCGACCCAAGATCAAGCCACTCAAATTGTTACTAACTGCCTAAAATACTCACCTGGACCTGTGTGTTTCAGTACAAAGTTTTCATCAGCGAATTTCTTGCCGTAGATAGACTTGCCACCGGTTCCATTATGGTTGGTGAAATCTCCTCCCTGACACATCTATATGTCACAGGTAAAAGGTCAAGGGTCATATCTCAAGAAAATGCCACTTGTTGTACCAATCAAAAAAATTTACATCTGTGTATTACTACTCTCATACTCCTCTCTTCTGTCCTCATCTACCCCCCCCGTCTTCCCTTACTCTATTGTATCTCCTTTCCCCATTTTCTACCCTGGTCATCCTTTCCTTAATCTGCCACGTTACCCAAAGTGTTTGTGTTTTTATTTGTAAATAATATATTGATAACGAAACGTCGTCAACCCTCTAACAGTTTCAACTGCTTTGCGAGACAACTGATCAATCAAACTTTATGTTTGATTGCTATATCATGTTATCATTTTATCATATTTTGTAAATCAAATGCAATTCAGCCTACCGGTAAATGGCGGCGATATGTGGACATCTTAATAAAACCCTAAATCTTAAATTAGTTCAAACAGAATTCAATAAAATGACCACCCAAGCGTTTGTGTGAATACATACAGAAAGATGTGGCAAATTATTCTGGTAGAAAATTTGTAATTGCTAACAAATTAACAAAATAGGCATGGAAATCTATCAAAATGTCTGGCAATCTTTCCAAGCATTAAAAATGCAATGTCCTTCATGTGCTTATATCAGGGGTATGAGTGATCCAAAATAAAAGGAGTTGATAAAAAGCTAAAAGAGTTAAAAAAACGAAAGAAAATGAACGAGCTCCAATAGTGTTGCAATTAATCACTAAATGGCAATAGAAAATCACGATCATTGCTGCATGCAGATTGTCAGTGGGCTAATGAAAAGGATACAAATTGGGGGATGATCCGATGAAAAACACTGCCCTTGTAGCCATAGCCCTTCTCATGGGTGCACAAACAGCGGAAATTCTCTGAAACATAAAAGGAAATAAAGTTGATACATGGGAAATATCAAAAGTGTATCGTTGCCTTACTATTATAGCCCTTCTCATGGGTGCACAAACAGCGGAAATTCTCTGAAACATAAAAGGAAATAAAGTTGATACATGGGAAATATCAAAAGTGTGTCATTGCCTTACTATTATAGCCCTTCTCATGGGTGCACAAACAGCGGAAATTCTCTGAAACATAAAAGGAAATAAAGTTGATACATGGGAAATATCAAAAGTGTGTCATTGCCTTACTATTATAGCCCTTCTCATGGGTGCACAAACAGCGGAAATTCTCTGAAACATAAAAGGAAATAAAGTTGATACATGGGAAATATCAAAAGTGTATCATTGCCTTACTATTATAGTCCTTCTCATGGGTGCACAAACAGCGGAAATTCTCTAAAACATAAAAGGAAATAAAGTTGATACATGGGAAATATCAAAAGTGTATCATTGCCTTACTATTATAGCCCTTCTCATGGGTGCACAAACAGCGGAAATTCTCTGAAACATAAAAGGAAATAAAGTTGATACATGGGAAATATCAAAAGTGTGTCATTGCCTTACTATTATAGCCCTTCTCATGGGTGCACAAACAGCGGAAATTCTCTGAAACATAAAAGGAAATAAAGTTGATACATGGGAAATATCAAAAGTGTGTCATTGCCTTACTATTATAGCCCTTCTCATGGGTGCACAAACAGCGGAAATTCTCTGAAACATAAAAGGAAATAAAGTTGATACATGGGAAATATCAAAAGTGTATCATTGCCTTACTATTACCTGCAGTCACTGGGGTAACCTCAGCTCTATGTTGCATTGCGAAATGAACTGCTATTTTTTCAAACCATCTATCCATTACATTGGATAATTTTCACTAATTCCGAAATAAAATTGCTGCTTTTCTTCCAAATTGCTACTCAAGTGGGATAATTAGTACTATTACCTAACTAAAAGTGTATTATTACTTTACTATTACCTGCAGCCATTGGTGTGACATCAGCTATATAAAGTTGAATTTTAATAAAACCTGATGTTTTTCTTCCAAACATCTATGAAAGTGGGATAATTCTTAATATTACATGACCTATATAGATACTTATGCGCGATTGGTCAACATACCGTCACGTGACCATCGTAACAAGGATGATTATCGGTATCTTTCCCAATATGACGTAAAATACGTCATACCTCGGAATATAACGCTGTGATTACGTCATACCTCGTGATATAACGCAGTTATATTCCGAGGTATGACGTCACATGAGCATATAATCGCGCTGCATTCGCGCAGCGCAGCGCGAAATTGAAAGAAACAAAATTTTGTTTGTCAAAATGGCTGCTTCAGCGAGTCGATTCGCATCGCTTGGTGAGGAACAATTGGAGGAAATCATTGATCAAAAAGATGCCCGTTCAACTAAAAGGGTTATTACTTTGGCGGAGAATGTTCTCAAAGCTTACTGTGAACACAAAGGATTTACAATTCAGGATACAATCACATCAGCTGAGCTGAGCAATTTTCTTCGATCTTTTTATGCGGAGGTGCGTAGATCAAACGGTGAACTGTACAGTAAACGTTCGATGATAACGCTACGATATGGACTGCAGCGACATTTCAGCAAACTTGGATTCAACGTCGTGAATGACCCGGAATTCAGAGAAGCAAATGACATGTTTCATGCTGTTCTTGTAAAGCTGAAGAAGGAAGGAAAAGGATCTGTTGATCACAAGGAACCGATCACATAAGATGATTTTTTGAAAATTAAATCATCTTCCGCAACTGATGTGAACACACCGAGAGGACTTCAAAAAAAAGTTTTCATGGACATTATGATGCATCTGTGCAACCGTGGGAGAGAAAACTTGCGGAATTTTTCCAAGAAAGATTTCGTCGTCGTAAAGGATTCTACAAATGAGAAATATGTCTACCTCGCCACTGATAAATTAACAAAAAATCACCGTGGAGAATCACTGGACGACTCACGAAGTCAACAAGGAAGGATGTATCAAACTCATAAGCCGGACTGTCCCGTTGAAACTTTTGAACTGTATGTTTCTCATCTAAATCCTGCATGTGATGATTTTTTTCAGCGTCCGAAGATAGGTGTAGAAAGAAATCAACAAGTGTGGTATTATAATTCCCCCGCAGGCAAGAATACTTTGGGTGATAAAATGAAAAAAATATCACTTGAAGCCAACACATCAAAGGTGTACACAAATCATTGCTTACGTGCAACGTCAATCCACGTCCTGGATGCTGGTGGATTTGAAGCGAGACACATCATGTCCGTATCCGGACACAAGTCGGAAAGTAGTATCAAACACTACTCTTATGTTGATGAAGCTAAAAAAAGATGCATGAGCAGATGCCTGTCATCTATGGGTGATGGAACAGCTGGTCCATCGACACAGACGAGGCCTACAGCACCGTCCACTTCTCGCATTCATCCTACTCCTAGACCTAGTACTGCTACTAGGCCTACTAGTCCAGGACCAGGTCCAGGACCAGAACAAAATCCTACAGCTCTTGTGCCAGCAGCAAACACCGAAGATGCATCGTCACAAAGTTCACAGTCTCAGTCTTCACCTCAAATAAATGTTGTCTCGAACAAATTAGCCTTGGACAAGAAGCGGCAGTACAATTTCTACAATTGTACGGTCAATTTTTACAACTAACATTGACTAGGCCTAGATACTACAGCGGCATCTAGATTCTAGATAGAGACTAGACTCAACATTGTGTTTACTTTTAAAGCGTTGGAATTTTAGCATGTTCAACTTGTTGGTGTTTGGAAATATTTTATCACGTTTTTTCGGATTTCTTAACATCTAGTGCACTGGAACTACAATATTGGTGAGTCAGTACAATTTTCTACCTATCTTGTAATATGCATCTATACAGGTCATTGTAATATAACAGATATTGACTTTATCCTTCGGGAACAATATAACATTTCATTTCCCTTGGGTAGTTATATTTTTGTCTTGGGAACTATATTTTTCCTCAGCGCTATGCGCTTCGGAAAAATATAATATCCCTCGACAAAAATATAACTCCCCTCGAGGATCTCAAATGTTATATTTCCCCTCTAGGCAGTCAATATCTGTATACTATTACCTTACTTAAAAGTGCATTATTAGTTTACTATTACCTGCAGCCAGTGTTGTGATATCAGCTTGAGGGTGTAATATAATATGACCTCCTGCTTTCCTTCAAAACATCCATCAAAGTGAGATAATTCTTACTATCACCTTTAAAAGTGCATTATTAGTTTACTATTACCTGCAGCCAGAGGTGTGATATCAGGGCCCCGTCTTACAAAGAGTTACGATTGATCCAATCAATCATAACTCTATGGAAATCCATCAGTGTCATAATTTTTTTCTACAGGAAATTTGAACAATGTCCTTTATACAAACAAAGAGAAGCACAGTGAATTTCCAAGGAAACAATGCTTGAACATACATGTACATCACAGAAAATATTTTGAACAAATATGCATAATCGATATTGACATTGCTGGCCATCCACAGTTGTTACTGATCGCATCAATCTCAATTCTTTGTAAGACTGGGCCCAGCTCTACGCTCCATTGTGTAATGACCAGCTATTTTTTCAACCATCTATCCATTTGATTGGATAATTACTACTAACACCCTACTTAAAGTGCATTATTTCTTTACTATTACCAGCTGTCATTGGTGTGACATCAGCTCTAAGCTGTATTTTAATAAGATCTGCTGCTTTTCTTCCAAGTATCTACTCAAGTGGGATAATTCGTACTATTACCTAACTAAAAGTGCATTATTACTTTCCTATTACCTGCAGTCATTGGTGTGACATCAGCTCTAAGTTGTACTGTGATACGACCTGCTGCTTTACTTCCAAATATCTACCAAAGTGGGATAATTTTTACTATTACCTTACTAAAAGTGCATTATTACTTTCCTATTACCTGCAGTCATCGGTGTGACATCAGCTCTAAGTTGTATTGTGATACGACCTGCTGCTTTACTTCCTATCTTGATATCAAAGAACACTTGAGGGTTGGCCTTGGATTTCTTAGATGGTGGTTCAGCAGTCTGTATGTGAAAAGAAATCGGACAAAAATAATCAAGACGACCAGGGAAAAAATTATATCTGGGGGCTACTTTTCACAATCTAATGCCTAATTTTGAAACATTGGACAGGTTTTAAGATTAGATTGAATGGATATTTTGCTGGGCTCTTTTTTTTACTTTTAAGGGCTATTTTGAGCATTTCAGAGCCACTGTGTAATATTTTCCCCTGAAAGCTACACATTTTTATGATTGATAAGCATGCTGGATGATAGTAGAATGCTGTGAGTCTTGTCAACATGTTGAGCACTATGTTAAGAGGGAAAATGTGTGTCATTGGTTATAGTGAAATTGAATTGCGATCACAAGGTTAAGATCATTCTCCTCAGATTAAAACAAAATATCCTTTATTGTTTTTAGGGTGTCTGTGTACAGGGAAACATTTCAAAATAAGTGTTTGATTTCCCTATTTTTAAGAAAAAAAGGCCCCCAATATAAAGTACATGTCCAAAAAGTTGTGAAAATCCTTTATACAGAAAAAAAATATCAGAATTTGTTTTTCAATGGTACCCCCCAATTTTTTTTCTCAAATGTTTGATTTTTCATATTTTATTCTTGATACAAATGATTGAAAAGTGACTTGTTTTTCTGTTAAAAACAATAAAATCAGAATGACAAACTATCTGACATTACCTTGATTGGTTTGAAGGGTGTTGCCCCAAACAAGTACCCCCATTCACTGAAAAGTAATAATTTCTATAAGATATGACATTATTGTAAACAGTTAAAATACCTCTCCTGCATTCTCCGCTGATCGCTTTGTTGCCGTGGCGTCATCATCATCACCTCCGACCACTCCCCCTTCCTCTTTCTTCAAAGTGGCACCGGCATACTTCTTCAACCAGGTATCGTCAGACCATACTGAGCGATGGAAAAGACAAGAGATGATAGCAGATAAGGAAAGAGAAAAAGGACAAGAAAAAAAAGAGGTGAGAAAATTAAGAGGAAAGAGTGGAGATGGGGCAGGAAGAGAAAGACAGGAGAAATATGACAGGGAAAGATGATGAGATAGAAAAGAAGGAGATGGATGGGAAGGACAAGAAGGGGCAGAAAGGGGAGACAAAGAATGAGAAAGGAAAGAAAAAAGGGGGAATGAGAAGAAAAAGGAGGAAATACATTTATTTGGCTTTCATGTAAAATAATTTTTGGTTGCCTTGTAACAAGAACCTTGATTACTTGCGAACTAGAACCAACTTCATAGTGTGGTCAGGGCCCAGTAACATAATGCTTTGTGATCGATTGAAAGGATGACTTTTATGATTGATGGTACACAATGATCAATACACACAAATGTCAAAATGAGTCTCACAATCAATCGCTAATCCCTATGTTATGGGGCCCAGATGCTGGAAGATCAGTCAGTCAGTATCCAGCTAAATGAGTCACCTGCTCAACATTGAACACATTCTTGCACTTTCTTATCCACCCATAAATGTCACCTAAATTCAATAAAATATCTCCATTCTAGCTATTTTCACTCCAGGGGAAGCATTTCATCAACACTTTTTGTCCTACAAGTCGTCCGATCTGACAACCTTCCTTGATTCTGATATGGCTGAGAAGTCCATTTCTTATAGTTATAGTAGTGTCAGAAAAAACTTACTTTGTAGGATGAAATCTCTGACCTTATAATGTAATACTGTCCTTTCATGAAATGCTTTCCTGGTGATACTTAATAAGTCTGCTTATCATAATAAATCAACTTTTGCTTGTCATGGTATGTATTACTCTTTTAGAATGACTAATTTTTAGCATTATCTTACCGGCTTTGGCGGACCCATCCTTGATTTTCATTGGCTTGGCAAGGTTGACGCGGATTGTACGGCCAAATAGTTCAGAGTCATTCTGAGATAGATAGATAGAGAGAGAGAGAGAAAGAGAGTGAGAGAGCGAGATAGATGGAGAGATATCATATGGCAACATTGCATGAGACAAAGCTATAAAATACTGTAATCTGGCAAAATGTAAAAAAAATCATACAATGTGATGATCAAATCATCTTTAAACAAGTATACACCAATATGGGTCAATGCCCCAAAATGATCCCTCAAAATTAATTATCCTACTCAATCTTTCCAGACAATCAATGATAACATGCGAAAATGATCGCAGATTTACAAATGCTTTCATCTTCCTTCTGTAATCTTCTTCTTTTTCTTCTTGTTGTTGGATCTTCTTCCTTTCTTCTCTCTTCTTTCTTTTCCTCCTTCTTCCTTCCCTTTTTTCTCTCCTTTCTGTTTCAACAATGAACAGTTAAAATATAATCTCTGATCACCTACCATGTTATCGATTGCAGCTGCGCAGTCCTGCATGGAAAGAATAAACAAAACAATTACTGTAAATTATCATCAGGTCAGAAATTTTTAACAGACATGAAATATCAAAATATATATCAAGGGATTGATCACTCAATTAAAAAAAAATAGATGTGAAAGTATTTCACAATCTTGCCAAAAGTCTTATTTACAGAAATTATTTTCTCAACTTAACTTTCACAGGAGTTGAGATTGAAAAATATGAAATGAAAACAACAGAGATATTTCCAAATGACATAAAAATTATTTACTGTTCCTTCTTGGAACATAAAAAAAAAACAACAACCGTACCTCTTCTCGTAAAAAAATAATACGTGAACGATTGATCCTCATTTCTCAAGTTTGCTGAAAGTAACATTTTTTCTCCTTCAAGATATCATTACTTCCCCATACAAGATAGCTTTATTTGTTGAAACTCAATCAAAAGTAAACTTTGTCTCTGCATCCACCGCCTGGGTCCCATTTCGTCAGGTTCTCTGAACTTTAAAAAATTCGCACACATTATTATTCTTTTTAAAATTGATATACTGGTAATTCTATAAATATACACATATCCCTCTGAATCACTTTAAGCTGAACTAACACTACACTTGGTTCAAATTCCTCAGTTTACCAATAAATAATTCTGAATAAAAAACAATGTTGCTATTATTCGTTTTGGGCCTATTTCATGCCATAGTAGTTCCCTCAGTAGACGCTTGGTGGTGGAAACTCAAAGGTAGGGGAGATCGGGTTAGTTGGAACACGGGGTAAGTTGAAACATTGTATGCCTGTAAAATAAATACTGCCCTAAATTTTAATACAAGAGTGTTGTATAATTAATAGCAATAACTTGAGGGCAGTATTGAATAAATTTGTTTAACAGGATTTGAAGAAAATTACAATGTTTCAACTTACCCCATGTTCCAACTAACCCCAGTCTCCCCTAGAGAAAATACCTACAGGAGCTTTACCTCGGCAAACTCAAACTCTACAAAAGCAAAACCTCTGTGCTTTTCAGTCTCATAGTCCAGGGGGATTTGTATGTCCATGATATCACCAAAAGGAATGAAGGCTGCATGAAGGGTCTTCTCTGTTACCTCTTCTGCCAATCCTCCTAGAATCGGAAGAAATGATAGTTGATACATGATTAACAAATTGCTTTTGGGTTTGGAAAGTAGCCTTATCACAACTAATCTTATATCGGATTGGTTGGTTTTATACCAGGTTGCGGTTTAATAATGCTGTTTGTAAGATACGAATGACTTTACGCACGACCGGTGATCCTTTCTTATGCTATGTAATATCTCTATGTAATTACATAGAGATACTATCTCTATGTAAGTTATTACATAAAAAATATGTTCCAGTCATTCGGTCGTAACTGTACGAACAGCTTTATGAAAAACCCAACTGATCTACAGGAAAAATACGGTTGTTTCTGCAGCCAAGTTTCCATGAATCCAGGTCAATCTTGTATGTTGTCTGCCTTTCTAGGGAATTCAATTTCTGATTCTGTTGTCTGTGCCTGTGTGCTGTAACAATGCAGTGAAAAAGTCGCTGTTTCCATGGTGGACATAATGCAATGAAGACCAAAACTTGTCTACATTTGTCTTGAAGCTATTTACAAGTTGATGCTGTAATACATTGTAAATGGTTTTTTATCATGACTCTTTCCTTTCTACCCTTCCACCTTCACTGTCTCCCTTTCTTTCTGTTTCTCTCTATAACTTATGCGTATGCATATGTATTTATTTATTTATTTGTTTCTGCATGTCATGATAATTTACATAGTGTAACCATCACAAAATTGATTACATTGAGTTTTACATAATAATAATGTATAATTATGATGATTATCATAACATTAACATAACTGATTATAACAAGGTTGCAGACATGCAGTGGTATGACAAAATAAGCAGATGCTTGAGCTGTTGTCAGACCTTTGAATATATGAAATGCATACATAAAGATAAAAACAATACTGAAAAGTCAAAACTAGTGATTACTCAAAGAAGGGAAAGAAAAAGAAAAACAAAACAAAGAAAACTAAATAAACAAATTATTATGTTCCACAACTATTTATAAATATTTACAAGGAGTGTATGAGGCGTAATAATACTTGAAATCATATCAATCCTTAAGTTTAAAATGTACAGTACAACAAAATGTGTCTTGCTAAAGAAATTACATCTTAGAGACAAGTATGCGTTTTACCGCATTTTTGAAGGAATGCACTGATAATATATTCCTAATACTAGTAGGTATCGAATTCCAAACATCAGGTCCATAATTTCTGACAGGTTTGTGAGCCAACAGTGTGCGAGGGTTATACAAATGCATATTAGATGCTTGTCTTGTGTGGTAGGTATGGATAGTATTATTTTGTTGAAACATATTGGAAAAGCAGGTAGGTAACATTTTGGCATTAAACCGATACATAAAAAGGGAAGTTTGAAGAAAATGGACATCATCAACAGTAAGACATTGCAGCTTTATAAAGAGAGGGCGTGTATGATCACGGTAACCAACTCCAGCACAAATGCGAATTGCTTTCTTTTGCAACAAAAGAATTGGGTTTGTGACACTTGTTGATGTTGCCCAAAGAATATTGCAATATGACACATAAGGTAGAATAAGAGTATTGTACAACATGTAAAGTATTTTATAAGGTACAAGGTACTTAACTTGGTTTACTGATGTGTTTCATGTGATCATTCCAGTTAAGTTGATCATTGATATAGACCCCAAGGAACCTCGTAGATGTCTGTCTTTCCAGCAAAGCATTGTCAAGTTTCAATCTTAAATCATGATCAGCACATGACTTTCTGCCTTTAAAGTGTACATAATTAGTCTTTCTAACATTCAGTGATAACATATTACTTCGAAACCAATTAGATAATTTCGGAAGTTCGACATTAATGGTGTTTTCTAAGATATCAATATCACGGTGTGATAGGAAAACACTTGTGTCATCAGCAAATAATATATAATTCAATGTGTTTGATACCAAACAAATATCATTAATATAAATCAGAAATAATAATGGACCCAATATAGAACCTTGCGGCACACCGCACCTCATAACTGATATACCAGAATTAGAATAGTTATAGCATGTGTATTGTCTTCTATTTGAAAGATAACTAGTAAACCAATTTAGGGCAACGCCCCTTACTCCCATATGTTGGAGTTTATAAAGCAGTATTGAGTGGTCAAGGGTGTCAAATGCCTTGCTCAGGTCCATAAATACACCAATAACGTGCTCACGATTAGCCAGAGAACTAGATACATAGTCATAAAATTTCAACAACGCAAGGTCTGTTGAGTGAGACCTGCGAAATCCAAATTGGTTGGGATTAAGTAGGTGGTTTTTGTCAAGAAAGGCAATCAGTCTATTATAAACAATTCTTTCTAGTATTTTTGAGCAACTAGGCAAAATTGAGATTGGTCTATAATTGCTTATAACGGTCATGCTTTGCTTTTCATGAACAGGAATAACCTTGGCTAGTTTAAGAGAGGAAGGGAATACACCAGTTAAAATGGACAGATTACAGATATGCAGTAAAGGAGTTAGGACTGAGCCAATTATTTGTTTTAACAATTCTGAACTTATTTCATCATGCCCAGATGACCTACTATTTTTAAGAGACTTAACAATGTTTAATATCTCAAGATGATCAGCTGGCTTAAGGAATATAGATGATTCGGACCTGTCTTGTAAATATTCTTTGTAATTTCTACGGGAGTTGCTTGGTCAGGCCCAATGTTCACAAAGTAGCTGTTGAATCCATTTGCAATGTCATTATCAGAAGTAAACTCTTTATCCTTATGGACAAATTTTGTGGCAAGTTCTGACTTATTTCGCTTACATAATATATCTCTAACAACATTCCATGTCAAGGGCATGTTACCTCGAGCATTCTCAAACTGTCTAGAATAGTGCAAACTCCGTGATGACCGTATAATAGAAGTAAGCTTATTTCGGTACTTTTTGTATTTTTCAACGTGCTCTTGTGAAGGTTTCTTTACACTCTTTTTATATAAGACATTTCTTCTTTTGATAGATTGTAGTATACCTTTTGTAATCCATGGCCATTTTCCTGTACTTCTATTATTTATTCTAACAAGTGGAATAGTCTTGTCCAAATGGTGATGAAAAATTTTACTAAATGATTCATAAGCCTGTTCAACATCATGACATTCCAATACATCCTCCCAATTATCTTCCTGACAAGCATCCCTCAAGCTAGAAATATTGCTTTCAGTAAATTTGCGCTTTAGTATAACTTTGGCCTTATTGTATTTGTTGGAATGAATATCATAAAGCATGCAGAAGATTGGAAGATGATCAGAAATCTCACTAAAAAATAAACCTGATTGGGAATAACCTTTGGTAGTTTTCACGAAAATGTTATCAAGAAGTGTTGATGACCTGTCAGTTATTCTTGTTGGCTTGTTAATCATTGCACAAAGAGCTTTAGACTCGAGAATAGTTTGGAAACGGAGAGTGTTTGCATTTTCTGTCAATACATCAACATTGAAGTCACCCATAATGCAAACTGATTTACCAGATGCATTTATATCAGTCAATAATAACTCAATACCTGTGAGAAAATTATCAATATCAGTTTGAGGGGGTCTATACACTATACATACAATCATGTTCTTATCAGAGGGTAAGTCTACTTCAATACACAAGATTTCAGCACTTTGATTTTGGAGGGAAAGATCTTCCCTGAGTTTGAAAGAGATCTTATTAGACACATAAAAGAGAATACCCCCACCACGGCCAATTGATCTATCTTTCCTTACTATCTGGTTACCATCAATCAGAAATAATGGTGGTGAATGAGCACTCAACCACGTCTCTGTAACACCTATTATAGAGCAATTAAATTTTAGAGATGATAGCAACATATTTAGGTTTTCAAAGCTTTTAGAGAGACTTCTTGCATTGCAGTGCAAGAAGCTTAAGTAATGAGATTGTTGCTTCCCAGTAGGTGGGTTAAACTCATTTGGAATATAGTACATGTACCTACAATCAATATCTTGTTGTAAATGATAATCATCCAACATCATTTAAACATGGAAATAGTAGTCAACACCTCACACTGTACAGGCTTAGCAATGCTAATGGACTCAAGTACAGACATGATATAACAAAAGACATAAATGTAAGACAAGAAAAACTGTCTACTTATTAACATATATACGAGGTTTAAAGTGAAGAACATGGCAAACGATAGACACGAGGCCATGCCCACTCCTGCAACAAAGTTCAGTTACAACAGGAATAAATAAATGAAAAAGAGGAAGATTATGGCAACCTCTCCTGTGACAAGTATCAATATAGCTGTGTGTGTGTGTGTGTGAGAGAGAGACCGGAGAGAGAGGAAGAGAGAGAGAGGAAAGGGGGGAGGGAGGGAAAGAGGAATAGAGAGGGGGAGAGAGTTGGAGAGAGGGAGTTGGAGAGTTTCTCTGATGAGAACAATGGTTCATTTCTTGTGCTGGTTTTCCTAGAAGATGATAATGTGCTCAAATCTGCTGTGTGGTTTTAATCCCATGGGTAAATAAATCATCCTCTCCAACATGTCCAAGGCAGAGTAATTCAGAACTGGCATAACTAAAGGTTTAAAGCTGCACTACATGTGGTAACTTAAGAAGTAAAGTAAGGGACTCCTTTCTCGTTTCTCCACTGCCCAGCATAGAAACGCAGTTTTGTCCCCTTCTGATACAACTCCTCCACCTCCTTTCGGTGCTTACTTTTCACCTCTAAGTCCATCCTTGTGAGATCGTTGGTCAGGTAATATTTCTCTGTCTTGAGAGCTTCTCTAGATGTATGTGTGTTTTCTTGTTACATATGTATTTTTAATGTATAATTTGTATTATGTTATGATGTATAATCTGTATTATTATGTTTATGTCAAATGTTTATGTTGGGACCCTGCTTACAAGCACTGTGCTTATTAACCCTATCTAGGCCGGGGGGGGGCCTTGGAGGCCTCCCCTCAACGAACCGCGCGATATTTTCGCTGTGCGAATTTTCGGCGCGATCACGCATTCGACGGCCGAGATCTTAGGGGGGGCCCGGGAGGCCCCCCCCCCGGCCATAGGAACTCCCAAAATACCCCGGCCTAGATAGGGTTAAGGGTATCCCTCCATTTTTAAACAATATGTATCTGTATTTTATGTCATATTTTTATGTACACTTATTTTCAAAGATGGTAAAAAAATTGAAATTGAAAAACTACTTCAGATGGTGGAGAATTCCAGTCGCTGACCACTCTAACACTGAAAGTTTTCTGTCGTATACTCAGTCTACTCCTTTCCATAAACAGCTTGTATGGATGGCCAGGCGTTGCTTGAGTGGTGGCTAAGGTGAAGAAGAGATCTCTATTCACATCATCAATGCCATAAATTATCTTATAGGTTTGTATCATGTCACCTCATTGTAGTCTGTACTTGATTGAAGGTACTTTCAGAGCACAAAGCCTTCTACCATAGTCCATTTCCTTCAGGGTTGGTGCTAATTTGGTAACTTGTCGCTGGACTTTCTAAACAGCCTACAAGTCAGAAGCATATCTCGGGAACCATATTCCTTTTGCGTATTCCAGAATAGGTCTCACAATTAACTTGTATAACCTCTTGATAACGTTTTTATCCCTGTACAAGAAAGTGCGTTGAATTGTGGCGAGCACACGATTTGCTTTCAAGACTGCTTTGGCAACTTGGGAATGGAATTTGAGAATGACTCCCAAGTCTCTTTCCTCTAAAGTTGTTCCAGCATGTCTCCATATATCACTTGTTCACTGCAACCATCCTGCCTGTGGGGAATCCACAGGTAGGACTATGGTATGCCAATGCTGTACATAGCACACACTTGAAAAAAATCATTAAAATATCACTTTGTGACCAAAATTACTTATTTCCATACAGTTGCAATCTATTTTTCATTAGTTACTTGGGAATAATTTTTGTATTCACCGGAGGGCTCAACAACTTGAATTTTGGGCATATTTTTGTGTACGCCCTCTATTGGTGGAAAGTAACATGGCAAGACAATTTTCATTTTTCAATCTCTATTATTAATTCAGAAAAAAATAATTCAAAGAATTAAATTTACACGAGAGCCAAGTTATATGATGAATAGCAGTAATGAAAACTGAGAGTGTAAGAAAATCAAGCATTTGTTTCATAGAAAAAGAGAAAATAAGCCAAACATTGCCACCCTTATTTTGCCACACATGGAGATGTAACTGAGAACAAGGTTATATCATAACCTTGTTCATTGAATGAGTGCCATCTATCATCATCATCATCAGTGTACGGAAGAAGGCAAGCCTGTCGAGACTTCTGACCGTTCCTTCTGATAGTACTTGTCCCAACATGACTATTTTGAATGTCTTGTACATGACATGCATGCATGTTGCACGGAGGGTGGATGGATATTTTTTTTTTTTTTTTTTTTAGGGGAGAACTTGATGATGGCAAGACCAATTTTTGTCCAGCCTATATCCAGCCTTTTGTCCAGCCTATTTTTGTCCAGCCTCAACGTCTTTCGGATGGTGACGTTAAAGGTCGGTCCCAGACGTGAATAATCATTTCTGATCAATACATGTCTGACAAAACTCAAACACACACACATGTTTGAAAGAGTCAATAGATGGTGCCGATACAACAGATGACGGAAGATTATTCCATAGGTGATATTGATAATGACTCTGATGACCTACATGTATATGATCTGCACTTTGTGAAATTAAACTGAAGCTGCCACTTTTTGGACCAGTCAGTTAGATTGTCCTGGGCCTGTCTTACAAAGAGTTATGAGTGATCCAATCAATTGTAACTCTATGAAAATCCATCAGTGACATGATTTTTTCTACAGGAAATGTGCAAAATGTCCTTTGTAAACAAAGGAGAACACACTGAACTGTCAAGAAAACAACAGAATTTATGAACGTACATTCATATCTAGAATTTTTTTGAGCAAATGTGCATTGTTTGTGTTGACTTTGCTGGCTTTCCATAGTTGCAATTGATCGGATCAGACGTAACTTTTTGTAAGATAGGGCCCAGGGGCCAGTTGCAGAAAGAGTTGCGTTTAAACGCAAGTCAAAATATCAATCGTAAGTCCGAAATGCATGCTGTTGATTGGTAGAAAATTAAGTTGCGCGTGATTTTTAGAGTTACGATTGATTGCAACTCTTTCTGCAACAGGCCCCTGGTCTGCTTGCAGCCTGTCAGTCATCCTCAAATCTGATCTCTCTAAACAGTTTAGTGCCATCTGCATATATCTTGTATTTTACTTTCAAATAAAGAAAATCAACATTAACATCCTAGATTACATCAGTAGAAATTGTTGTTCTTGTTTTGCTGGCAGTGCTACACAGTTCAGTTTCTAGTAGTTGGAAGTAAATATGCATTTTATTTATTAATTTCTTAAATAATTAGCTGCCGATTTCAAAATATCACATTCGGATGCGATGTGCGCAAGGTACCGGGTCCGGTCCAAGCTCGGACCCTTGCGCATGATATGATGTTTTGAAATCGGCAGCGAATTATTTATCCATGTGAGGATCTTTATGTTGGCTCTATATCACCAATTTTGAGACTGATAGAAGCATGGAAAAGAAGTGAAACTTTGTGTAAAGTAAACTAAGAATATTAATTTTAATTGTATTTAAAGGTCGTGATGTTGCATAAATTTTATAAAATCCCACTTTTGTCACTCAGAATACCAGATCAAGTTCACGGTCTCGAAGTTCAGGTAAGTAGAGCGTAGTGTAGCGGTAGTGAAGTGGAGTGAAGTGGAGTGAAGTGGAGTGAGCCTACGAAATTCACTTCAGGTAGATCTAGGCTTACGTGAGCCACATTGAATTCATGTCATTGATCGAAAAATCAGAAGTGGACGAGCCAGAAGTCACAATCTTTTGTTATTTTTGGTGGGGTGCATATGGAACTCCATCCCTTTGTTTAATTTTGAGCAAAGAAGTTTCTAATTTCTTACTTCGTCAATCATAATAGTTTTGGGGAGGATATCTTGACAAACTCACTCATTCAATGAACAAGGTTGACAAACTCAACTTTTTTTCAGGACAAGCAAACACACAAACCATCATATGGGACTACGGTACGTTAGTAGTACACACGTATTTATTCTCACTTACTCTATTATTGCCATTTCATAAGTAATGCAATTGAACTCAATAAAAAAATATAGAATTTCCTTCAATCAATAGCAAACATCAGTGGGAAATGGATTTGAAACTCACCAACGTAAGCGATTCTCTTGGTATTTGTTGACGACATGGCTGATCACGCTTGTTAAGGCCCTAAACCGTAAATTGCACCTAAACCGCAAATCGCCGCCTAAGCTTGTAGAAAAAAAGTATTTTTGAAACGAAGGACCTTGGATGAGTGGTTTCACTCCCCTGGTAACATTTAGTATTAAAGTTTGAAAATTTTTGAAAATAAGCTACTATTACTACTACTACTACCACTACTACTACTACTACTCCTACTCCTATACTACTACTACTACTACTACTACTACTACTACTACTACTACTACTACTACTACTACTACTCCTACTCCTACTACTACTCCTACTACTATACTACTACTAAAACTACTACTACTACTCTTACTGCTACTACTACTACTACTCTTACTGCTACTACTACTTCTACTATACTGCTACTCCTACTACTACTACTACTACTACTACTACTACTACTACTCCTACTACTACTCCTACTATACTACTACTAAAACTACTACTACTACTACTACTACTACTCCTACTCCTACTCCTACTACTACTACTAAAACTACTACTACTACTACTACTACTACTACTACTACTACTACTCCTACTCCTACTACTACTCCTACTACTACTACTAAAACTACTACTACTACTACTAAAACTACTACTACTCTTACTGCTACTACTACTTCTACTACTGCTACTCCTACTACTACTACTACTACTACTACTACTCCTACTCCTACTCCTACTACTACTCCTACTACTACTACTCCTACTCCTACTCCTACTACTACTCCTACTACTACTACTACTACTACTAAAACTACTACTACTACTACTACTACTACTCCTACTACTACTACTTCTACTACTGCTACTCCTACTACTACTACTACTACTACTACTACTAAAACTACTACTACTACTCTTACTGCTACTACTACTTCTACTACTGCTACTCCTACTACTACTACTACTACTACTATTTCGTACTGATTATGACTATAATAATATGAGTACATGGCTTCATTACCCTCGTAACATTTTGTATTAAAGTTTTAAAAAGATTATAATAAATATTAAAAAAAATATTTATAGCGATTCTTTCTTTATTTTCCGCCTTTCATTTCTTCCCTTTTTCTTTTCCTTTGCTTAAACCTACAGGCGTTAGATTATACTAGGGGAGAATTAGGGATACACAAAAAAAACACCAAAAAAAACAAACAAAAAAAAACGGCACTATGTACAGCCCAAGTTGCCCAACTCCCACCATAACCAAGAGTCCAAAACCAACAAACAAGAAGAACAATAATGATAGCCTTTTAGGGCCCCATGGGAGACCAACTTTATGTTGAATGAGCACCCTGGTAAAATATTTAAATAAATAAACAAATAAATACGTGTATCAACAAAGGGATCAACAACAACATTTCTCATAAAAATGAGATCAGCGCCCTAGTTCTAATTCCTCACTCTTCAACCTCTATCCTTCTGCGATTTATGTTTGCCGCCCTCTGTGTTCACGCCTCTTACGCGCACACGGTCCTTGTTAATATTCTACATGCTTAGGCGGCAATTTGCGGTTTAGGGCCTTAACACACGCTTGCTCGATTAATTGACTAGGAATGGTGTCGTATATAAATAAACACAAATCAAAAATATGAAACACAAAATGTTCGCAATTGCCAGTGACGTTCTGTAATGAATTCAATTCAATTCCATTCAATTCACTAAAATATTCCGACAAATTAATATTTAGCACATCACAGCATGATTTTGTTAAAGGCAAAGCCAAAACCAAAGTCAAAGGTACAGGTAACTACATTTGAAGTATAGAGTACCGAAGTGATGATGTAAAATAAAACTTTTTTTTGTGCATTACAGTTTTTTGATACCATTTTTTTTGGTATAGAGTGTATGATGAAAACGGGATGGAAATTAACCCCCGATGCCAAAATTTGGTGGGAATCGGTCCATCCATGCATGGGGGCCTCAGATATGACCACATCATGTGGTGTTCATAAGGTCCACATGAATACATAATTAGCCCCATTGAAGTTGACATATGGCCTGATTTCTGACTTTTAGAGCAAGGTCAATAATACATTGACTTTAATTGGGGCAAATCATGAGGCCATACCCTATTAATATAGGGCCCCATGTACCAATTCCCTCCAAATTTGTTGTGGAGCATGCTCTACCAAAATGGTTTAAATCAAAACTTAGCCCCCACATGCAGAAAGGGAAAATTGGTGACGGATGTTGACGTCACACCTCATCAATAGCATAGATGATTTGAACAAGGACATGCTCTTTACATCTGCATCAACTCAGACGACACGTGGACATCTATGCAAATTGTATGTGAAGAGAATTAAGCAGACTGGATGTTAGAAAAAATACTTTCAGTGCCAGAGTTGTAAATGACTGGAACTCCTTGTCGGCAGAGTAAGATAGTTACTGCATCAACGTTGAACAGATTCAAGTCACAGTACAGTTAGACAAGTTTTGGTCTGCAGTGCAATATACTCACCCTTGGGAATAGTAACTCTGGCACAGCACACAGGCACACATTATTTTAATAGTTAGATGGAGATAGCAACAGTGATAGACCTGGAAACACGACTGCATAAGTAATTGCATTTTTTCAGTAGATCCGGTAATAAGGTAATAAGTACTCTATTTATTTAGCTTGCACTGTGTAATTACAAATCTATCATTAGTATAAATATTATGTATTGCTGGAATGCAGAACTGGCTCTGTTGTGGGAAATTCTGAAAGCCCGGTGCATAAATAACTTTAGGGAATCCCTTTATTTCTGGAAATAAAATATGTTTTGGATAGTGGTAAATGAGAACCGTGCTAAATGTGACGAATTTTAAGGTCTGTTACCATGGTTACACCATAAATTCACATAGGGATTGTCCACTGCTATAATCAATCATCATTTGCTTTTTAATAGTATGATTGGTAGGCCGATATAATTGCGTTAGAGAGTCATAACATATAAACACATGCATAAAAATTATAGACTATATAGTAATATTTCACTTATCTTTTTCTCATGTTATCATATGAAATTATATATACTCATAGTTCGTTCAGCAGTCGATCCACATAAGAATTCCAGACTACATATTCTGAAAAATGTGGGTTCAAAGTGACCGTAGTGCAATATGCATGGCAATATCCGGTTATGTACATCAAATGCCTAGATAGGAAGCAATATCCCACTTGGGAATACAAAATATCGTATAGTGATCTCAATTGTCTTTATATAATGTGAATTGATATCCCGATAGGAAAATAGCCAATTATTTCTTACATGGCTTGTTGCTTATTTACCAATTTAATAATATTCACTACATGACATCAAACGCCGGACAACATGTAGGCCTGTATAATCTATGAAAAAAATAATCACAACTAATCAAAACATATACTATCATGAGCGGATCCAGGTCTTTCCAAAAGGAAAGGGGGGACATCCTGGGTAATAAAGGCATATTTACATCATTTTTTTATTATGGCTCTCAAGGGGGGGGGGGGCTCTCAAAAGGGGCCCCTGGGTCCGCCACTGATTACTATTATTATTATTATTGTTATTATTATTATTATTATTATTAATTGTTATCATCATTATAAAAAATCTAGATTTACATTTTATTATCTTTTCGTTCTGTTTTCTTTCATTTTTATCAAAAGTGAATTTAATCAGATGAATCCGAAATCTAATAGCAAAATATAGTCAAATTTTCCAGATTTGAAAGTCGATCGCAGATAATGAGATCCCACATGGCAAAAGAAACACATGGATATAAAAAATAATACTAAACAGTACACTAAATTAGTGATTTGGAAACAACAATCTTCATCAAAATGTGGGAATTATGGAGCCCCCAAATTCAAAGGGATGGCCAGGGCTGAAAATATTTATATATAAATAAATATATAGGGTCAAATTCACAGAGGAAAATGCTGAAAAATCTCATCAAAATCGGATATTAAATATTAACCCGTTGCCAACGGGAGCCGGTTGTATACGGTTATTGGATTTTATAGTTTATCAATATTTTGTGAATACATTTATATGCACATCATTATGAATATTCAATAGGTGGACTGATGATGTCACATCCCCACTTTTCTTTTTCTTATGTTATTACATGAAATCATAAATGTTTCATTTTTCTCATACATGTGTTAATGATGTGTCTCCATTGTGATAACTATTGCACTTCATCGATCAGTTGTCGATCCAATCGTTTTAGTTTTTGGTAGAAAAATTTTGAATAAAACTAATTTCATATAAAACTATAGAACAAGAGGGGATATGGTATCAGCTCATCTAATGAATATTCATAAGATAAAAACAAGCCTAGAACTGTTTCACCGCACAGCAAAAATTGTGGTGTTAACCGGTGTACATAGAGGACCACACCAGTTATTTTACACCGGTGTTAAATTGGTGGTGTTAGTTTTACACCTATAGGTGTTATTACAACACATTTTATTGTTACATTTACACTCTTTTGGTGTTATGTTTAATCTCTAGGGTGTAATTTTAACACCTCAGGGTGTGGTCCTCTATTAACACCAATTGGTGTCAGTTATAACACCGCAGTGTTACAGTACGGAATAATGCAAATCTTAAAAATTCTATAACTTTGTTATTCATGTTATTTGTTATCATCTGATTTTGTTCAAATTTTCAGCATTTTGCTTTGTGAATTTTACTCTATACATTGATATATAAAATGTTTCCAGCATGGATTATCCCTTTAAACCAGTGTAATTCATCGAATTCCCTGGGAAAAAGATTACAGTTAGAAGACTATAACGGAAGTCGTCGCTCCGAAAGTTGAATACACTGCATGATGTTCCGGATACCTCTTTCTTTTTTCAACCCAAAGTGAAACTTGACCAAAATTATGGGCAGAGGTGGGGGGGGGGGGGGGGCTTGCATTGGATGCACGTGCACCCTCGAGTTGAGACAAAGGAGTTCCGACACTGGCAAGCAAAACGACATATGAACCCCTTTCTCTGCTTGTTTAAAATCTTAAGCGTGCTGATTAAAACCGTCACTCTACTATTGTTTAAACTTTTAACAAAAGTGTTTAAACATTTTAAATGATTAAGCAACTTGTTTTACATGTTTAAATCAGCTTGTTTATAAGTTTAAACAACTTGATTTTAAGTTCAAATTATTTATAACATTAAATAACTTGTTTATATGTTCAATCCACTTGTTTAAGTTTAAATAGCTTGTTTAATAAGTTAAGCAATAGTTCTCAGAGTCACAACGTGATTTTTACAGTGCACGAGGCCCAAAATATGCGGCGGACGTAATTGGTAAATAGAAGCATAGTGATGTTTACATCATTGAAGAACTGCATCGTCTGCATGCAATCATTGATTTCTACATAAAATCCTTTTTAAAAAGGGGGCCTGTGTAGACCCGTGTGTAGAGGAGCTATAAAATGATAACTTTAATACTGCAGGCAGCTAATTGGGAGAAGGTCAAGTGCCCCCTTATTCCAAAGTCGGTTGAAATTTATTCATTTCATGTATATCCCCTGCCATATTCACTACTGTCAGTGGATTGATTGATTTTATTTGGCAAGTTACCACACATATAGCATAAATGATAAACAACAGGCTTGCACAAGATGACCCACGAAAGCTTGAAAGCCAGTGAGGCCATCGGCATGTAAAGAATTACGATGATAAAATGTAAAATCATAGTATTTACACAAAGAAAGCAAATCAGAATTTACCATCAGTAAATGAATACGATACAGAGATGATATAAACAGAAAAGGACTCGGAGAGGAAAAAAGAAGGGGAAGAAGAAGAGGGAGGAGAGGGGGAAGAAGGAGAATTCGAAGAAGAATGAAGAAGGATATTTTGCGGAAATGGAATAACTCGTCTTAGTTCGACCCGATCCTTCGCAATTATTACAAGGCAGCTACTTTTAATGTGCCAAAATAGAAAGTTGTATTTCGCATGCTTCTCCGGTTTCAAACCAAAGAGGAACTAATTTGACAATATTTGACTTCACGCTTCCCGGTTGCAAAGGCGGTTCCGGGGGGGGGGGGTGGTTGGAACTGTGCTTTACGGTGACGTCTCGACCGGCGTATCAAATTTAAGTTGTTTCTGAAACACCCGTTCAGGCAAAATTTTGGGGAAAATAATAATCGTTCTACAGTGCATATAAAAAAGTTTACACTTAGAAAAAAATCCTGTAAAATCATACATTTGTAATATCCTGAAGTTTTTCTTTCCACATTTAACATTGGAACAGATCTATTTAAGCAAATAACGATATAACTGTCGAAAAATATTTCCGCTTTATTGAGCACCACTTACTTTTGAAAACTTAGTGAAAAATGATTTGCGCATGGCAGAACTTTTAAATAGTTATGCGAATAAAAGTAAACCTTAATCATGAAGAACACGTGGAATTTAGCTAATAACATTGATTTGAAGATATCTTTTTAACCTATTTCCTTGCCCAAAACTACTCGAAGAGTGCACTGCGCCCCACCCCACTTCCCCACACACCGAGGACATCGTGACGTTATTTTCTTTACACTGATCTGTGGGTTACACGAAATGGCTAAGGCTTGATTTTCATTTTGTTAATCATTGTCAAGCTTGGGAAAAGTGTGGAGAAACAAGTATTGAATGAAAAATGGAATGTTACCCCACTTCAAATAAAAAATGCTAGAGCTAGATGTCTGATATAAACTTTTGTTCAGATTCAGTTATGTCTTCAGATCCAGCTGGCACAAAAAGGATCAAGGTTGCGCTTAGTAAGTGTTGACATTTCTATTTGAGTGGCAAAATTGTTACAAAATGCCTGAAAGTATTCGGTTTATTTTAATTGACTAAAAGTGCAAGGAAATGTTTCACAGGGTAAGTTAGATTTTGCCCTTTCCCCTTGACACATTGTGAAAACGAGCATTTCTGCGCAAACAGATTTCTGCGAGCTTTACAAAATGTGTAACATTATATCAAAACTTTTACTTTCATTGGATAGATGAGACCCAAACCCAAGATTATATGTGAAAAAATTACCCACATGTTGTATATTTTTTAATTCCCAGGGCTTTTTCAAAGTGTAAACTTTTTTGATACGCACTGTATATTGAAAGATATTAAAGAAAATATGCTCTAAAGTTGCATTGACGCCCATGTAAATGACGAACACGCATCGGTCATTTACAACAAAATACTTTTGTAACTTGCTTCCTATTGCCAAAGTACGGTCGGCAGCAAAGTTTATTTACCTCTATTTCCCCTCTCTTCTTTAGTTCCTATTAATTTCTTTTTTTTATTCTCCTATACCATGTATACGAGAATATACGAAATGATAATCAAACTTATATATATGACTATTCAATCGAGTTTCACCTCAATTATATCAAGGGTGGCAATGAGTAAGATAAAAGACGGAATTGATTAAAAAATAAAGTTTGAATAGATGCATGCAACAACATTGCTAGTATCTTGTTCATGAATAAAGAAGCGACTTATGAAAAAACTAACCAAGGCTATTCTGTTAAAGTGATATCGAAACAAAATTTATTTCGATTGAACATCGTCAGTGAAAACGGATATGATCTTCGTGTCCAAGATTGAGTTGAACTGAATTGAATGCAAGGAGCGGGATGTGGAACCCTAGGGGTATGGGCAATCTTCTCCAAAAAAAAAAATCCTTTAGGAAAAAAAAATTCTCCAAATGAAAATGTCCCTTTTATGGAGTAACATTTTCTTTTATTCTGCAAGCTCACATACGTCTCTGGAGTTTATTCTCTTTTATTTCGTTATGTATTAAATTGATATTGTATTTCCATATTTTCTTCATTCATTTTCTCTTTAGCGCCCCTGAAGGTGGAAGGGGGGGGGGGGGTGTTTCCTCCTCACTGGATTCCCTGGATCCGCCAATATATACCGGTTATACAGAAATAGCGCGATATTCTTTTGACACAATAGCCTACCGAAATAAAAACAAACGCGTGGATACAGGGCGGGGAAATACCACCAGCGGGTGCTATGATATATGTAATTATGAAAATGGGAAGTCAACATTGAAAGTTGTTCTATCTATATAGAGAAATGAACACTTGGCACAACACAACCGAGCGATGACCTCAGCTCAGAAGCCCACGTCGCATTGTCGTCTGTTTGCGAAAATATTGTTTTTGGAATGTCGGTCTCAGGGGTTGGTCTGTATTGGCCTATTGTGTAGATGCTATTGTGTATTCCATGGCTGAGTGATGAACAAAAATCACCGTCCCTCATTTTCAAAAGAAACTATTTGAATGGGACAGCAAGTTTTTATACACACTCACCCCCTTTAAAAAGGAAGATAACACCACCAAAATCACCGACCGTGATGTATTTCCGTGTAAGCTATTTCAGGATGTCGGGCTAGTATTCCTGATGAACTATTATGTTATTTTTGCCAAACACATTGAATTGACTTACTACCATGTTTTGCCAATTTTGTGGAAAGTGATGTTTGATTGACGCCGTGGATTGAAAAGTTGTCACGATCATCATGACAATTAAATGACTGAAATTTGGCATGTTTGGTGTAGTCGGATATATCAGAAGCACTGCAATAGGTATGTAGACCTGTACGTGCATATTCTACTCTTTATATTTCGTTTAACATACTTGGAAAGCCGAGTTCCATGTAAAGATTAAAAAATAATGTATATCCGGCATTAACTTCATTATTACGTTTGTGCACATTAAGAGTAAGGTTAAACAAGTATAGCTGCAGACTTGCGGTGTGATTATGTATAGGCCTACATGTAGTGAGAGGAGGAGGAGGGGGGGGGGGGGTGGCTATATAACTTTCCCAACTATTGATCAAGTCTCCTGAACATGACCTTAATTGCGTGATGGTACTGGTGGTGGTCACTGTCAATTACGAGACAACATCTTATGTCACTGTCAGAATACAAAATGACGAAGTGCGGTAATTTGATATTTTTCGTCCCCTGCGACCGCAGAACACTGCAAAAACTCCGGTGCTGATTTATCACAAACCCGGAACCTATTATTGTCCACACCAGAGAAGTGTTAATTAACACCAGTTGGTTTTGGCCTAACACCAGATATGTGTTTATACAACACCAATTAGTATCAAAACAGCATCGGTTTGATTCCAAACTGGTGTTATTTCAATACTTCTCTAGTGTGGACAGATATAGATGTCTGGATATAGATGTCTGGGAAGAGAAAGTCGTCGAAAAACAACTCTGGTGATAATGAAGAGACGAATGAAAAATTATCTACTATCTCTGATCAAGAATGAGCTAGGGAAACTTTCCAATTCCTTGAATGCTAAGTTGACCGTCTTGGAGCAGTCGATCGACAGTATACGAGAGGGACAAAGTAGCATTGTCAACTCGCTGTCGTTCCTCAACGAGAAATTTGAGGAAATGAAGTTGAAGGCCGAGAAGATAGAAAAGGAAAACAGAGAACTGAAGGAACAAAACATCTGCATTCAGAAGAGATTCAGTGAGTTGACCTTCCAGCTTAACGAACTTGACCAGTACCACAGAAGAGTCAACTTGGAGGTGGCAGGTGTACCAGAACGACAGGGCGAGGTTCCTGAAAGGATTCGATCGTACTTAATATCGCGAAACACATCAGCCCTGAGCTTGCAGCATCCGACTTCGATGTACGTGGTTCATCGGCTGGGTTCCAAACGTCAAGCTGAGAACAAAGCCCGCCCAATCATCGTGCGATTCACCACAAGACGAGCTCGGAACATCATGTACGATGGGAGAAGGAAGCTGAAGACTCTCTCCACAAAGGATCTTGGATACAACAGCGATGGCAAGATCTACCTCAATGAAAACTTGATCGCTTCCACTAAGGAGCTAATGAAAGATGTCAACAAGGCCCGCCGAGATGCCGGATACAAGTTCCTGTGGACCCAGAATGGCCGAATCTATGTAAGGAAGGATGAGAAGTGTCAACCCATCATCATTCCAGAGAGGACTTTTCTAAGCTGTAGAAGGACTATCCATGTTTTTCCATTTTCCAGTATTCTTTTTATTTCTTATGAAATTCACGTCACAAAATTTTTCGCATCGATCAATAATTGTGTTATTTTCCGTGGTATATTTTGCATTCTTTCACTGCCCTTTCAATAATGTTTCAATACCAGACATTTCATGGAGGTCATTTTACTTATTTTTGTGTGCAAATATTCTTCATCGACCGTTAATAATTGTATCAAATCTTTATTTTGTTAACTATTACGACTGCAGTATTTTTCAAACTCGAATTTGGGGTCATGACGGTATCAAATCTAAAAGATGCTTTATATGCTCAGCTTACAAAGATTTTGATTTAAAATGGCAATATATTCTATTTCATAATGGTGGATAATATGCGTGATTTCCCATTTTATCATCTGAATAATGATGACTTCTTATTACTAAATCATCCAAGTCAGGATAAAAGCAATATTATCTCAAATCATCATACTCCATTTGATAGATTTTCTACTGATATTCTTACAAATAATTTTGATGAACTTCAAGTTGAATTCGATATTCATGATAAAGCATACAATCTTTCCTCTTCTCCATATTTTACAGAAAATTCATTCAAAGACTATGCTAAATTGATTGGAGAAGATGATGTTTTTATTTTGCATTTGAATATAAGAAGCGCTAACCAAAACTTCGAGAAATTACGATTATTATTAGAAAATACACAATTTGCCAATCCCCAATTATTGCTCTTACTGAAACTTGGTTCACGGAATCACCGAATTCCTTATGCACCATCCCGAATTATGATATTGTTATAAACAGTAGGAAAAATAAAATTGGAGGTGGACTAGCATTATATATTCCGTCTTCATTTGATTATGCAATTAGACATGAATTTGAATATATAAATGATATCATCGAATCCTTATTTGTAGAAGTAAAACTTCAAAAAGATAAGAAAACTCTAATAGGTGTCATTTACAGACCTCCTCAAACTTCTTGTATAGAAGATTTTTTACTTGCTACTAATGAACTTTTGCAAAACGGAGAATTGATAAATAACAATTGTATCATCACTGGTGATTTCAATATTAGTCTCTTGACCAGTAATCACTCTGCAACAAACGATTTCCTTGAATTAATGTTAACTTCTACTTTTTTGCCGATTATTTCTAGACCAACCCGTATTACTGATCATTCTGCTACGCTTATAGATAATATATTCTGTAACTCTCACCCTCTTCCGAAAGCTGGCATTGTAACGACAGACATATCCGATCATTTTCTTATTTTTACCCATATCCAAACAATGCAATCACTCGCAAAAATGGAAAAGAAATATAGGATCTGTCGCAACTTTAGTGACAAAAATATTGAACGCCTCCAAGAAGATTTAAGCTCTGTTGATTGGTCTGACGTTTATAACTCGAAAGAGAATGTCGATGACTCATTTGACATATTTTTGAAATATTTCAATGATTGCTTAGATTCTTGTGTTCCTTTAAAGAAATATCGAAATTACGACTATAAACGTGTTCCAAAGCTACCATGGGTTTCAAAAATGATATTAAGGTCTATCAATCGGAAAAATAATCTGTATGTTTCTTATATATCAAATCCAAATGATGTTTCACGGAATAGATACACGTCTTATAAAAATACCTTAACAACTACTCTCCGAATAGCAAAAAAGAGGTTTTATTCAGAAAAATTACAATCATATAAAAACGACCTTAAAAATACATGGAAAACAATAAATGGGGCTCTAAACAAAATTAACAAATCTAGTGCTGTTAATAAATTATGTGTAGATGGAAATATGGTTGAAGATACTCATTCTATAGCAAATGAATTTAATTCATATTTCTCTCAAATTGGACCAAAGTTAGCTGGAAATATTATCCCTGTAGAAAATTCGCTTAAGGACTTTTTGGACAAACAAAATGATAATTCAATATTTCTTACTCCAGTTCATAGAGAAGAATTACTTGAGATTGTATTTAATTTGAAAGCAGGAAAGACACCCGGATATGATGGCATTACAAATAAAGTATTGAAAAACATTATACATTCTCTTGCTGATCCCCTGCTTCATATATTTAATTTATCATTGCAGCTTGGCCAGGTCCCAAAGAAGATAAAAATAGCTAAAGTTATACCCATTTTCAAGAAGGGGGACCAGTTAATTACTAGTAATTATCGCCCAATATCTTTGTTAACTTCGTTCTCAAAAATTCTTGAAAGGATCATTTATAAAAGGACAGTTGCTTTCCTTAAGAAATATAGTATTATATGTGATAACCAATTTGGTTTTAGAGAAAAACATAATACAACTCATGCTATATTGGCATTAATAAATAAAATATCTACGTCTTTTGATAATTCTGATCATACTGTAGGATTATTCCTTGACTTCTCAAAAGCGTTTGACACAATAGATCATGAAATACTGTTATGTAAGCTATCAAATTACGGTATCAGAGGGACAGCTTTACAATGGTTTAGGAGTTATCTTACTGATAGAATTCAGTTTGTTACAGTAAATGAATCAGAATCTCCAACAAGGCCAGTTTCCTGTGGAATTCCACAAGGTAGTATTCTTGGCCCCTTGTTATTTATACTTTATGTTAATGATATGAAAAATTCATCTCATGTTCTCTCATTTATTCTCTTTGCTGATGATTCCAATATTTTCTATACACACCATGATCCACATGTACTTGTGATCACTATAAATACAGAATTTAAAAAAGTAACAAACTGGATTAAAGCCAACAAATTGTCACTGAATCTGCAAAAAACTAATTATATGCTTTTTAGTCATTCATTGAAACATCTACCGCATCAAATACTTTTAGATAATACTGAAATCAAAGAAGTGCAAACAACAAAATGTTTACGTCTTACTATTGATAACAAGCTTACGTGGAATGCTCATATCAACAATACTTGCAAAACTGTGTCAAGAAATATTGGAGTCATCAATAAGCTTAAATACGTTCTACCAGCACAGGCGCTATCCATGTTGTATTGTGCATTAATTCTACCATATCTTAATTATGGAATTCTGGCATGGGGTAATGCCTCTCAAACGAGACTAAATAAAGTCTTGCTACTTCAGAAAAAAGTACTGAGAATAATATGCAATATGTCCTTTAGAGCTCATACGGATGAATTGTTTCGTCAGAAACGTATCCTTAAAATCAATGACCTGTACCGCTTGCAACTATTCCAATTCATGTATCAGCTGGATAGAAATAGTGTACCTAATGTCCTACAAAAGAAATTTATGAGAAACAATACTTTACATTCATATAATACGAGACAATCAAATGACTATCACTTACCTAAAAGTAAAACAGTATTTTCTAGCAAAACTGTATTTTTCACAGGACCAAAACTCTGGAATTCTCTGGACAGAGAAATGAAAGAGGCAGCTAATCTTATACGATTTAAATTACTCATCAAAAAATTTCTCCTGAATTCTTATTGATTCAATCTAATATTTGTGAACTTCATACTTATCCACGGTAGTATTGATTATTTTTTTAAGTCAATATTTAATTTTGTATATAGTGTAAATACATTTGTGTTACAGTGTTTATATCTATATAATTTTATAGAATTTTGCTGATTATTTTACTCTATTTGTATCATATTACCCTTGTATAAAGTTTTGATAGGGGGTCTACATTTTACAAGCTCTGCTTTTTAGTAGGCCCCTCCACTTTTTTCATTTCATTGCTACGTTTCAATCCTGCATATGTTATGCATTTTTTTTCATTGTAAACATGATTATGAAATGTACTTTGATGATTGTGGAATATGAATATATCAATAAATAAATAAATAAATAAATAAATAGATTCTGGGCTGGTGGAATTTTTACAGTGTTGATTACAATTCGGCCGGGGGGGGGGGAATCATTGGAGCGTTGTGGCCCAGAGGATTAGTCTTCGGACTTTGAAACAGAGGGTCGTGGGTTCGAATCCCAGCCATGGCGTAATTTCCTTCAGCAAGAAATTTGTCCACATTGTGCTGCACTCGACCCAGGTGAGGTGAATGGGTACCCGGTAGGAAGAAATTCCTCGAATGCTCGAGCGCCCCATCAAGGTAGCCGTGCTAAAGCCGGGGTAATAATAACAGGGCCCGCTGGGAGAACAGTTTTCGGAACTGAAGTGGCTACCCTGGGTAAATATGCCGCTATTATTATTATTATTATTATTAATCCCCTTACATTTACCATGTCAGTATTTTTTCTCGTTCATCATTTTCTCTTTAATTCTCTTTCGAGCGCCCTAACGTTTTCACGCATAACCATTTAAGAAGCTGTTGCTCGCACGAGCTGACGTGAACATGGTGAAAGTATACGACTAATGGCAAAATTTGCAGTTTTTTTAAGCCACTCAATGTTCGGGTCTTCAAACAAACATATTACGCGCAATTGTGCACATTCAGTATGACACAAATATTATTTGTCGTATTTTGCTCGTGCCTATTGCAAGTCTTGCAATCAATTGCTGATTTCTGTTTTCAAAGCATATTTTAACCGGTTGAGTTATAGGGTACTCCGGGCTGAAAATTTCATCAAAATCTGATAACAAATAATTAAGTTACTGAATTTTCAAGTTTCGCAATATTTTGTGGAAATACTTTAATATGTAAGCCATCATGGATATTCATTAGGTGGGCTAAAGATACCATGTACCCATTTTTTTCTTCTGTTATACACGAACTCATAGAGAGGGATGATCCCAAAAGCCCCCCATTCATACGCCAGTGATACAGTTCCGGTCATTCGTTATGGGTTTATTAACATTATAGTCTAATTCTTCATTAGTTTACTTCTCCAGAAAGCTTCTTCCGCCGTGTGCAATCTCCAAGTCACCCATATCACTGGACATCGTGCGTATATCTAAAGAATATGGCTACTATCAAGATGATCATCATAACTTTACTTCTTGCATACTGCGGGGACAACAACTTCGTCAGTGGTGTAATAACAGGTAAATGTCCTTTTGCCAATCACGTCTCAAGAGTTGAAACCCATTGAAATACATAAATTAAATAAATTTGTGTTCAACATCTAGAATAGTGTATAAACTTTTGTTAAAAAGACGTTTTTGTTATTAGGAAGTGCTCCGGGAACCACCATTATTGGTGCTAGCTTTTATTCCAACTTTTCATTTGTTCATATTCCCTTTAACAATTCAATCCATTTTCCCATGGTATTTATAAAAGCAGAGAGGAACATTGATAAGACTTGAAATGTTCAATATCCAACTCTATAGTTTATCAATATTTATTAAACTACTATAAAGCATGTCACGTTACGTATTCGTATATCAAAAGGTGAAAAAATTGTCCACTCTAATGGGAAGTGATGCATCAACATTTGTCGACCGGCGAATAAATTCGATTTGGATTGGCTATCAAGAAACACTTACCTGAGTTTAGTAAATTAAGAGGCTTTTATAGGAGGAAATTATAATTTGTTTAACAAATTTTCGGCATTACTCCTATTTGTTTAAGATCAGTATGCTCGATCTGTAATGAAAATCATAAGATCAGTATGCTCGATCTGTTTGAAATTCATAAATAATAAGTCAGAAAAATTTGAACCAGTGGGATTCGAACCTGCCATCTGGTTCCAATTTTTTCTGACTTATGATTTATGATTTTCATTACAGATCGAGCATACTGACCTTAAACAAATAGGAGTAATGCCGAAAATTTGTTAAACAAATTACCTGAGTCTGTCTATTACCATGATTACGATGGCAACTTTCAGATAATAATTTATTGTTGGTGCTGACAACTTTCCGAATGGAGACCTTAACAACGAAAATGAAGTAAATAAGCATGAAACACGTGGAGGGTTGTGGCCGGCCAATGGATTCGTCTCCAACCTCTGGAACAGAGGGTTGTGGGTTCGAATTGTGGCGTTATACATGTATTTCCTTCAGTAAGGAAATGATCCACAGTGCGCCGAACAGGTTAGGTAGATGGGTACCGGCAGGAGTAGTTTCCCAAAGAGCAATGAGCACGTACGGAATCGGAAGCCAAGCTTTGCCGGAGTAATACGGGCCATTAGTGGTATTGTAATAATTAAACATAGGTCCCGGGGGGCCACTTACATTGGCGAGTGGATACTTTGCGCGACCAAAAAACAAGTAAAAAGGATGTCTTTTTCACGATAGGGCACGTTACTTACGTAACGTGATAAGGGTGTCAAAAACACAAAAATAATGAAAAAGGGTACCTATTTCGCTAAGAAAATTACGTGTTCAGGGTCGAATTTGCGGGGATGATAAAACAAAGTTAAATGTTTTATAAAGGGTGTCCTTTTTGCCCCCAAACTGCGTGTTTAGAGTCCGATTTGCGCGAGGTGTAGAAGGTGGGGTCGTACTAAACCAAATAAGGTAAAGCCGACGACCGAAGGACCGTAACAATAAAACATTCCTGCACTTGTTAAGGGGTTCATTTCAGGGAATATTTGCCAAGAGTATATATTGCGGATTGAAATAATCGCTAGAGGGTATTCATTTGTCTCGCAATCTACTATGGTCAACAAGGAAATTCGTGATCACTCTCAGTATCAGTATCGTTTTGTTTCCAATACTTGTTAAGGGTAGCGTTTCACACGCCAATACTTGTTAAGGGGTGCATTTTCAGAATATGGAAATTACGTGTTTAGGGTGCTTTTCGAGACCCCATGGTCACGCATGGTATGCACTCGTGAATGGAAGTGCCCCCCCCCCGGGACATAGGTTTAACTCTAGTCTTATTCTAAACCACACTGATGCTAGGCTTCATAACATTTCTTCCATATTCATGACGATAATGTAGACCTATCTATTAATGAATTAAAAATCATTATATAATTTTTTTAATTTTCCTATTCTTCCGTTTCAAAACTCCAGCAATTTCTGTCTGCATTTTTTGCAGCAGGATAAGAATAATTCAATTGGTGAACTGGCACTCCACAAAAGTGTGGTCTAAATGCAGGTTTATCTAAAACCATGGCTATCAATATACCTCCCATCGAAGATTAGGGGCGTCATGCAGTTAACGTATTGATAATTTCTCGACCAATTTATCTACAGATGTACGTCTTGTTGGCGGTCCATCTCCTGATAAAGGGACAGTACAGATAATGCAAGATATTGGCACATGGAACACAACATGTGGAATAAATTTTGATATTAATGACGTCATTGTCATTTGTAAGCAATTGGGGTACACGGGGGCAAACAGAGCAATAATAAGCACGCCATATGGACAAGATTCAACTCCACAAACAGGGCTACGTTGTAATGGTGGTAAGTAGGCCCCTTTATTTTCTCCGGGGAATTTACAAGAAGATAGACTCAAGTAAATTTTCTAACATTGTTCCAAAACGTTTAATTGATAGTCGAATGACATTATGGCATGATTGAATGACATGATGTTATGGATTCATACCAAAGATATTCTGAAATCAATGCAGTATCCTGACTAAGGCTGCCAACGCGGAAAAATAGTGCTTGGCATTTTTGTGGTGTTAATGATAATGAATAATGATACTCGTACTCGTATATTCAAGAAACGCTATTCACTTTTGTATCATATACCTTTACAAAAAAGTCATATACAATGAATACAATAGAAGATAGCATTAACATAACAATTAAACCATACAACAACATAAATCACGCATTACGGGACTTCCGGTGCATCTTGGAACAGATGGTACTGATGATCGTTTCAGGAAATTTTTTGGTATGTTTTATCGTTTTATCTCTCTTTTTGCGGAGTACAATCATACAAGTAAATATTGCTGTCCAATTAAAATAGCTTTCATAATAGTGCATCATCTGCCGTGTATTAATTCGATTAATTTAATTCATTTAAGAAGACTGGTGGAACTTGGCAATGAGCAGAATGATTTAACATATTTTTACTCTCTCTAGTCGGTAAAAGACCAGCTGCAGTCGTTATATTTGGCAATTATGTTGAAGCATGTTTACAAAAAAAAAAGAATTGTTAATTTTGTTGCCCTTATCATGCTCACCTTCTCTTTAAGATGAGACCCAAACCAAATTATTTTCTTTCAAGAGAGAAAATTAATGTTTTTTTTTTATTATATTTCTTTTCAGATGAAAAAAATTTAGCAGGGTGCGAATTGCTTCCGGCATCAACTTGTCAAAGCGCTGGAGCAGCTTCATGTCATGGTAGGCTATAGATTCATCATATAGAGATTAGTTTCCCTTAAGTTGATTTTAATAAAGTTAAGGGGGGGGGGGGTGTTAAATAATTGCTCGAATAAGTTCGCAAAAATATCAACTCTGCCATCAATGGTAATTCCATCATTGGAAATGTCAAATGTTATTGTTTCTGGTGATTTTAATTACGATGCAAAGTTTCATGAATAATTTGCCCCAGATTAAAGAATAAATATAGTACTGTATTTCTAGAATCATGACTAACAAGGTATCTTTTTGACCACCCTTTTCTCCAAGAGAAGAAAACACAACGACATGCGAGATGCTCCTTGAATCATCGCAACACATCTGTTTGTTAATTTTTCAGGCGAAAATTATCTTGGATGTTATGGTGACAAACCTACTGACCGAGTTTTCCCTGGCGACAGTTTACTTAGTGATCCAGATATGACTATTTCCTACTGCATACAGTACTGTAACAGTATAATCACATCTAACTATGTATACGCGGGCGTTGAAAATGGCAATGAATGTTTCTGCGGCGAAGAAGGTGATAACTACACTAAGCATGAGGTAGCATCAGACAGGAGCTGTCAAACTGCATGCCAGGGGAACGATACCGAGAGCTGTGGCGGTTCAGGATACATAGCCGTCTTTAGAAGTGAGTACAATGTTTTTGGACGCAATAATCAATAAAAGTGAAATGTTTTAATTCGCCTCCGAATCAGGTAGTCCTGATGACACATTTTGTCGTTTTGAAGACTTTTCTAAATTATCATTAGTCCTGACACACATTTATTTCATAAGTTCATAGCGTCTTTTCCTTAGAGGCTATAGGAATACGCAAAAAAGGAGTTGTCTGATCGAGATGCAACAACTCTAACACGCGCGAGGTAAGGGATTTGCATTCTAAAGGTTACAGCAAATCTTACACCCCGTTCCCATTGTCACGTTTAACGCCACGATTGAAGCGGTGCTCTTAAAATCCTGGAGTAGTCGTGATGATCGTATCAGAACGTATTAGATCGTATCAGATCAGTCGAGGCAATCGTATAGATAGTAGAAAATATATGAATGGTAAAATGATTTTCTTGATCAGGGCCGAAAGGGTTATCGTGGCGTTCGCAACGGATCGCATGATAGTGGGAACAAAGTTTTAAATGTACGACTGGTTCACGATCCGATATTGGAACAAATCGCATTTTGCTCATTTTCTATTTATTCATTTATTTATTTATTTATTTATTTATTCATTCATGTTTTCTTTATAAAAAGCAGGGTAGTCCCATTCAAGCCAGAGGCCTGCTTTACAAGGGAGCCCTTCTAAATAACTGAATTAAATGCATCTTTTTATTTGAGGTTCAAATTAACTAAAATAACAATTTACGACGAAAGCAAGTCTTTATTTTGGAGTAAATGCAAAATTAGTTTCAAATCGTACCCAATCATACGATTGCTATGACATCATTACGACTAGATATTAAATTCTCTTTTATTCTAATAAGGTTGATAGCATGGTCAGAGATTTGAATGTAGGCCTTCGTACGATAATTTCGAACACTACACAGCACGCACAGTAAGATATTCGATGCATCAATATCAACATAAAATTCTAAAGTGCATTTTATTACAAAATCGACTCACGGACGAATGGTGTGCGGTGACCTTAAGATGGCGGCGCGGTGACTTCAATGCATAAGATCTATAACAATTTATTGATGAATAATCATTGATTATCTGACCTGATTGATCAATTTCCATGGGAAGTTAATAGAAAAAAACAAGCCGTTAAGTGACCACTTTATAGAGGGCAATAGTTTCACAATTCCACAGGGGACATTTCGATACTCTTACTTTTCATGCATGCTCATGAATAAAAAAGCAAACTGACGAAATATGGATCAGCCGTCGTCGTCATGGACCGCCAGCAGTACATCGATGAAGCCATGAAACATCTCAATAACCGATCTCACTATGCACTTCTTGATTCTGACCCCACTTGTAATTTCTCCCTACAGATCCAATCGACACTGAATGACATGAAAGAACGCAAGCATCTATCTGAGAAGGCCCACAAATTTCTCTCCCCTACTAATGCTAAACCTGCCCGCTTCTATCTCCTCCCCAAGATCCATAAACCTGGCAACCCTGGTCGACCCATCCTCTCAGGAAATGGTTCCCCAACAGAGCACATCTCACTTTTTGTTGATTATCACATTAAACCCCTTGTCTCACGTGCACCCTCTTACATCCACGACACTCCAGACTTTCTCAGGAAACTCAATGACATCAAGGACCAGATACCCGAGACTGCGATCATCGGCACTTTGGACGTTTCTTCACTGTACACCAATATTCCCCACGATGAAGGTATCCAAGCATCATGTGAAGCCTTGGCCGCCAGTGGCCATTCCAGTCCCCCCATATCCGATATCAAATCTCTGATGTCTCATGTACTAACAAAAAACAACTTCACTTTCATGGACCAGCACTACCTACAGATATTCGGCACAGCAATGGGCACCCGGATGGCTCCTTCATTCGCCTGTCTCTTCATGACCAAGCTGGAACAGCAGATGTTAGATTCTGCCCCCTGTCGCCTGTCTCTTCATGACCAAGCTGGAACAGCAAATGTTAGATTCCGCCCCCTGTCGCCCATGGATTTGGTGGCGTTACATAGACGACATTTTCTTCATCAGGGACCAGGAGGAAGATAGCCTCCACAAATTCATTGATGTCTCAGTCCAGAAAAGGCCTAACGGTATCACCAGTACCCTGTACACTAAACCCACAGATACCCACCAGTACCTCCACTCATCCAGCTGCCACCCCCGTCACTGCAAAACCGGCATCGCTTACAGTCAAGCCCTCAGACTTCGCCGTATCTGCTCCGAGGACCCTGATTTTTTTTCTTCCATACCAGGAATTTACAGAAACATCTCTGTGCCAGGGGCCACGGCAGTCCAACTGGCAATCGACAAAGTTCGTTCTCTCCCCAGATCTGAAGTTGTCAAACCCAAAAGTGACAAGACGACTACCGACAGAATACCTCTTGTGACCACCTTCCATCCCAATCTACCCCTCTCCGCAAATTCCTGTGTGATAACCACCACATTATACACACTTCTGATCGTCTCCAACAGGCCATTCCGATACTCCCCATTCTAGCATACCGACGCCCACCGAATCTCAGAGACCTGATTGTTCGTGCTGAATTGCCCCCCTCACTAACCATTCTTCTCCCATACAGCATGGCACCTTCAAATGCACCAGCAACAGATGTATTATATGTGAAATACACATTCACGAGGGCGACACTCACCAGCAACTCTACCAGCCTTTCTCACCGAACCAAGGGCAACATCACATGCACTACCACTAATGTTGTATATCTCATCACTTGCAGAGTTTGTAGGGTACAATACGTAGGGGAAACCAAGACGACACTCAAGAAACGATTCTACGGGCACAGATCCACCGTCAACACAGCAAAGCTGGACACTCCAGTTGGCCGCCATTTTAACCTTCCCAACCACTCCATCATGCACTGACATGATGCTACAGGGCATCGAATCTTTAGGTACCCGTCCTGACTCAGTCCGTACTAGCAGAGAGAAGTTCTGGATGAGACGACTTCGCACCATCCAACCTCATGGCCTGAACATCTAAGAGGGGAACGACTGATTAATCCTTTTTATACACTTTCCATTTATATACACATATATTTTTCCCCTCAGCTCTCTTAGATTAGTTACATTATAGTTTCTGCCTCTACCTTCCTCCCGGCTTCCTCCCATTCTCATACAAGCTCAGCTCTAATTTACCTTCCCTTATTCAGGCTATATAATAATTAGCATATATTTTTGTTTCTCTCCCTTCACCTCTCAGATTTACCACTTATTTTGTTAATTTTCATGTTCACTATGGGTTTTTTTCTTAATACACCCCTCTCTCATACAGCATCAGCTTCTGTATTTGCTTTTACCCTTTTAGGCCATTGCTTCCCTTCCATTCATATATACAGGTTTTTTTTCTACTATATAGTCTTCTGTTTTTTCCCCTCACACCCAGCGGATTACAATATCATTTACACCATTTGTATATATATATATATATATATATATATATATATATATATATATATATACTTTTTTTCCTCTTTGGATATATTTATATCCTTTTATACTTACAGATTTATTTTTACACTTTCTTCTCTTAGTTTAATGCTCTATCATACATACTTATGTCTTTTACACATTATCAGTTGTTCCCCATTCTTTCCCTTTTATCCCTACTCTTATGCACCAGTTTATCATGCCTTTCTTTGTTAACGGTTTGACCCACCTCTCATTAATTCTCTTGTTATTCATCTCTTCCTCATACCCTCTATCGCTGTTTTGTTCCAGATCCTGTTTGATGTTGCCTGCCTCATTTCTTAATCCCTCTCCGCTTGAGGTCTTTCTTTGGCCTTACACTAACTTCCCTTTGTGTCTGCCTACTCCTTTTCTTTCATCCCCTTCATATACCTGATTGGTCATCTATTCTCACTAATGCCCATTTTGTCTCCTTGTTTCTAGTGTTGCTGTTGAATGTCTGTGGTCTATATTATGGTTGTTCCACTTTATATGTTTGTCATTTTGCCTCCGAAGAAGATTCTGCTAGGATCGAAAGCTAAGGCCCCTTTTGACTCTCTTATTTATTCATTTGATAACATGTCTTTTACTGCTCTTTCAGGTTTATTGAAATATTCTGCTATTAGAAATCTGAGAAATCTTGATTTTGTCTTAGAATCTAATTATAAATTCGTAGTTCTGCTCCATTTAAATGGAAGTTCTAATATAATTCATCATGTTCATCAAACTGAGATGTTTTGTATTTGGTTACATAATGCACACCAAACCACAACAAGCTACTTGTTAAACAATCATTTTTGTACAAAATGGAAACGACCATTGACAGTTGGGAGTGAAGTAAAAATAAATGTGACGTTGAAATGAAATATAGAGCTAATATCAATATCCGATATTCCCAGGCGCGTAGCCAGGGGGGGGGGCGGTGGGGGCGGTCGCCCCCCCCAAAAAAAAAAAAAACGTCCCCAAGAAGAAAAAAAAAGAAGGGAAAAAAGAGAGGAGAAAAGGAAAAGGGAAGGGAGGAAAGGGAAGAAAGGAAGGTAGCTTTGTGTTTTTTTTCCTTTTTATTCTTTATTTTTTTCTCAAAAGAGAAACTCTTTCACTCTTCTTGCTCTAAATTTATATATGAATTTTGCTTCCGCGCTGCGCGCGGTTAAATGACAATATTGAAGTTCTCCATTGTTTCCCCCACCTTTCTCTAACCCTGTTTTTCCACCTCAGCTATGTGCTTCTTGCCAGTTAAAGTTAAAATATTAGGGCATGAATTTGAGTAAGGTTAGGCCGAAGTAAATATATGAAGTTATCTTTTTTTTCAATTGATCGCGCAACTTCTGGTCTGGTCGGCTCCGGGCGGGTAAAATCTTTATATCAGTTTCTGCCGTCACCTCCATAAAGTCAACTTCTCCCGCTTTTCAGCTCATTACTAAACAACCATAATTTTGGGGCAAACAGGTTCCTAATTTAAAAAGAGGAAGGTATGAAATTCGTGTCGTATTAAATAAAAAAGTACAATATTTTTTTTTATCAAATTGTATTAAACTTCATGTCATTTCAATGCATCGCAGAAGTTTCAACTTTTTGCGCACTATTTTCCTTGTAATGAAGTTCAATAATCTTAGAAAATCAATTGAATTAGAGCCGATTGGGTATAAGAGATATCTACATTTGATGAAACGTCAGCCCTTTGAAATTTCAGAGTTTCATTGCTCTGCGCGGGGAGGAATATCTTCCTCTACCAATCTTCTCCTCTGTTTTGGGAGTTAAAAATATGCACTGTTGCTAAATTGTTTGTAATCAAATCTGATCTTTCCAAAGAAAGTATTCAATATATCTTTGAGAAAACCCTTTTCTCGGGACCCTTTTTATGGCAAGAAAAATTGATAAAACGCTTTAGCTTCCGCGCTTCGCGCGGAGTTATCATTTTAATTTCCTCCATTGTATACCTCTTTTGTGCATTCACAATCACTTTTGAAAACAAGGTTCAAAATTGCAATATAGTCAACCGAATTGGAGGTACTAGAGACAAGAGAAACGGCTCCTTTTCATTTTAATTTATGAAACACTAAAAGCTTCGCGCTTCGCGCGGGAGGGTGAAACTCCCCTCCCTGCACCCACCCCCAAGGGAGCGCGCGAAGCGCGCTCTGTAAGTGTTTGCACGCTTCGCGTGCATTTACCGCCCCCTCCAAAATGAAATCCTGGCTACGCGGTTGGATATTCCCAAACCCATTTTTATTCGTTTTTATTCATTTTGATGACTGTGTTTGAAAAATACATAAACAGTACAAAATTTTACTGGTACATCGACTGCGGTAGCTGTCTCGACTACAAGTTCATCAACCTTTCAGAGTACAGCAGGTAGGCTTAACATAAAATATTAATCACACTTCAGACGCCGGCTTTTTATGTGAATGCATTAAAGGTCAAGTCCACCCCAGAAAATCGTTGATTTGAATCGATAGAGAAAAATCAAACAAGAATAACATTGGAAAATTCATCAAAATCGGATGAAAAACAAGAAGCTTATGACATTTTAAAGTTTCGCTTATCTTTCACTTATGTACCACTCAGTGATATGAAAATGAGAGAGTCGATAATGTCTCTCACTCGACACTATTTCTTTTGTTATTTATCGTTTGAATCATAAAATATTTTTATTTTAATTTACCGATTTGATAGTAAGGTACAACCTGACATAACCATAAACTGTTGAAAAATAGTATTTCGCATGTTCAGAGAGGAATTATTTTATTTTTACATGACAATGAGGAGAAAATAAGAGTGTTAAAATACAAAAGCAACCCGTGGTCATCTTTACAAGCTTTTTCTGGAAAGGAGTAGGTTGAGTGTGAGGCAAAACACCTTCAGTGTTAGAGTGGTGAGCGACTGGAATTCTTTGCCTGCTGATATAGTCAAAGCATCAACAGTCAATCACTTCAAAACAAAACTAGACAAGTTTTGGTCTGCATGGCATTATGCTCATGCATGGGATTAATACTAGTCACTGCATTGTCACAGCAAAGGACAAATAGCACAGATAGCGATTTATCCGAGCTAGGAAGACAACGTACAGTACAAGATCATGAAGATAGACCTGGAAACTTGACTGCAGACACAACTGTATTTTTCCAGTAGATGCGGTATAAAGGTATAAAAGAAGTAGTGAGTGGGTGACGTCATCAGTTTGCTCATTTGTATACCGACCAGGATGTGCATGTAACTGTTTTGTGAATTTAAGCGAAACTTTAAAATGTCATGATTTTGATGAATTATTCAGTGTTAAGTTACTTTTTGAATTTTTTCCTTTTATTCAAATCAATATTTTGTTGGGGGTGGACTTGTCCTTAAGCGTTGTTTTCATTGCTGGTAATTTGCAGCTCCTATATTTTAATATGGCCATCATTTCAGTTCATGCATTTGGTAATTGGTAATAGGAAATAAGCATTCTACTATAATAATAATTGTAATATACACTTATTTCTTTTCAGCATTGTTAGTCGCTCATTAGATAATGTGCAACAATTCCTCTTTTTATTTACTTCATTAATTTCTTTGTTTTGGCTGAATATTTACCTTCTATCCAATGAATTTGTTCAGAGACGTCGATCCTGAAGGAAGGGGGAGGGGCGATTGCCCCATTGTAAGCATTGTTGTGGGGGGGGGGGGCAATAATCGATTTCCCCCGATAATTTTTAAAGTTGGACTATTCATAATATGCAATGCAAATATATGTTTTAAAGAGCATTGGCAATCACTGTACAATATTAAACTAATTAGCATAAAATGCTATTACAACTTTTGGTGTGCTTTCGTGTGCAAAATGTTGTACGTTTTAGCACGCTCAGCGCAACGAACATTTTAGACCGTTGTTTTAACTTTGCCCCACCAAATCAAACATATGGATCGACGCCCCTGCTTTTTTTATCGAATTGCCTTTGTACACTTGAGAATTCCTTGGTATATGGGTTATCGTTTAAAGTCACATTGATCACGGTGGATGCCATCAACTTTGGGAATCTTCTTCCACACATAAATCTCTTTGAAACAGCTACTAAGATTCTCTCAAATCTCTTCTTTTCATCATTGGGTAGCCTCCCATTATAATAACGTGTTGAATTAGAATGAATTTATCAAATGTTCAAAAAGGGGCAACTCAACACCTACTTTAAAATTATAGAAAAAAAGATATCAAATAATTTTCCCTAGTTGTACGACCGGAAATTAAACAATCTGCATCCATTTTAATAATGAGCATGATTATTCACCGGCACAAATATGATTTGACGCAATCATTTTTTTTTTAATAAAGTTTAAATATTAATGTTTCTGAGACTATTCTTTACATTGCCCTTTTTTGCATGGTGAAACTGTAAAGATACTTTAAAAATGAAAAAAAAAAATGCTTAGAGTGCACTGCAGGTTGAAAATATAATAAATAAAGGAATCAAATAAATAGAAATTCATAAAAATCGGATGAGCAATAACGGAGCCATCGAGTATTAGTTTTGAATGATTTCAGGAAACATTTTTATTTTTCGTCATGAATATGCAATTGAGCGGGCTGATGATATTTTGTCACTCGCTCTGTCCATGTTAAATGAAGTCCTTCCTCGATTTCTTCATACATTTGCATTATGAAGTTATCTCACTTGTAACAAACGATCGCAACACTGACGGTCTCACCAATTTAATCTGTTCTTCATCTTATTTTCACAATTTCTGGAAAAGAAATTGACTATTGTTATTTTATACGTGATAAACATAGGCGGCGGAAGCAGGGACGGGGGACTCGTCCCCCCTAAATTTGAGGTGGGGGACGATCCCCCCTAAATTTTGTGTCGACAACTTTTTTTTCCTTGTCAATTTGTTTCCTTCACCCCCCTTAATTCAGGTGGACCCCCTAAAATTTTGATGGTCCCCCTAAAATTTTGGTTGATAACCTTTTTTGGGCTTGTCAACAAACTTTGATGGTCCCCCTATTTGTTTTTGCTTCCGCCGCCAAAGTACGAATGTAAAGACAGGAGATCATATGACGACATGCATATAGTTCGATATTTCGTTGAAGAATGAACAACGTGTGACTAAATCGATGACTTCATTACATTTCATCCGATTACTGTTGGAATTATGATTTTTGTTATGGTTTAGTCCAACTGTATTTCTAATCAAATCTCTTTAATTGTCAGCCTGCGATATGCTTACATATGCATGTAAGGATACTGCAAGGTTGAAATAACCTTTTCACCATATTTACTTTTCTTTTGTAAAATTTCCTCTAAACGGTAAGGGTATAGGTTCAATATATATTTTCCTCCTCATTTTCCTTATCTTCCTCCAAATCCTCTACCTCTTTTGCTCGTTCACTCGTCGTTCCTTTTCTTAAAATTCCAGCCCTTTATTGTTCTTTTACTACCGGGTATCAAAATGATAACTATCAATAATACAAATGGTAACAATGATTATAAATACTATTCACTCTAAAAAAAGTTTACCCAATATTGGGTAAAATGGGAACATGCATGTTGGTTGGGTAAAAAAGATACCATTAAACCCCCCCGCAATGTTGCATTGAAATAGCCCAATATGGGGCAACAAAAATACCAAGCAAACATGCATATTCCCTTTCTATCCAAAATTGGGTAAAAATTTACTCAGGGTTTTTAGAGTGTTTGTTGGTGATGATAGTAAATGATGAACATGATGGTAATGATGATAAAATACTGCTTTTAATAATTAGTAATAGTAATGATGATAAAATCTATACAATGAAAGTAAAATTGATAATTATGATGATAATGCTAGTAATAATTGTAACAATTATTTTAATTTGGGAATTTAAAACAAGATCGAGGGATATCATGAATATTATCATTATCGTATCAGTATCATAGTGAACCCCCCAAAAAAAAAGAGGGTTCAGATAATTATGGTGAATGGAGCAAAAGATGCGAGCGAGCGAGAGGTTTGACATTCTTAATAATAATTTTTTTGAGAGAGATTTTGACATAACATTTAGAAAATCATGTTTCACTCTTTTGCTTTTTTGCCTTTTCTCCCCGGATCTTGGTAGTAAACTTTTGAGGGGTAATATCCCCCAAGCCCCCATTTATACACCAGTCATTGTCTTTTTGATTCCATGACATTTCCACCGGCGACAATCGCTCCGCTCTAAATTCCACACACTAATCGAATGACCAACTTCAACCCTGAATTTAACACCATACCCTACCCTAAACCTAAACCCAACATAGAACCCTATTGCAATCCTAACCCTACTCCTACATCTTACACGAATTAAGCCCGGAGCAATTGTCGCAGGAGCTTATGTTGTGTCACCCCAATACCGTCATTATCAATTAATAACAGTGACAATGGCTAAATCAAAAGCAAGACAAATGCAATGACGTAATAGTATAGTAGAAATATGAAATGTAAAAGCTTTCAACTAACAAGAACAATTAAATTGAATACTATTATTCTTACCAGTTCCTAGTCCGACTACAGCTAGCCCAGATGTAAGTCCTACCATCTCCATGGTAACGGGGAGTGGCACCCCAACAACAGCACCTCCAATTACGACAGCGATGAGCCAGTCACCGGTAGACCGTCCCAGGAAGGGTGGCGATGGTGGTGATATAGGTGAGAAGATTTTACTTATTTTCGTAAAACAATACAATGAAATTTATTCATACGTAATGCCATTTTACCGTTGGTCCGTTAATCCCTACTTTTCGGTGGAAGACGCGCACGGAACTTTACGACGGTAGTTGATTTTGAAAGAGACTTTTGTGCCCGTCGATCCGAGACTGTCCCACAGTGCATCTTGTATTACATGAGAATTTATTTACCTTTCGCATCCACAACGGAAACATTCAATCTGCGGTTCGTGTGCAAAATACTATGGCAACAGCGACATTTCCGATTTAGGACGAGTTTCTAGAACCGCATGTTGTTCATCCTAGAGCTCGAGGTAGCCGCCCAACGGCCAAAGGGTTCACTTCCATTGACGAGTGGATACCAGGCGCGACCACGCGTAAAAAGAGATTCTTTTTTTTAAGAGTGGACACGTCACTTATATATATGTAACCTAATAAGGGTTTTCACACGCGAAATACTTGTTTAGGGATGCATTTTCATAATCTGCAAAAGAATTGTTTCCCTTGCTTATGGTGCTTTTCGAAACCCCATGGTTGCGCCTAGTATCCAATCGTCAATGGAATTGGTCCCCGGGAATTGGAAATCTTAACCCCATTTCGGGGGAAAATAAAACATAATGCCCGTCACATTCACGAGATGGCTAACCATTTGTGGAGGAGGAGCGATCAAACGGGGGACAAAAACACAACCCCTCCCCGCAAATTCGGATGGTCTTTGAGACGAATATGGCATGCGGTGCACATACATGTATCAACGCATGCGAAATTGTTTAGCTGGAGAGGTGAATATGACCCATGAAATCAATTGCCAGTGATCAACCAATAATCCACGTTAGATGAAATATCGATTAGATGGACTGTAATAATATATACTTGAGCCTTAATTCAGTAAGTTTTTCCAAATCAATATGTACTCGATTTGTTTGAAAAACCACTTTCTTATCCATGTCATAGTCTATCATGTAAGCCAAGCGTTTCTCATATCTCCAGCCGAGTCCAACTGCCTAAGTACAGTCCCGGGTTAAGGCGGACATGGTATGATAACCAGTCGTATATAAATGAAAGCCTGAAAGCACGGGATATAGTCTCACAACTTGAAGTGGCATACATGGTGTCACATGAAATAATTTTGCGCACGAAACGCAGATCTAGTGCCTGTAACACAAAGCTTAGCAATGATTGTAGAACACTTTTCAACGATTGATTCCATTGATTATAATGTAAAATCAAGTGTACAACTAACTCTTGTGTTACGGGACCCTAATGTCTGCGTCCTGAGGTTTGCGAAAAGTGCCTGTTAATGAGGGAGACAATGTGTATGTATGTTTGCGTGGGTGGGCGCCTACGTGGGAGTGTGCGTGAGTGGGCGTGAGGGGCGGTCAAAAAGCATTGCGAGTTCCAGCTCGTGCAATATTTGTGTCAGTTTGTCACAATGGTAATGCTCAGAGCTTTATAAACATTTAGTATAAGTATTCCCCCCCAGATATCTGATTTGGGTAATGATATTAATAATGATAGTAATATTGAACGGCTCTACTTTCGGATAACATCAAATATATCACCCTAAAATGATCCATGGTGACCCTACCCATTCGTTAAAACTTAATTTGCCTTCATCTTTTTAACAATAGGCACATTTTGGTAACGGAGCTTTAAAATCTCCTTTGAAAGTTATTAGAATAGAATTAAAAAGTGGAACAGCCCTGATTTAGCAAATGCGATGAGGAGTGTTTTGCCATGTGATGTCATCATCTTATTATCGCAAAAAATTAGAGGAAAAATCTATTTTATAATAATAATAAGCATTAATTTATATAGCGCATCTTTTAGATGGATATATTTAGCTGCGCTTGTTCAGAGCTCTTTTTACTTATTTTGGTCTACACAGCATATTTTCTTGAATAAAGAGATATGTTTTTTAATTTTGATTTGAAGAGAGCCAAGGGTGGAGAACTTCTTATATCAATTGGCAGGCTATTCCATGGTTTGGGGGCAGCAAGTGTAAATGCACGATCACCAAGTGTAACTTTTGTTTTGTGAAAGTGTGACTTTTGTTTTGTGAAATGGATTATAAACTAATTCATTATCTCAAGTAAAAGACACGATTTTTCATGGTCCTTGTCAGTTACTTGACAATTGGATCTAGATCTTTGGACTTTGCTGGATATTTCTCTAAAATAGAGGCATATGGCAGTTTCTCCGCTCAAATCGGTAGTACTGGATCATAAATGTATTGCTAAGGGAAATCTGCTGACTCATAGGGAATTGAACGTTATATAAGCATGTCATTATTTCATTTTATTTGATATTTTTACAGGATTATACGCTGGTGTCGCCGGCGGTGTGGTTGTGGTCATCATCATCGTCATCGTTGTGGTTCTTTGTATGAGAAAACGGTATGTACATGTATACCTCGACATTCATTTACGAGGAAATCAGATAGTATGAAATGTCTTAAACCACGAAAACCGTTGGGATGGGTATTCTACTATGCGGGAACGGTACATCTCGACATTTACTAAGAAACCAAGCAATAGGAAGTGTCTGAAACCCTGAAAAGCGCTGCGATGTGCCTATTTGAGAGTAATACATTGATATACTTGAACGAATGAAATAGTGACCTTATGCTTATCTACCACTTTCCCCATGATTGTCTAAGCACAAACACAAAAAAGAAAACAATGAGCGATGATGTAATTTCACAATATTCACTTTACTGATACACACTTGATATAAAATTCATTCAATCTTTAACTTACAGATCCCGGAGGGAACAAAAAAGGGTACCACAGTCACAAGGCATGACCATGATGGAACCTTCAAGCCCGAACAGCACGCAGGATAACCTCTACCACGACATGTTCGTAGACATGACAGATGAATCCCTGCAGGCTCCCCCGGAATCTTCCACGGATAACGATGTTACCTATTACTCTTCCATGACGGACAGAGAGCAGCCAGGAACCGAGGATACCTACTATTCGTCTGTAAAAGAGCACGGAAATACGGATGAACCGCACACAGAAGATGGCGGTTCGCCTGATAATGCAGCAGCGCCAATGCCATCGAATGGCGGCATTCACGAACTGTACGCCACGCCGGACAAGACGACGAAAAGCAAGCAGCAGGAGGATTTTGGCGCGCTTTACGCGAAGCCTGACAAGACGGGGAAGGGTGGTGACGGACAGGCTCCGGAAGACTTCGCCGCGCTATACGCAATGCCCGACAAGAGCCGAGGAACGCCGGAAGGTCGCGAGGATGTCGATACAAACCCAGCAGGACTGGAAAATAGGGAAAATACCGAGGAGGGACCCTACTCACTGGCTGATAATGACGATACAGGACTTTATGCCATGTCAACCGCACCGGGACATATAGTCAGCGAAGATCCGGATGAATATGGCATTGTCATGGTTGATAATGAGCTATATGCTATGTAGGCTCGTTATTTTTTGATATTCTTGCGAGAACAAATATGAACTGAACATATATCCGCCATGTTGAGCCAAGTCCATTCCAGCAATAATTTTATTTGGATCAATATGGAAAACATACTTGTAATGTCCTCAATAGGAGATGGTATGCACGTTTTTGAAACTTCATTTTTTTTCTACTGTAACAAATCAATGATGTACATCACATGGACAGTGTTTACACAAGAAAGTCCGAAATGTGACATAAACAATTTCCTTTTGCAATTTGTCAATGAAATGATTTTAATTATTTTATATTCATAAGCGCAAACATGGTGGTGACTCCGACAGGGCGCCCCGCTGTTCGACCGTGTTCTAGGCCTACTGTTTGTCCCACCTTAGATGGAACACATTTTATTACTATGCTTAAATCATCATGAACACTGTATCAATACTCTGAACGTAATATAATAGCTGTATTTATCTAACCATGAACTTTTATTTTCAAGGAAATCTACAGGTATTTTCTTGAAATGAAACATTTTACATTTTTGTCTCACCTGCATAGCAGAGTGAGACTATAGGCGCCGCTTTTCCGGTGGCGGCGACGGCGGCGGTGTCAACATCAAATCTTAACCCGAGGTTAAGTTTTTGAAATGACATCATAACTTAGAAAGTATATGAACCTAGTTTATGAAACTTGGCCATAAAGTTAATCAAGTATTAGCAAACATCCTATTAGAGTTTCATGTCACATGACCAAGGTCAAAGGTCATTTAGGGTCAATGAACTAAGACCATGTTGGAGGAATCAACATCAAAATCTTAACCTGAGGTTAAGTTTTTGAAATGTCATCATAACGTAGAAAATATATGGACCTAGTTCATGAAACTTGGACATAAGGTTAATCAAGTATCACTTAACATCCTGCATGAGTTTCACGTCACATGACCAAGGTCAAAGGTCATTTAGGGTCAATGAACTTTGGCCGAATTGGGGATATCTGTTGAATTCCCATCATAACTTTGAAAGTTTATGGATCTGATTCATGAAACTTGGACATAATAGTAATCAAGCATCACTGAACATTTTGTGCAAGTTTCAGGTCTCATGATTAAGGTCAAAGGTCATTTAGGGTCAATGAACTTTGGCCGAATTGGGGGTATCTGTTGAATTACCATCATAACTTTGAAAGTTTATGGATCTGATTCATGAAACTTGTACATAAGAGTAATCAAGTACCACTGAACATCCTGTGCGAGTTTCAGGTCACATGATCAAGGTCAAAGGTCATGTAAGGTCCATGAACTTTGGCCGAATTGGGTGTATCTGTTGAATTACCATCATAACTTTGAAAGTTTATGGATCTGATTCATGAAACTTGGACATCAGAGTAATCAAGTATCACTGAACATCCTGTGCGCATTTCAGGTCACATGACCAAGGTCAAAGGTCAATGAACTTTGGCCGAATTGGGTGTATCTGTTGAATTACCATCATTACTTTGAAAGTTTATGGATCTGATTCATGAAACTTGTACATAAGAGTAATCAAGTACCACTGAACATCCTGTGCGAGTTTCAGGTCACATGATCAAGGTCAAAGGTCATGTAAGGTCAATGAACTTTGGCCATGTTGGGTTTTTTTGTTGAATAACCATCATATCTCTGTAAGTTTATTGGTCTAGTTCATAAAAAGTGGACATAAGAGTAACCATGTATCACTGAACATCTTGTGCGAGTTAGAGTAGTTTTCAAAGTCAGCACTGCTGCTATATTGAACTGCGTGATGCAGGTGAGACGGCCAGAGGCAATCCACTTGTTACTCCTTTTTACTCCTAATTATTCTAATTGTGTTCTTTCAACGTTCTTTCATCGTTAACACGATTATGCCATGTTTTTATATATTCATAATTTTATACGAACTTGAATGTTGGTGCTGTTATCAATCAGGTAAGGGGGCGTAGGGAAATATATCTTTGCCATATGTTTACATCAAATTATGTTTAACATAAGCAGAGGTAAAAAGCCTGAGTAATGATTTTTTAAAGTCAGTTTTATTTTGTGATATCCCATATGAAATGAAATTGAAAATGAAAAATAAGCTACAACGAAATTCAGTTAATTGCCAACTTTTGATGGCTAATGTTAGCTGCATGCGGTTTTCACAGAACTATGTAAGGTAAAAATTGTGTGGATGCAAATATTGGATGCATACGTAAAGTATTTATCAGTTTCTTTAGAAAATTATCAATAAATATATTATCTTTAATGAACTGGCGTCAATAAGCTCCATTGACATGATTTCTTATTTAGTTTTGTTCTTAAAAAACAAAACAAAACATAAAAAACAAGTGGATAGGTGTCCGGGTGGATTTCCCAATTTCTTTAAAAAAGAAAGACATTCAATATTATTATTTTCGAAGCAATACCGATCACTTTTGTCAGCTTACTGCATGTCTAATTTCATGTAAGTGATAAAGTGAAGTCTTCATTTTACTAACGTTAGTATGCTTAGTTAGGTACTAGTATGCCTTTGCAAATAGGTCATGACTTTAGTAAGCTTACTAATTTGATGTACTTACCAAGCATCCTAGTAAGTCTAGCGTTACTGATGCTTAAAGAATATGGGCCTGTGTTTGGTAAATATTATGAGTCGCAATTTTCGCTATCTACTGTTGAAAACGACAAAGACCAATGTTAGGTATTTATTATTGTGCATTTAAATTATTGGAATTATGATATAAGTTATAACTCAATCACTGGCGGATCCAGGGGGGGGGGGGGGGCACAGTCGGCCCTTGCCCCCCTTGTTGAGAAGCAAAATAACAATTTGTAATGTAAAAAATGCCATTAGAACAGAAGTGTGGTGTGCCCCCTTTTGAAAGTGAAGTCTTTTTTGGGGGGCATTTTCATTTTTTTGGTGACGAAGTGTCATTGATTTTTGGTTAAAAACCTTTTAAATTTCTTTCTTTTTTACTTGTTAAATTTTCCCTCGGAAAAATGTGCCCCGCTCTGGGAAAATCCTGGATCCGCCCCTGAACTCAATGGCTATTTATTGATGTGACAACCATTGGCGATATATTGAGAGAGCTGTGAAATCACATTTTCTCTCTAAAAATAATTGTATAGGCCATAAAAATTTGCCCGAAGTAAAATACAAAAGAGTTGATATTCACCTTCATTCATGTAAGTATAATGGTGGCAAAGATTAAAATGTGTGCACTGCACATACTTTATTTATCATCTTTAGATTATTTTATCTCTCAAAAGGTAACGATGTTTTGGCCTGTGCTGAAGTCGCCATTTATAAGTGATATTGATTGAGATTCTAAGCGTCGACATTGTTTGCACCTAATAATTGTTCCTTGTTGAAACGTACGCGAGAAAGGGCAATCCGGACTCCAACAAATTTTTCGATGTAAGTTTTCCCCGGTGACGTCTTTTTGTTAAGGTGATGTGATCGCAATCCTCGATCAATTGTTACGCTTGAAACAAAGCCAGTACATCTGTTTGGTAGCATTGTACTAACCTATCAAATAATAATGATGATAGTAATGATAACATTAATAATAATGATAATAAAAATAATAATAATATTAATGAATTGAGTACGTAATTATTTAACGCTGGAATCGATATTTACTGAGCACTTAAGGAATTACTTGAGGAATAGGATGATTTATAGAGGAGAGGATAAAAGATAGATTGGGGAGGAAATGATAGAGAGGGAGAGAGAGAGTTGAGGGGAAGGTGAGGGGCAGAGAGAGAATGTGGAAAGGTGTAGGAGAGCAAAGTCGGCGTGCAGAGCGAGGGATGGGGAAGGAGAGTACAGGAGGTTTTGGACTACCGATGGAATTCCCTTTTCCTAGAAAATTCGACCCATTACTTAACAATTGCTTAAACGTACCAGTAAGTAATAAATTATTATACAGTGTTTCAAGTTTACTCGAAACTTTAATATAAAAGCTAGTAAGTAATTCGACTTTACAATGTGTCCTGCTTTTCTCCATCTAGCGCTGGTCCCCACCTACTTAAAGGACAAGTCCAACCCAACAAAAACTTGATTTGAATAAAAAGAAGAAAAATTCAACAAGCATAACACTGAAAATTTCATCAAAATCGGATGTAAAATAAGAAAGTTATGGCATTTTAAAGTTTCGCTTATTTTCAACAAAATAGTTATATGAACGAGCCAGTTACATCCAAATGAGAGAGTTGATGACATCACTCACTCACTATTTCTGTTGTATTTTATTATATGAAATATGAAATATTTTTATTTTCTCATCATTGTCATGTGAAATGAAGTTTCATTCCTCACTGAACACGTGGAATTCCATTATTTTAACATTTTGTGCTTCAGGCAAGGAGGTCCTAATCGTCAAATTCGTAAAAAATTAAATATTGTATAATTCAAACAATAAAAAACAAAAGAAATAGTGAGTGAGTGACATCATCGACTCTCTCATTTGGATGTAACTGGCTCGTTCATATAACTATTTTGTTGAAAATGAGCGAAACTTTGAAATGTCATAACTTTCTTATTTTACATCCGATTTTGATGAAATTTTCAGCATTGTGCTTGTCTCTATTGATTAAAATCAACATTTTTCTGAGGTGGACTTGACCTTTAAGGAAATTTCGTGCTGTCCTTGAAACCTGTCAGGTCTCCAAGCCATAGCGGACTCAGTCAGGCAACGGGTTCTACCAAGTCAGTAGAGAGCTTTCGAATCTGTTTCCGGGACGGATTCAAGAAAACACAGTAATCGTATTGAAAGTGACCGTCAAATGACAAAGAGCAAACTGGGAGGTGTTTGTCGAACGTTTTGGTAATCCGGAACAGCAGTTTCGTTTTAAGCTCTGGAGCTGACGAAAAATTGCAAATATGTCGTTGTCCAAAGCACAAGACGATACTGCTGTCTTGATTGACCAATTAACAACAAAGACTTCTTGGTTGTGCTTTGTCATGAAGAACATTTGACAATGTATTTTCTATATTTTTAATCCGTTGTGCGCCGTGGACGCGAATACTCGCTATTTACTAATAGGGAGGAAAAATGGTCTCATATACATGTACAGTGCGTATCAAAAAAAGTTTACACTTTGAAAAAGCCCTGGGAATTAAAAAATATACATGTAGGTAATTTTATTACATAATAATCTTGGGCTTGGGTCTCATCTATTCAATGAAAGTAAAAGTTTGACAGAATGTTACACTTGAGTGAACAAAGCTCGCAGAAATCTGTTTGCGCAGAAATGCCAGTTTTAACGCTGTGACAAGGGGAAAGGGCGAAATCAAACTCACCCTGCAAAGCATTTCTCATACATTTCCCTTGCAATTTCAGTCAATTGAAATAAAATGGATACATTCAAGCATTTTGTAATAATTTTGCCATCCAAATCGAAATTTCAACACTTAGTAAGCACAACTTTTACACTTTTTGTGTCAGCTGGATCTGAGGACATAACTGAATCTGAACAAAAGTTTATATCAGACATCTCCAACATTTTTTCACGAAGTCATTATCGTTTAAAGTGGGTTTACTTTGCATTTTTCATTTAGTACTTGTTTCTCCACACTTCTCCCAAGTTTGACAATGATTAGCAAAATGAAAATCAAGCGTAAGCCATTTCATGTTAATCACAGCTCAGTGTAAAGCAAATATCGTCACAATGGCCTCGGTGTGTGGGGGAGTGGGATGGGGCGCAATGCACTCTTCGAAGTGTTTTTGGCAAGGAAACAAATTAAAAAAGGTAAATCAATTTTACTAGCTAAATTCCACGTTTTCTTCATAATTAGGGTCTACTTTTATTCGCATAACTATTTCATAGTTATGCGCAAATCATTCTTCACTAACTCACTAACTTTTCTAAAGTAACTGGTGCTCACTGAAGCGGAAATCCCGGGGGGGGGGGGGGGTCACTTCCATTGACGAGTGGATACTATGCGTGACCACAGGGTCTTGAAAAGCACCCTAAACACGTATTTTCCATATTCCGAAATGCACCCCTAAACAAGTATTGGAAACAAAACGATACTCTTAGCAAGTACTCCCTGAAATGAACCCCTAAACAAGTACAGAGATATTTTATTGTTATGTCATGCGTCTGTCGGTCGTCGGTTTTACCTAAAACACCATTACTTGGTTTAGTACGGCCCCACTTTCCACACCTCGCGCAAATCGGACTCTAAACACGTAGTGTTGGGGCAAAAAGGACTTCCTTTATATAAAACACTTGGATTTTTTTCATCATCCCTGCATATTTGACTCTAAACACGTATATTTTTCCGAGCAAAATAGATACCTTTTTTTCAATATTTTTGTGTTTTGACACCCTTATCACGTTACGTACGTAACATGCCCTATCATGATAACGACATCCTTTTTACGTGTTTTTTTGGTCGCGCATGGTATCCACTCGTCAATGTAAGTTCCCCCCCGGGGCGGAAATATTTCTCGACAGTTATATCGTCATTGGCTTGAATGGATCTGTACGTACCAATGTTTAAATGAGGAAAAATCTTCATGATATTACAAATGTATAATTTTACAGGATTTTTTTCTTAGTGTAAACTTTTTTTGATACGCACTGTATATATATATTTATATATAATTGTTATTATGGCGTATGTCATGTATGTGGTGGGGACCAGTGTGTGTATGTGAGGGTATATGAATGCAAGCGAAGAGGTTATACATGTATTTAGTATCGGGGGGGGGGGGGGGAGGGGACGTTTCAAAAAGCTGTTCGTAAGATAAGAGTGACTTTAAGAAGGACTGGTAAGTTTTTCTTACGCGCAAAACCATCGCCGATTCAATATACCACTTACCATGCTTACCGCAAGAAGGGATCGCCAGTCGTTCTTAAAGTCCCTCTTAACTTACGAACAGCCTTATGAAACACCCACCTGGTCCCCCTGGCTATTGTCCAACATTAGATATGGCTTCTATTTTCATCTGATATATTTGCGTCTATTCTTAACATTTGACCTTGCATTTCAAATAATCATACTATCATGGAAAACAAATAGTTCAGTCGGTCGATTATCAACAATGGACATTTGACCCCAGGGAACTTTATAGGCTTTATCAATCGGGTCGACCGTATCAACAGAAATATACAGTACGTACCTCTATTTCTAGGGATTTGAAATATAAGTGTGTATATGCAGGCTAAACATATAACTGACTGGTATGAGGTTACACACTCATATTGTTGAGCTTGCTCAGGTAGACTTTATTCAGTGAGCTGCATTTACGTGTAGAGATATTTGTCTTCTCCCTCATCTTGTGATCCAAAGGCTGAGGTAGGCCAATACATTTCTCGATAAATTCATATTGTATCATAACCACTGGCGTAAATCCGGTGCGAGGGGATGATAACAATATATTGACCTGAAAATTCAAGATTTTCGGGACACCCCCACCCAAAGCAAGGACTTTGAATACGGGGGTATATAAGCGTGGACATACTACTACCAGCTTTCAGTTAAAGTCCTATACATTTTTTAAGTTTTTATATCTATATTGTAATGGATCTGTCACGATATTAAGTAATGAATAACAGTTAATATCATTGTGAGAGAGAGCGAAGAGAGCGAGTACATTTTCATTTGAAAGACAAAATGATGTCCAAGAACTTTTTTCATACTGGATGTCACTCTGTCACTTTCGAGATGTGCATTCCTATTGCTACATTTATGGAACTGTGGAAAATTTGTCATCCATAGATTTAATCATTTTTTAGATAGAAAACAAGAATGGCAGGTTTCTTACACTTAACTTCTCTTTTATCATAATCATCTCCACGTATTAGGAATAAGAACTAAAGGAATTATATTGTCGGGAAATGATAAATTATGATCCCGATACTGAAAAATTTGATATTTACAAATATTACTAAGCAAACCAGTGATCTCGTTTATCGTAAAATGAATTAGCCAATGGAAAGCATGCGAGATTTTACCACCACTTCAATATGCATAATATTGACTGTATGCTGTCTTCTTCCTAAAACTTGATATGATGGCTAATTTGCAATAACGGTTAAAAGCTATTGAAATCCTTTATCTTATTGACTAGTAGTAAATTTGTTAAAGAAACTGTGGATTGTTATTTTAAGAAGTCCTTGTGAAATGGGACCTTGGAGTGGTAAGGTGGTTTCTCAGTTGTGCATTTTCGTTGTTGCATGATACACGCAAGAACACAAATAGTCATTCTTTTACACTAAACTGCCCGTATTCTGAAGTCAGGGTTTACTTAAACCATGGTCTAACTCTGTGCTAAAATTATGGGAGGCCAAAAGCGTCAAAAATTTTATTAAGTTGTATGTTGCTTATGCTTACTGTGCTCTTTCCTGATTCATCGATGGTGAAGACAATCATCTATTTATAGTAACAAGACAATTATGATTGCTTTGAGAGCCAAATGAGCAGAAATCTATTGTTAGTGATTTCTATAACAATTAGCTTTCCATACTTAAACCATAACTTTAAACCTTAGTTTAAATTAAACCCGACTTCAGAATACGGGCCTATATCTTTTTAAAAATGCATCCGCAATGTATTAATGAGTGTAAAAGATGCTTTATAATTAAAGGACATGGTATAGTACTTAAAAAAAATCAGAAGTATGGCTATTAATGCTCGTTATTGTTCAAAGTTCGACCCCAGTACTCTATTAATATGGTCTGATGGGAATATCATGAAAAATCAGTCTATTAAACCATTTTCTTTGTATAGCAAATGTCTCGTCAAATCGTTCTCATGACTGGCTGCTCAGCGGGTATTGGTCTTGCCACAGCTAAACGACTCTCATTGGACCCCGATCAGCGATACATCGTCATCGCTACCATTATCGCGATGTCGGAGAAGAACGATTTGGTAACTGCTGTAGGGGACGCTCTCAACAAAACAATTTTTATTGAGGAATTAGACGTGACGAGGGATACTGACATCACAACTGTAGTTGAGAGAACCCTCAAAGAATACGGGAGAATAGATATCCTTCGTAAGTCACTTGTTTTTCGTTTTGTAATTCATTAAAAAAAATATATGTATATGGGCCTAAAGAAAAGAAAGGTTATTGCTGTTCTGGAAAAGGCGCTTTAAAGGACAAGTCCACCCCAACAAAAAGTTGATTTCAATAAAAAGAGAAAAAAAACTAACAAGCAAACACTGTCGGGTGTAAAATAAAGTTAAGTTTTAAAGTTTTGCTTAATTTCACAAAACAGTTATACGCAAATCCTGGTCGGTATGCAAATGAGAAGACTGATGACGTCATCCACTTACTATTTCTTTTGTATTCTATTACATTAAATATTCTAAATTTTCTCCTCATTGTAAAGTGAAACAACGCTCGATTCCTCCCTGAAAAGTTGGAACTAGGATCGCTTTAAACTATGATTCAGTCGAGTTGGTCCCTATTGTCAAATCTGTAAAAACATGAAATATTGTATAATTCAAACAATTAAAAAACAAAAGAATTAGTGAATGATGGACATCATTGACCGTCTCATTTGCATGTCACTGAGTTGTACATATCAATGTTTTGTGAAAAATAACTGAAACTTTAAAAGTCATACATTTCTTATTTTACATCCGATTTTGATGAAATTTTCAGCGTTATGCTAGTTTGATTTTTCTCTATTTATTCAAATCAATATTTTTGTGGGTTGGGCTTGAACTTTAAAGATTTATTGACATGGCATGACCACAGTTAACGACATTGTCTATATCAACGGTCTATGTCTTAACGGCATAACATGGGGCTAGTAGGCCTATATTTCTTTGGAGTTTTCAATGTGCTTTTTCATGACTATGGATTCACGATAGTGAGTATTTACCGTCCGATTGCTTAATAAGAAATATAGATGTAAAAAATATCTAACGGTATTAGAAATCAAGATAAATTGTACACAACCGTACTGGAAAGAACTCAGCGTCTTCTACAATGTGACCACCATGTGGAACATAACATGAAATCATCTTCAAACTGATAGAATACTAAAATTAAACCCATTGAATATCGTGCACACAAAGTCAACTATGTGAATACATTATGAACAATCTGTGTTAGTAGCTCCATGTCATACTGTGAAGGCATCCACAGTGTAAGGTCATCATTACATCTTTATTCTGAGCTCTACAGTGTGAAACCCTTCTTTGCACCGGGAAAATTATTTTCTACGGAAATGAAGGCTTCCTTTCGCAACGTAAGTGGGACCCAATACCTTGGTCACATTTGATCTATGGGGGCCGTACGGCGAGTCGACAACAGCCGTTTTATTAATTTCAATTCAAACCACCTATATGCAGTTGGTACAAAAAATGTTGAAACGACTGTTTTCGACTCGCCGTACGGCCGCCGTAGAGCAAATGTGACCATGGTATTAGACATTGAAAAGATTATAAATTTCTTAGGAGAAAATATGAATAGGTGATGTAATAATATTAAAAAAAAAATCAAATCTCCCTTGCTATATTTCTCTTAAAGTCAATATTGCCGGTATCTGCTCCGTCAATATTCCCGAGCGGGTACAGAGGGACATGATGGAGAAGATGTTCAACGTGAATGTGTTTGGTGCGATTAGACTCACTCAGGCAGTCTTACCTCAGATGAAACGAAGAAAGGCGGGAAAGATCATAGTCATGTCAAGTATAGCAGGAAGGACAGGTAGATATCACACAAATAATGCACTTAAGCGCGTGCATGCAAGGCCAATAAATGAATAATGTGCGAGAAGAGCCAATGGATATACCGCACCGAGGTCTGCAGGACCGAGTGTGGTATATCTATTTGGCGAGTCGGGCACAGAGTTCATTATTCAGGTCCTCTATGCAAAAGAATACGTGCATTGTTTGTTTTATACAACCCCCGCTGCCATGTTGCTGAGTTGCCCCGAATGCCATATTTTGATCTAAAATCTAGACAATTGTAGATGATTCCAGACCTCGAACTATCCTGCAATCTGACGTCAGATTGCAGGAGTACATTTGTATGACGTCATGGTATTTGTATGAGTGCAGGAGGGTGCATTTTGGATTCGATAGTGTAATTCGCCGAATATCATGTGATCCGTTTGGTACCAATTAGAATGCAGAACATTCTTGGGATTTGTATAATCTCGCTGTACATATTGCTGAATATCACTATGTTGTTCCTATAAGGATTGGGCTAAGTTGAAAGTGTTGAGGACTTCCAATCTCATCCATTGTCGAATTCGACACGGACATTTCCAAAGAAATAAACAAGACTAAAATAATACTTTTCTGATCAAAACGTGTAAATCCATGAAAAAACACTGCAAAATGATATTGAATTCAAAATATGTTCATAAGATTTGTAAAGTATTTTCAAAACCTTTTTGTTTTCCAGTGTTTTTAAATGAAAATTTGTAAATGACAAATGGCCAATCACAAACTAACCCTACATGAGGTCCCGGAAAAGTGTCTCAAAGCTATAATACGCTCTCAAAGGTTGCGTCAGACTTGAAAATGGTTGTAGATTTATCATTGTGTTCTTGCAAAATATAAATATGGCTGGCTATTGAGCCCCGATTACTGGTAAATCTTAGGTCTGTTCTTATATATGTCGTAGGATTCATTGTTTATTTTTAAGAAATAATTTCCGTATCCGTACTAGGTCTATATTATTTTAGCCTATTTTCACAATGCGTTCTCTTAGAAATAAAACTTCCTTTGAAAACTTGATTAATTTTCTTGAAGGAGAATCTTGATCGGAATTTGCACATCTCTCTTTTGTTTTCAATAGCATGGCCTTATTTTGAAATATACAGCTCGAACAAATTCGCATTGGAAGGATACTTTGAAGCCCTTGCTGTTGGTCTACGTGCATTTAATATCAGGTGAGGCAAGCTTACTTCGAACCATCAGGTGGTCCTGTCATTGCGTAACCCGCCTTTTCATGAAAACGTCCCTTGGTATTTTGAGAAAGGTGGCGCCCACTTTGTTCGTACTAAGAATAAATGAGTCCGTGTGATTTGTGGGTACTTTCTGGAAAGCTGATCAAATCAATGAAGTCAAATCACTTTATTTTCTTCGTTGTACTGTATAGTTGGGCAAGGTAATCGCATACAAGACTACCATGATCTTCGAACTTGATCTGTTACTGTTCGTTCACTCAAATATTTTGAACATGTCAGAAAGATTCGTGTAGGGAGCGAGAATGGCGTCATTTCACCCAATGATCAAGGATTTACCCGAGTATATTTTTACCGAGGTTCGTATACCAGTGAAACTGAAACATCATGCAGGCTTGCACGATTGGGTATTATGGAAATGGAAGTATATTGACTATGACAGATTTCAAACCTTGATATCGTGTCTTCCGAATGTCGTCCAGTGTTGCCAACCATGCTTAAGGAAAGTCGGTTTACGCTATCAAATGGTCCGGAGAGATTCCCTAATGGAGGTTTGCAATCTTGGGAGAGGGAGAGTATTACAGTGATTTTAAGAAATGGCATTTTATCGGCATTCGACATCAAGGAGAGCAAAACGAATCACCGCAAAGCCGGAATATCAATCATATTATCGAGTCGATGAAATGTGGAGAAAACAAAACCACGCATAACATATAATTCAATTTAAAGTAAGGTGTCTTAATTCACTCTAACAAATAGAGAAAGACTCGTTGCCATGTAGGAGGTGATTCACGGTAAAGGGGGGCATGGGAAAGGGGGTGTGAACATTGGGGAGGGTGGGCGACTGGGGGAATGGTGAGGGAATATGGAACTTTGAAAATTTCTCCAGATACTTGAGATTATGAGAAAAAGTCTTCTATCACACCCTGCTCCCTCCCCTCCAGATTTGACGAAAAGATATCGCCTCACGTCCTCCTGCCTGCAACATTCCCGACCTTTCGTTTGAGGACGCGTACGCTTATTTAGAACGGTGTTCATTTTGGGAGAGACTTTTGGGCCCGTCGTCATGGTCGTAAAACTCCGTCCTGTAATGCAAATTGTGTGACATGGGATTTTTTTTCGTTTCGCATCTGGAACGGAAACATTCAATTTGCGTTTCGTGTGCAAAATTCTGGTTGCTACTATGGTAACAGCGATATATCTTATTTAGGACGACTTTCCAAATCCAAATTTGCTTCCTCCCAGAACTCGAGAGGCCGCCCGGGGGACCCACTTCCATTGAATGGTGGATACCAGGCGCGACCACATGTAAAAAGGGAAGAGTGGGTATACGTATAGGCCTATGTAGCGTTATGAGGGTGTGAGAAACAATGATTAAAATACTGAAAAGGGATATATTTCCACTACTTGTAGGGTGTCACAACCCAAATACTTGTTGAGAGATGCATTTTCATAATCTGGAAAAGACCTTCCCTTGTTTATGGTGCTTTACGAAACCCCATGGTCGCGCCTGGTATCCACTCATCAATGGAAGTGTACCCCCCGGCAAACCCCCCATTTCTGCGGAAAAGTAAAACATACTGCCCATTACATTGTGTGCTAGAGGCATATTGTTTATGTAGAAGGTGCTAGCAAAAGAAAAAAACTCCGCAAATTTAGACGGTTTATGGCCTGTTGCATGCTGTGTACATGTCAACGCATGGGAAATGATTCGGCTTGAGAGGTGACTGACCCATGGAATCAATTGCCAGTGATCCACAAATAATGCACATTAAATGCAATATCGATTCGATGGACTGTAATGATCTATATCTAAGCCTTAATTCAGTAAGTTTTTCCTTACTCAATATGTACTCGATTTGTTTGAAAAACCACTTTCTTATCCATGTCATAATTTACATTTCGCATGTCTCCAGCCAGCTGGAGTCATAGCCATGATACAGGTACAGTCCCGCCGCGAGCTTAGGCAGGCAAATGGCATGGCATGGCATGCTGGTATCGTATGAAAGAGCTTTGCACACGAAAAGCAAGATCTATAGGGCCTGTATCACAAAGCTTGGCAATGATCGTAAACAATTTTCTACGTTTGATTGTATTGACTGTAATGTATAATCAATCTAGAAATTCGAGTCTATGATTAATCGTTAACTTTTGAGTTACCCGACTCTAATCTCGCGTTGTAGAGATTTGCGAAAGGTGCCTATTCAGGTACAGGTAAGCAAACTGTTAGCAGTGTTTATAGCATTTCTCACCATCGTTTTTTCCTTATCCTAGAGTTTGTCTCGTCGAGCCCGGAGGAGTTAAAACTCATCTACTGAGAGAATCGGTAAAAAGCGTCGAACATTTACTCCAAGATGGCTCCATCGAAGAAAGCGATCGGCGTCAGCTCGAAGGAATGATGGGTATAATCGGCGAAGATCAGGGCCCCACCAAAGTCACGTCTGATACTGTCGCCGAGGCCATAATGACAAGGTGTCTTGACCCTGAGAAACCGGCGTTGAGGCATTTCCTTGCTGATGAGTTTTACGAGAACGTACAAGCGGGGCTGGCAGATATGACTGGAGAAAAGGCTGTCGCAAGTTCGCAGAAAATGTTCTGATTTCTGCACATCCACACTGCTAGAGAATTTTAACAGAAGTTCCTGATAAAACAGAGTTCCGAACGCACTTGTAATCTTACTGTACTCTGTAATCTTACATTCAATGCTATATATTAGAAAATTGGTATTTGTTGTACCGAAACTTATACAAATTTCCTGTAATGAAAGTTCTTTTTGCCTTTTTTAAGACCTGAATTGCAGGAAATGTCCTATTTTAACAAGAATTCTGTTCAGTTCCTTTTTCTTCTGTTCTTTAAAATACCTTCTGTTAAATCATCTTTTTTATACAGTGTAGTATATGGGGAGAATAAATAATACCCTTTTTTAAAGGTGGACCGAGAAAGTTCCCTATAAGTTTACTCGACCAGTTTTCATCGCACGTCGACATCAACCTTCGGTTGTAAAGGTCAAGTCCACCTTAGAAAAATGCTGACTTGAATAAATAGAGAAAAATCAAACTACCACGAGGCTGAAAACTTCATCCGAATCGAATATACAGTGCGTATCAAAAAAAAAGTTTACACTTAGAAAAAACCCTGTAAAATTATATATTTGAAATATCCCGAAGATTTCTTTTTACACATTTTAACATTGGTACAGATCCATTTATGCAAATGACGATATAACTGTCGAAAAATATATCCGCTTGAATGAGCAGCACTTACTTTTGAAAAGTAAGTGAAAAATGATTTGCGCAGAACTTTGTAATAGTTAGAATAAAAGTAGACCTTAATCATGATGAACACGTAGAATTTAGCTAGTAAGTTGATTTGAAGATATCTATTAGCTTTTAAACTTGTTTCCTTGCCCGAAACACTTCGAAGAGTGCATTGCGCCCCACCCCACTCCCGCACACACCGAGGCCATCGTGACGATATGTGCTTTATTACACTGAGCTGTGATTTACATGAAATGGCTACGGCTTAATTTTCATTTTGTTAATCATTCTCAAGCTTAGGAAAAGTGTGGAGAAACAAGTATTAAATGAAACATGAAATGTAAACACCCTTCAAATGATAAAACTTAGTGAAAAAATGCTGGAGATGTCTGATAAAAACCTTTGTTCAGATTCAGTTATGTCCTCAGATCCAGCTGACACAAAAAGGTAAAGGTTGTGCTTACTAAGTGTTGAAATTTCAATTTGGGTGGCAAAATTGTTACAAAATGCTTGAATGTATTCGTTTTATTTAAAGTGACTAAAAGTGCAAGGGAAATGTATGAGAAATGTTTCGCAGGGTAAGTTTGATTTCGCCCTTTCCCCTTGACACAGCGTGAAAACGACCATTTCTGCGCGCACAGATTTCTGCGAGCTTTACAAAAACGGACCGTGCTCGAACTCAAGTGTAACATTCTGTCAAAACTTTTACTTTCATCGGATAAATGAGACCCATATCCAATATTATATATGAAAAAAATTACCCGAATGATGTATATTTTTTTAATTCCCAGGGCTTTTTCAAAGTGTAAACTTTTTTTGACACGCACCGCACTGTAGAATAAGAAAGTTATGATATTTCAAATTTTCGCTTACTTTTCACAAAAAGTGATATGCACAAATCATTAACATGCAAATGAGAGAGTCGATGATTTCCTTCACTCACTATTTCGTTTTGTTTTTTTAAGTGTTGCTTACCCTGCTTGGGATTCGAACCAAGGAGATATCTCCTTGCTCGAACTCACATCGTTGTAACTGTAGTCAAAACATCTACCCGCTATGCTAGCGAGAAGCACTGATATTAAATAAACCTATGTCTATGGACTAGTCTAGACTTACAGACCATTTACTGATTAAATAAACATATGTCTATGGACAGTTACACGCACTCGATCCTGCTCGAACATTTGACAGAATAATCCATATTTTGGTATGCATTTTCACTCTCCCATCATGTATGTTCTACATTAGGGCTAGATATATTATATTGAACTTTCTCCTATTTATTTTCAATTTTAGTGGGGGTACACACTCTTCCCCAAATTAGCAATTATAAAGGCCATCGCACACCTTACGATTGTTCGCGATCTGATTTTTGAACAAATCGCATTTTGCTCAATTTTTGAAAATATGAATGGAACATATCATTTTATTTAAGGTTAAAATTAATTAAAACAATACTAATATAACCACTTTGAAAGGTTGCAAGCCTTTATTTTGGAGTAAAAGCCAAATTAGTTTTAAATCGTAGCCAATCGTACGACTGCTATGACGTCATTACGACTAGATATTAAATTCGCTTTTATTCTAAGATGGATGATAGCATATTCACAGATTTGAACATAGGTATTCGTATGATGATTTAGAACATTACACAGTAAGATATTCCATGTCTCAATATCAACATCAAATTCTACTACGTTTTATTAAAAAATCGGTTCGCAGACCAATCGTAACGTGAGCGGTCACATTAAGGTGCAAAGTTAAACCTAAGACTACTATGGATCTTATGGATCCTATCAGGATTCATCGTGCCTGGTCGTCCGCGTTGTCCGTTTTGCCAAGTGGGTAAAGGCCTGGTCACATCGCCCGAGCGTCGTTGGAGCGGTCGTGGAGCGGTAGGGAAAGAGGGTCGAATTTCGCTTTCAAAATTGGGGGAAAAAATCGAAAACATGAAAAAAAACAACAATCGAATTGAAAATGGTGAACGGTAGCGAGCGGTGATGATTTTTTTTCTCTCCGCTCCATTGCACGACCGCTCCAACAACGCTCGGGCGGTGTGACCATGCCTTTATGAAATTCTGCTGTGCTGTACATAATCAGAGTCGGTGATTTGAAGTGATTTCCAACTCTACATTTAATCAGGCAATAATTATTTGACACAAATAGGAATTAAATGGCGGATCGTGTGTATGGGGTAACACACCTAAAACTGCAACGCTTGGTTCCCTGTGTATAAGGATTTACAAAAAGCTTTTTGAAACGGTTACTAAAGTGACTATCTTTACCAAATGATCTGATTCCCAAGATAAAACTTAAAAACATGCTTAGAACATTTTGTTTTTCTACAATTACTTTTCCCAAAACAGTCATGATAAGCGTAACATGTTATGCAATTATTTTGTTAATTGACATACCCCTCAAACGTACGATTTCTACGTAGATTGTTTCCAGACCATAACTATACGATATTATTTAGGAGCAATTTCGCAGGTAGAAATCCCGGTAGAAATATAGTTTTATTGTCATTACACGTATGCAAAGAGGCACACTTTTACACATACGTAAACAAAATAAGTATTTTTTTTCGTTACTGAGCAGGTTCAACTTTGCGAGCATTTTGATATGGATGACAGGACCCGAGAAAATTATACTCGAGGTTCAAAATTGCACCCGAACCACCCGCTGGGGGTCTGCGCAGGCACGGTGGCATGTGAAAGGTTCTCGACGAATACTTGCTCTGCACTTTTCCCGCAAAGTTGCATCTTTCTTGCACCCCTATGTCTTAGTGCGTATGTGTAACTCGAGACGTAATATTACTTTTTTTTCTTGCTCTGCACTTTTCCCGCAAAGTTGCATCTTTCTTGCACCCCTATGTCTTAGTGCGTATGTGTAACTCGAGACGTAATATTACTTTTTTTTCTTGCTCTGCACTTTTCCCGCAAAGTTGCATCTTTCTTGCACCCCTATGTCTTAGTGCGTATGTGTAACTCGAGACGTAATATTACTTTTTTTTCTTGCTCTGCACTTTTCCCGCACAGTTGCATCTTTCTTGCACCCCTATGTCTTAGTGCGTATGTGTAACTCGAGACGTAATATTACTTTTTTTTCTTGCTCTGCACTTTTCCCGCAAAGTTGCATCTTTCTTGCACCCCTATGTCTTAGTGCGTATGTGTAACTCGAGACGTAATATTACTTTTTTTTCTTGCTCTGCACTTTTCCCGCAAAGTTGCATCTTTCTTGCACCCCTATGTCTTAGTGCGTATGTGTAACTCGAGACGTAATATTACTTTTTTTTCTTGCTCTGCACTTTTCCCGCAAAGTTGCATCTTTCTTGCACCCCTATGTCTTAGTGCGTATGTGTAACTCGAGACGTAATATTACTTTTTTTTCTTGCTCTGCACTTTTCCCGCACAGTTGCATCTTTCTTGCACCCCTATGTCTTAGTGCGTATGTGTAACTCGAGACGTAATATTACTTTTTTTTCTTGCTCTGCACTTTTCCCGCAAAGTTGCATCTTTCTTGCACCCCTATGTCTTAGTGCGTATGTGTAACTCGAGACGTAATATTACTTTTTTTTCTTGCTCTGCACTTTTCCCGCAAAGTTGCATCTTTCTTGCACCCCTATGTCTTAGTGCGTATGTGTAACTCGAGACGTAATATTACTTTTTTTTCTTGCTCTGCACTTTTCCCGCACAGTTGCATCTTTCTTGCACCCCTATGTCTTAGTGCGTATGTGTAACTCAAGACGTAATATTACTTTTTTTTTCTTTTTCATGACAACGATAATTCTTTAATTGAATTTATTGTAAAATGAATTAAACTTCATGTTTGATTATTTTTGTGCAGATATTGACTGTAGCGACCTACCATTCTCATACAAAAGTAGTTAAAATTTTCTTTCTTTCTTTGATTTGTTTACCTACAGTTATTATGGTGATGGTATGTCAGGAAAGAAATTTAATACAATTGTAATGTTTCAATTGAGTTCAAACATGTGCTTAGCATTTATTGTTTATGTTTCAATTGATGTTTCAATGTACATATGTTTTGGATGTTTCGAAGGCAAGCGTTGGAAACGTTTGATACCCCCTATAGTACAAAATCAGGTGGATGCCATATTTTGTTCAAGTGTTAAAAATATTTCGTACTGCTAACAATCTTCAAAACATCTACAGGTGTCGTAAATAGTTAATACTGTACTTTAGCATGGATGAATATTTTTAGGTAAAGGTAAACTTTATTTCCAAATCAATTCAAAGCAATCGATAAAAAACATATAATCACAAATAAACAGAAATGTACAATAATAGGTTAAAAAAAAACAGCAGAAAAACATAACAAATGTACAATTTAACACAAAAAAATGCAGCGTATTTCATTGATTGGAAAATGGTGTATATGAGAAAGCCAAGGCATGGCTTGTATAAAATACACCAAGAGAAATGAATAACCAAAGAATCGGAAACTAGGAAATAAACATTAAATGACAGGAAATGACACAAATAAACAAACACAAGGGGGTAATGAGGAGTACTAGTACGAATTTAAAAGGTGAGTCTTATATTGCTTTTTAAACGAATTATTGTGTTGGAGGTTGAATAAGGTTAAGTCTAAAGAGTTCCATAAAAAGGGGCCAGTGTGGCGAAGAGTTTGCTTACTTCTGTTATTATTATATTTCCATCTATGAAATTTATGACGAGATCTGGTATTATAAGTATGAATTTCAGCATTAAAAGAAAACATATTCATGATATATGGAGACAGTGTTTGTGAATTGAAACGTTGCATAAGAGATAAGATTTGTAATTTATTAATATCAAATATTGTGAGGGTTCTTATACGTTTGAATAAGGGAGAGGTGTGTGCTAAATAATTAGATTTTGTAATGATTCTAATTGCTCTTTTCTGTAATTTGAATAACACCTCGATCCTTTTACTATAATTATTTCCCCAGATGGAGTTACAATACATAAGTTGTGGTAGAATATATGCATTATACAATTGATATAAGATATTAAAAGGTAATTCATACTTTAAACGATTCAGAATACCAACATATTTTGATATTTTTCTCGATATGTTATCAATATGTTCATTCCAATTTAAAAATTCATCAAGAATTACTCCCAGAAATCTCAAAGAATTACAACGTTTAATTATTTTATCATTAATTTTCAACACACACATATCATTATTCTTAGAACCATTCTTTGAAAATTGAATGTAATTTGTTTTATCTACATTTAAACATAATTTATTGCACTTAAACCAAATTGCGACTTTTGAGAGATTAAAATTAACATTTGCACATAGATCATTAAAATTAGTATTGGAGGCAAGAAGAGTAGTGTCATCAGCATACAAAATAAAATGAAAATAGTGGCAAGAATTGACAATATCATTGATGTAAATTAAAAATAATAAGGGCCCTAAAATTGATCCCTGGGGCACACCAGTATTGATTGATTTAAAATCAGATAAGAATGAATTAAAAATAGTATATTGCTTTCTATTACAAAGATAAGACCTAAACCATTCTAAACAAATACCTCTGACACCATAGTACTGCAATTTATTTAAAAGAATGACATGAGAAAGTGAATCAAACGCCTTAGAAAGATCCATAAATATCCCTATTACACTTTTATTTTCATTTATTTCAGAAATTATTCTATCCTGTATTTCAACAACTGCCATCTCAGTGGAGAAGTTTTTACGAAATCCATATTGCCCCTGATACAGCGCATCATTTTCTAATAAAAACTGGTACAAACGATTATACACTATTTTTTCTAGAATTTTGGAAAAACATGGTAAAATTGACACTGGTCTATAATTATTAAAATATTGAGGATCTCCCTTTTTGAATATTGGCACAACTTTGGCAATTTTCATCTGGGATGGCACTATACCACTGGCAAGAGATAAGTTAAAAATATGTTGAATTGGTTCAACAATCAAGTATATCACCTGCTTTATTACTCTACTATCGATTTCATCAAAGTCAGGACTACAATTTCCTTTTAACTCTTTGCAAATTTGTAAAATCTCGCTTGTAGATACAGGATTTAAAAATAGATTTTTAGAAATTGGATTGTTCATAAATTCGGTATAATTATTCCCACCATCATCAATAGAGTCATTAATTCTATTTCCAATATTAACAAAATAATTATTAAACTCATTTACGATAGTTGGGGTATCATCGATTATTTGGTCATCGATAGTAAACGAATCCGAGGGAATTTTGTTTTTATTATTTCTGCATAGAATATTATTTATCAAGGACCAGGTTTTCTTCGAGTTACCTTTCAAGCTTTGGAATTTCAAGTAATAATATTCTCTTTTCGCTCGTCGCAATCGCGAATTAAGCTCATTACGAGATATTTTATACAAGTCCTTATTTTTATTTGTTGGATTCTTCTTGAACTTCTTAAACAATTTGTTCTTCTTTTTTATAGAATTTAATAAATCTTTGGTAACCCATGGTTTTCTTATGCCTGTCTTCCTTGAAAAGGTTTTGGTAACTTTAGGAAAACATTCATTGTACTTTTCACAAAACAAGTGAAGAAACATATCATACGCTTTATCGGCATGACTTTCGGAATAAATGCAAGCCCAGTCTATATCTCGCAAAGCGCTGCTAAACTTTGTTATATTATTACAATTGACCTCACGGATTGAAAATGTCTCTTTATTATTGGAACTGTTTTTTGTGGAAGGGAAATACTTTACACTGAATACAGGGAAATGGTCACTGATGTCATTGACAAATATTCCAGACTTGATTGTATTGTCTAGAACATTGGTCATGATGTTGTCTATTAAAGTTGCGGAGTCTTTAGTCACGCGAGTCGGTTTATCAATCAGTGGATATAGTCCAGTAGAAAGTATCAAATTTATAAAAGCATCTGTATAAGCACTATTATGAGAATCTAAAATATCAATGTTATAATCTCCCATTATATATAAGGGTTTATTCTGAGTATATGGTTCATTAATCATGGATTCAAAGTAAGTTAGGAAATTTTGGATATTACTTTTTGGCTGTCTGTATATAATTTCAATTATACTATGTTTAGGTGAATTGGTTTCTATCTCTATGCGAAGGCTATCAACACCCTCACATGTGTGATTCTGGTCTAGCACTTTGAACTTCAAATCATCTCGTATAAAAAACCCAACCCCTCCTCCTCTCCCATTTGGACGATCGGATCGAATAAAATTATATCCGTTAATATCAAATGCAGGTAATATGAATTGGGATAGCCAGGTCTCTGAAATCCCTATAACAGAGAATGAAAATTCAAGAGTGAGGAGAAAATTGCAAATATGATCGAAATTACAAGGTAGGCTCCTTGCATTAATGTGCAATAAACTCAGACTGTCAGTTTTTGTATCTATTTTTTTTTGAATTCGTAGTCATAAATATACTCAACGGACGTTGGTTTAAAGCTCATATCTTCGTCGCTATCGAAATGAGAATTTAGATTAAGTCGTAATCTGTCTAGATTGACACGATTTTCATTTTTTTCTTCGAATACATTAATTTGAACAAACTCTTCATTATCAATATTTTGAAATGGGAATATAAGTGACTCATCATTGCTTATCACACAATTAGCAGAAGAAAACATTTCCACATTAAACAACGTAACGTTACAAATTAAACACTAGAATGACAAAAACATTTAAGTCTTACAGAATAGTATAAAAAAGGGAAATTTAGCAAAATTATATGAGAAAAAAAAGATTTAACACGGGTTTAAAAAAAATTCAGTGTATGCATGGCAATATGCATCAGTCAAACAACGTATTGGCGAAACCGTGGATTATCTACCCATTGGTCTTTTCATAACTTCTTCATATCGAATCCAGTTCAGCTTTGTTTCGGATGACTCGTTTAATAGTCTTGTTTCCAGTTGCTGGAAGGAGCGCGATTATTTTTCCATCGGATGGCCAAGCTTCGATGACCTTCTTACAGTTTTTTGTGGCTCTTAGCAGGGCAGCATTCACTTTCGTGAGGTCTTCCTCGATGGCGATTTTTGTTCCTTTAAGCCTTCTTCGGTTTCTCATCACCTCCCTCCGCTTCTGATATGACACAAACTTCACGATGATGGCTCTTGGTTTGGATTCCTATGTTTTTGATTGCCTGGTCACACGTCCTCCTTTGTCCTGCCTTGGTCCTACTCGATGAGAGCGATCGATGTCACTCTTGCTTACTTGGATGTTTACTTTACTTTGGATTATGTCACAGACTATCTCATCCGTGATCTCTCCTTCTGTTTCGGGGATCCCCCAAAACCGAAGACAATTCCTTCTTGAGTATTGTTCTTGATCGTTCACTAATGCATTGAGGGACTGGATTGAACTTCGTTGGCCATCGATCACCTTATGAAGGTGCTCAATCTCCTTTGTTTTGGAATCCATCACTGATTCTAAGTCCATTATTCTTGCCTCGGCTCGCTCCATTCTCTCAATAAAAGTCGCCACCTCCTTTGCAGTCGCTTCACGCACTGCCAGTCTCACAGTATTGTAAAACTTGTCATTTCTGAAAACTTTTCTGAATGGCTTCATCTACGATCGATACAACGCTTTTGTCATCTAGTTGTACAGGCATGGTGAATCAGGCAAGGATTATCAGAACAGTATGAAGCGAGCTATTCCATGAAATATCAGACTGACGCATAAAGTTCAACGTAACATGAATGATAAATCACATACTGATACAAAATGTATACAAAATATAGGTATACAAATGCACAGGAAGTCCCTTGTTATTAAAAATGTGTTGCTTTATGTACTCATCTGTCATTGAAATTCTTTGAATTACTTAATAGAAATTTCACAGTTAGTCCTAGTAACGGTAGGGTATATTAGGAGGTTAATTTTAGTAATTCGAGGAGAACCACCTAAGCCAGAATAGACTACAGATGTTCGTGTAGGCAGTCTTAAGTTAAAACTGAGGGACTACGTCGGTGACGAGATAACGACCCCAGCTGCCGCCGGTTCTCCACCGACATGACTGGTCAAAAATCATGTCATCATTGGGGGCTCGATCTCGTCCACTAATTCGTTGAAGCCACATCTCTCTTATCTGGGGGCTACTCATCGAGGGGTAACACAGTCTGCGGAGGCCGAGTGGAAGAGACATCGCAACCTGCGGAGGCCAGGAACTGGACCGACCACCAGGGCCGAGTGGGGCATGTCAGACCAGATAGGATGATGGGGGCTCACATCAACGATTATCGTTAAGTTATATTTTGTTATCCATTATCCATGTCTATGTATATTTTCATGTAAATCATTGTAAAAGAAATCAAAGGAGACCACAGAATGATTTAAGAGCTTTGATTAAATCTTTCATAACTGTAATCCTCAGTTTTTACGTATTCCTTATTTGGTGTCAAGCAGCAGTAGATAAATAATTAAAAAAAGTCACTTCCCACGTGACATGGTATGATTGGAATACATTAAATGCAGTGAATTTATATCGGCTTTCATTGTTTATTAGTCCAGGATAGGCCTCATAGAAACTTGACCAAACCTTGTTTTTTTTATATATACAATATTTTTTGATGGTTTCTTGTCAATTCGAGGGTGCTGATTACGAATCTGGATGATGCCACTCGTGTAACCTTGAGCATTTTCCGCAAATTGGCAAAATCCAATATGGCCGCCAAAATATGCAAATTACCCATGAAAATCCTAAAATTGTCCGCACATTGGCTATGGAATGCATGAAAGTGTGGCAGGAGTGAAATACACTCTGAAAAAACAATTTTTGACAAAATATTTATTTTCCTGATATCAAAAATGGCCGCCATAGTCCATTGTATACTCTATTATGTACAATATGAATAGGGAAAAATATTTTTAAAAAATTAACACTAAACCGCAAAAAATCGCGATGTATCAACGAAGTAATATATGCAAATCATCATTACTAACGAGATATATCATTTATTATGTCATAAATGGGAACATTTCTGTATTTTGATATCTAAAATGGCCGCCACTGGCCCAAACAGTATTGCGTACAATAGCAATTGGGGCCCAAATATTCACAAGAGTGATCACTGAAATGCATATTATTAAGATTAAACGAGTGGAACACTGACTAAAAACATAATTTCTAATGAAATATATTATCAATATGCCATGTATGTGATGAATGTTGTATTTTGATATTCAAAATGGCTGCCAAAGGCCCTAAAAAGTATTATCCACAATGAGAAAGTGGGGCAAAGAAATCACAAGAGTGATCACTAAAATGCATATATATGTGATAAATCAATGGGATACTGTTTAAAAACATATGTTCTAACGAAATATATCATTCAGGTTTAAAGTTTTGTGTTGAATACTGTATTTTTACTTTAAAATGGCCGCCAGAGACATTAACAGTATTATGCTCAATGAAAAGTGGGAAACCAATATTCACAGAAGCACCATAAATGCAGGTTTTAGTGATCTATGAGTAAAATGTTGTCTGAAAGCATAATTTCTATTAAGAGAAATCATTTAAAGGAGAATGAAACCATTGGAACAAGATAGCTTGTGTGAAAACAGAAAAATCAAAGAAACAGATCAACGAAAGTTTGAGAAAAATCGGACAAATAATGAGAAAGTTATGAGCATTTGAATATTGCGATCACTAATGCTATGGAGATAGCAAATTGGCAATGCGACAATTCACTAGAATTGCCTCTTTTATCACATCTATCCATAAATCATGTGTTCTGTCTACATGAGGGCATGTAATACATATTTTTTAAGAATACATCATGGATAAAGAGTTTGTATCATCATAAGAAAAAGCAAAAAGAGACATTTTGAAGGTATTTTATAGTCCACCAAAGGGAAAGTTGTTCATCAGTGACATCACACATCCTTGTCGCATTGCCAATGTGAGGATCTCCATAGCATTAGTGATTGCAATATTCAAATGCTCATAACTTTCTCACTATTTGTCCGATTTCTCTCAAACTTTCTTTATTCTTATTCTTTGATTTTTCTGTTTCTACACAAGCCTATTTGTTCCAAAGGTTTCATTCCCCTTTAATCTGCCAGTTAGGTAATAAATACTGTTATTGGAAAGTCAAAATGGCCGCTACAGGCCCTTATGATATTATGCACAATGTGAAAGGGAACAAATTATTTCAGCAGAACTTGGCTTTGCTTGGCCAAATGGTGATGTATGAGTGAAATATCGTCTGAAAACATGATTTATAACAAAATATATGTTATGTAATTTAGGTGATAAATACTGTATTTCAACATTCAAAATGGCCACCAGTGGCATAAGAATATTATGTACAATGGCAATGGCCGGGGCAAAAAATGTGACAAGAGTGAGCACTAAAAGGCATATTATTAAGATAAACGAGTGGACTACTGACTAAAAAAAAATTGTTGATATGACATTTATGTGATAAATGCTGTATTTTGACATTCAAAATGGCCGCCATAATCCCTATATTTATCATGTAAAATGCGAATGGAGAAACTAATTTTCACAAGAGTGAGAATCATAAAATGCGTATGACTGTGATGTACGAGTAAAAATATTGTCTTTAACATGATTTCTAACTAAGTACATCACATATTGGCTGTGGAGGTAATGTATGCTGTACTTTGAAATCTAAAAATCCTAAAAGAATTATGAACATTGTAAAATTGGACATATAAATTGGACATAATTTAGCTTTGTTTGACTCTAAATATTGCCTATAATTGTGAATTCTGATGCAAGGGTGAAATATTATCTAAAACCATGGTTTCTAACGAGATATATCATAATGTTGTGTATTTAAGGTGATAAAAGGTGCATTTTTTAATTGAAAATGGCCACCATAGGCCCTTATCGTATAATATACAATTTGAGTGTAGACAAATAATGTTCACAAAAAGGTCATATGGCAGCCATTTCGAATGTTGAAATACAGTATTTATCACCTAAATTACATAAGAAATGATATTTTTTTACAAATCATGTTTTCAGAAGATATTTCACTCATACATCACCATTTGGCCAAGCAAAGCCAAATTCTGTTGAAATAATTTGTTCCCATTCACATTGTGCATAATATCGTAAAGGCATGTAGCGGCCATTTTGACTTTCCAATCACCTAACTGGCAGATTAAATTATTTCTCTTAATAGAAATTATGCTTTGAAAGCATAATTTCTGAAATTCAGACAATATTTTACTAATACTTGCATTTATGGTGCTCATATTGGTTTCCCACTTTGCATTGTGCATGATACTGTTAATGTCTAGGCGGCCATTTTGAAAGTAAAAATACAGTATTCAACATAAACTTCAAACGTGAATGATATATTTCGTTAGAAAATATGTTTTAAACAGTAATTTATCACATATATATGCATTTTAGTGATCACTCTTGTGATTTCTTTGCCCCTCTTTCCCATTGTGCATAATACTTTTTAGGGCCTTTGGCAGCCATTTTGAATATCAAAATACAACATTCATCAAATACATGACATATTAATAATATATTTCGTGAACAATTATGTTTTTAGTCAGTGTTCCACTCTTTGATCTTAGTAATATGCATTTTAGTTATCACTCTTGTCAATTTTTTTGGCCCCCATTGCCATTGTACGCAATACTGTTTGGGCCATTGGCGGCCATTTTAGATATCAAAATACAGAAATCTTCCCATTTATGATATAATAAATGATAATCTCGTTAGTAATAATGATTTCCATATATCACTTCGTTCGTACATCGCGATTTTTTGCAGTTTACAGTCAGTCGGCAAGCCCCTGTGTTAATGAGCAAATGGGCAAGATTTATCCAAGTCCTCTCGTGGCTGAATTCATGTCCCTGCAAAATCTCGTGAATTGTGAGACTTTTTTCTCAAAGAATTTAACCACTTTCTCCTGGAGTAAAATTGATTATTTTTGTACCATTGGGAAGAGTAAATGTTATTCTTTCATATTGGTTATTTCTTTTGAATAAAATATTTTGATAAATAAAATATTTTTTTACCAGAAAAGATGCATCAAACAGAATTTTCTTCCTCTGTTTTCACTTGCAAATTGTGCAACATTTTGTGTTTTAGGTACCAACATTATTTATATCATCAGAAAGCTCAAACTCTATACTTTCTTACAATGTCACTCTTAATATGTGGCATCTTTTAGATGGGTCAGCAGCCAGCTTTTTCCATCAAGATGCAAGACGAGATTTCTAAAATTTCTGAGTAACATGAAATCCAGAGTTCTGATTGGCTGAATAATGTTTTCACAACAACAGGCGCGGGTTATTTGAAGACATTTGTTGCATGAAAAAAATCATTTTGTTTCATGTTTTATATCAAAAGTTTTCCCTATATTACAACATTTTTTTAAAAATTCCAAACACATGACCTGAAAGAATGATTCTTCTTCTTTACAAAGATACCAAAAACATGAAATTTGGTTAATATTTAGAGCAGCAATGGCAGAATAAAAAGAGGTGTTTTGGTTCGCACCAAGCTCATTAATAATGCAAAAACCCTATAGTCATGAATATCACTTGGATAAAAGAAGCTACTTTTTCAGGGCTTGCCGACTGACTGTTTAGTGCTCACTTTTGTGAAAGCTAGTTTTCCCTATTTATATTTACATAATAGAGTGTACAATGGACTATGGCGGCCATTTTGAATATGAGGAAAATGAATATTTTGTCAAAAAATATTTTTTTTCAGAGAGTATCTCACTCCTGCCACACAATTTCATGCATTTCGTAGCTAATGTGAGGACAATTTTAGGATTTTTATTGGCAATTTGCATATTTTGGCGGCCATATTGTATTTTGCCAATTTGCGGAAAATGGTCAAGATTACACGAGTGGCATCATTCAGATTCGTAATCAGCACCCTCGAATTGACAAGAAACCATCAAAAAATATTGTATATATAAAAAAACAAGGTTACGCCTCTTCTATCCTGGACTATATCAGAAATAACAAAAGAATGGGAGATGGTGATGATAATAATGATACTATATACTACTATTAGTACTACTTCTACTACTACAAATACTACTACCACTACTACTACTACTACTACTACTACTACTACTACTACTACTACTACTACTACTACTTCTACTACTACTACTTCTACTGCTACTTCTGCTACTGCTACTATACTATTATACTAACACTGCTATTTCTACTACTACTACTACTACTTCTACTACTACTACTACTACTACTACTACTACTACTCCTCCTCCTCCTACTACTGCTTCTACTGCTACTTCTCCTGCTACCACTTCTAGGTGCTACATAACTTCTTAATACTGAAATCATAACATGTGATGATAATAATTGCAGGCATTGAGAACTACAGATAAAGAAATAGATCCTGTATGAAATTTAAGGTTTTAGGGGGAAAAAAATCTTTACAATTTCCACTTTTATTCATGATTCCCAAGCGTATTACAAATAGGATAAGCATGTGAATACGTGGTCCTAAAATAGAAACTTGATTCTGAAAATGACTCTGCTTGGCTATTATCCACTTATCGGTTCAATAATTTCAGGTACAATGCAAATGAATCAAACATGAGCCCGCTCTTTCATGACATAAGAGGGAGTGCCATAAAGAACAGTGTTTTCTGCCATGTTTTCCCAAATTATGGTTTCTGGAAAATGGAGCAATAGGCATCAAAAGGTATTGAAAACTTGAAATCTGATCCTTAATTTGCAACAGAACCGCATGCATAGTCACATAACTTTATGAAGAAAAAGAGCTGGAAGTCCGAAAGGTAAGTGTCACGAAAGACGTTTGTGAATAAGATCTGTATAAAAATTAAACGATACAATTTTTAGCAAACCTACAGTGCATGGTATCAACATGCATTGAAATATTGGAAGATTACTTAGCATCATCCGCTCGTCTTGAATAGGGATTTGAAATCTCCATCTCAGACTACATTGGCATATTTGGAGCAAAAACATTTAAAAAGGTAATTGTCATTGTTATTACTGTAATTCTTTTTTATGATTCTATTTATGCGAATGTGACTTTCAAAAGAAATTATAACTGATATTAAATGGAATATGATATTTAGTATTGTGATATCTAGGATGAGTAGAGGGAGGCGCCTGAGTCAGCACATGAAAGTTTTCGCTTTGATTCACTCACGGCATATATCGTTTGCACTATAGGCTGTAAATGAATTCTTTCTAAATTTTATCGCACATCAAATTAAAATTTGTTTTTATCAATCATAATTGGTATCAACGAGGGCACTGTTTATAAAAATAACATATTTCAGTATAAGTTAAAACGCATTTCACCAAATTACTTGAAATGAATTAAGTTAACTTCGTCATTGGGTACGATCTACAAACATTATTCATTTAGAGAGTTTTCTTTCGGACATGAGTATTGATTTTTTGTCGAAATATTTTTAAGATTGAACTTCTTCGACTTGATTTACAACTACCACCAACCGGTATCTCGAACTTGAATAGTCTGTTTGATTTGAATTTTTTTCAAATTTATGCAGATTCGTCAGTGATTACAACATTCGACATGTATCAGAGTCGGATCACCATTGTGCTTTTTGTGATTCTTTTGACCCGGTTCAGCATTGGTGTCATAACAGGTAACCAGATTCCAGTATACACTAATTAAAACCTCATCAGAATGATACCTCAGTCACATTTACCTAATGGCAGCCGTATGGCGAGTCGAAAACAGCCGTTTAAAAATTTTCTGTATCAGTTAAATAAATCCATAATTTATTGTTCGAAATAGACATGAAATGAAATACTCCGAAAATTTGCTTTTGCCCAATTGATCATGGGCCCAGCGGCCACTGTGCAGCGCCAGATCGACGAGGCTCTATCCCTTTAATCGTTGAACGCCAAACAGGGTAGCAGCAACTCCCATCTTTTTACGTCTTTTGGTCTGACGCGGCCGGGGTTTGAACCCCGACCTCCCGGTTGTGAGACGGACGCTCTACCAACTGAGCCAACACACCAGTTACATATGGTTGGTCTGAATAAAATGAGATAAAACGGCTGTTTTCGGCTCGCCGTACGACGGTCGTTGGGGGAAATGCGACTGAGGTCCCCCCCTCGGAAAAAAGAAAAGAAAGGGAAAGAAAAGGAAAGGGATAAGGGTGAAATATGACATTTTCCGAATAATATGTCAAAATTTTTCACACACTTGAATTTTTGTAATAAAAATGTATAAATTTTTGCTCGCTCGCAACTTCTTGTTTATAATTGTAGGCAATACGCCATGTCCAGGCCCCTCAATTTTCATTTGCTCACCATTGGGATGCAAAATAAATCCCGCAAATTGGAATGAGAACGAGAGTGTTTTTTAAAAATAATTTACTTTTTTTCCTTAACTCTATTTTTGTTGACAGATGTGCATCTTGTTGGCGGTCCAGATTCTAATAAAGGGACCATTGAGATCAAGATAGACAACGGGACATGGGAGACAGTATGTGGTAATAACACTAATTACACTGATGTCATGTTGATCTGCCAAAAATTGGGATTCAAGGGAGCAAGCAGGGCAATACAGGAGACGCCTTATGGACAGAATTCAACTCCAAACCATGGGTTACTATGTGATAAAGGTAATGATGTATCTCAAGTAACAATACGATTATTTTGATATTTTAGTGTCACTGTTTTTACTACCGTGACTATAATGGTAAAGAAAATAAATAAAATTGGGGCAGACTAACTTAGGTGTGTTATGATGCAGATCATCTCCATGATTTGTTAGCTTTTATCAATTTGGAAACCCCTCGTTTCTTGTCTATGTTTTCATGTATTTTGTACACGTCTACAAAAAGAAGTGTGTTGTGTGCATTTTAAGGGGGAGGGGTTAACATCCTCAGCCTCCCTGCAATTATACATACACACACATACACATCCTATCAAGCACACCCACCCCCCACACACACACCCCTACACACACACATATGTGAAGAGCTCATTTGCAAAAGGGATTAGGGCCATTTTCATCAAATTTGATTTTTTTTTTGTCTCGATGTATAGATTTTCAGTTGCCCTATATGACAATACCAAACAAAAGTGGAAATTTCTATTAAAAAGTGACCAAAATGGCTAAAAATATTTTTTTTTTTCAAAAGATGTTTGATCCATTACAGTTTGGTTGCAAAAGAGGCTAGGTCTACAAAGAAATTCTTTGGAAAAGGATATCTAAAATAAAATGTAGACAGGTAGACTTCTTTTATACCCAATTTTACGTTAACATGGTAGGGTATCATGATAATTTAGTTTCGCATAGGAATATTGTAGTATAGGAGAATAAGAGAAATCATTTTTTGGAGTGGAAATTACCACTTTTGCAACAAAACTCTTCTGAAGAGCTCATTTGTCACAAGGGGTTAGGTCCATTTTTCATAAATTTTAATGTTTTCTGTCTCAGAACCTATAGATTTCTAGTCGCTATGATGATACCCGAAGACAATTTGAAATTCACTTTAAAACGTGAATAAAAGTGACAAAGAAAAATCACTTTTTTATTCAAAAGAGATTTGATTCATTTCAGTTTGCTTGTAAAAGGGGCTAGCTTCACAATGATATTTTTTTTTAAATATATAGAAAAAAAATGGAAGACTGATAGATTTGTTTCATACACAAATTTATGTTCACATGATAGGGTAGTACATCATGACAATTTAGTTTCTAATATATTACAATAAGTGAGAATAGAAATATGATTTTTCTCGCAATGGGCCAAAGTGGACTTAACTTCTTTTGCAATCAAACTCTTCATATATATATACACACTAAGAAATTCGGGTTCAATTTTACACTCTAGGGGTGCAAAGGCTTGTCCCTGACGAGTACCCCTAGCGGTGCACACGTACACCCAGAATATGGGTGTGCAGTGCTCTATTTAGGGTGACCATCTGCACCTGAGAAGGTGTACTCGTCTACCCCTTAGGGTGCATAATGTACCACCACCTAAAATGATAAAAAGATTTTCTAGATTTCCGGTCCATTCACTTTCTGTATCGATTTTTACTTACTTTTTGTTACCTTAGTTCGATTCGAACGCACCTCATTAAATCTGCAGTCAAGATTCTTCCCGCTGCCAGTGAAAAGCGCTGAGACCTGGTGAGGTCTTTAGCAATATAATAATAATAATAATTACTGTTTATCCAAGCGTATACGTAATCAAATGTGTTTTGGAAACAATTATCATCACATGAATATTAAATATTAAAAAAATTATTTCCCTTCGGTTAAGTGTGGCGTAAGTTCATTGTTATTTCGAGTAATCTTCGATCACAAATCAACTTTACCTATACCATACGTCTATCAGCGAGACTGGTTGGGTGCACGCAAAGAGTACATGGGTGTACAACAGACACGTACTCTCGCACAAGAGCTATCGTACACCCCATTTGCACCGGGATATCTTAGTGTGTATATGTATACACAAAATAATTGGCGGCATAATCTGCGCTCATCATTGTGTGTATGATGCTACACAACCTTAAAGTTTATTTAAAGAATGATGATATAATAATGGCAATAACAATGATAATACAAATATTTTTTTGAGGCGCCGATTTATCTAGTTTCCTATTTAATGGCACACTATTTATTACGCGGCTGTAGCTCCAGTTGCTAAAAGCGCTTAGTGCATTCAAGGAAGTAATCCTGCCGAGGACCCATTCACCTCACGTGGGTTGAGTGCAGCACAATGTGGATACATTTCTTGCTGAAGGAAAACCCACCGTGGGTGAGATTCAAACCCACGTCCTTTTCATTGATAGACGAGTTCGTAACCACTAGACCACGACCAAGATATTTCCACACATGATATGCAAGAACAATGGATGCGCCCTTGATATATAATACAATTTGTCGAGGTTAAGATAAGCATAATAAATTCGATGTCATAAGCTTTTATTTGTAATATTTCAGATGATACCAACCTGTCTGATTGTTCGGTAGCAAACTCAACGGAATGTTCTGTAGCAGCGGCAGCTTCTTGTCATGGTAACGTTCCTGTTAAAAGTGTGTAATCTGTCTGCAAATCATAATTTATTATACCTAAAATATCTAACATTATACAAAAACAAAACAAACAGACAAATAAACAATATACCGGTATTTTATTTCTATTGTTATCAAAATCAATGAAATAAACATACGCTATTGACATGATTGAGCATGAGGAAAGCAAAATCGTACCTATGTGTAGGGATAGCTTGGGCTTGTGACACATTTGCCTATACTCCTTAGTAAGGCTTATACGTATAAAGATTATGATTTATTATTTTTAGATAGGCTTTAAATAAACCAACATTTATTTTAAACAAGTTCCCAAAATCTATTACTTGAGCATTTCGTCCAAGCTCGATACACGGTGTACGGATCAAATCTTGTAACAGATTCCCTATTTGTAATGATTATTTTCAAGAAACTGCCCAATCGGGAATTTCGTCAAGGATCGATCACATAGCACATGTTACTTCTGTATTTACCATAAACTGATTAGAAATGTAGACGGGTTATTATGTTTCTTCAAGTATAACAGTCTTGTCTGTTTCGTCCCACTTCAGCCCGCTCTGCCCTGTCTTCTACAAATAAAGAACCGTCAAACCAGAAAGTATCGTCCTACATTTTTCGTTCTTTCTCATAGGTGAGGGATATCTTGGATGCTTTTTGGATATGAGGTTTGACCAGGTGTTGTCAGGCGAAAGCCTAATAGATAAATTGATGACCATTTCTTATTGCATCCAATTCTGTAATGAGTCTACCACGGCCAACTATACATTCGCTGGTGTTGAATACAGAGATGAATGCTACTGTGGTGAAGCCAGTGATAACTATACTAGACATGGAGTGAGAGCAGATGAGAAGTGCCAACTTGCATGTTCAGGAGACAGTACCGAGAGCTGCGGGGGAGACGGGCACATAACTGTCTTTAGAAGTTAGTTACACTCTTAAACTCAATACATGTAAATCATAGGCGGATCAACGGGGAAGGCCCGAGGGGCCCCCATATTGGCGGAACAAAAAATGAAAAAGGGGAAAGAAAGAAAAAGAAAAAAGAAAAAGAAGGGGAAAGAAAGGAGGAAAAACAAGAGGAGGGAGATGAGTGAATAAAAATAAGATCAGGCAGGGAAGACGTGACACAAAGTTGGTCTCAAATGTTGCGCAAGCAAAATGTCAACGAGCGACGGGGCCATAAAAATTCGTGCGGCGAAAATATTGCGCGAATCGTTGAGGAGGGGAGGGGGGGGGGGGGGCCTCCGACACCCCCGGCCTAGATAGGGTTAAAATATTATTTTTTTAGTCAATATACAAAGCATATTTAAGCTCGGACATCGAGCTTTCATTATTTTGTTTGATTTTCGTATTGATTTTTAAAGTGCTCTGTAAAATGTCCAATTTATTGTGTGATATAATTTTCAGCTTTTTGCGCTGTGCGCTACATAATGTCTTTGTTTATTCCATAAGATTCTTTATATATCAACTCTATGAAAAACTACTTAAAATCTCCATTTTATGACAGTTTATATTTGCGCTCGCATTATTGTTGAAAATGAAAAGGAAAGGGATAAGGGTGAAATATAGGCCTATTATTTTCCAAATGTTATGTCAAAATTTATCACAAACTTTGACTTTTGTATTAAACATTTTTGCTTCTTATTAGTTTTACGCGATATGTCGTATCGACCCCCCTCAAACATGTTGGCTCATTACGCCACTGGACAACCCGCCCATAGAAACAAACAAAAATCAACTTTGAGCAGCCGATCGGGGAGAAAATGGGTGAAAAAAATCGGCCCCCTTATTGGCGGGAGCTGCCCCTGCATTAAGTCATCATTCCTAGCCCGGGGGGCCACTTACATTGACGAGTGGATACCATTGCGCGACAAAAAAAAAACATGTAAAAAGGATGTCTTTTTCACGATAGGGCACGTTACATACGTAACGTGATTAGGTGTCAAAAACACAAAAAAAAATAAAAAAAAAGTGTCTATTTCACTAGGAAAATTACGTATTTAGGGTCGAATTTGCGGGGATGATAAAACAAAATTAAAATGTTTCATAAAGGATGTCCTTTTTGCCCCAACACTTCGTGTTTAGAGTCCGATTTGCGCGAGGTGCAGAAGGTGGGGTCGTACTAAACCAAATAGGGTGAGCCGACGACCGAAAGACCCGTAAGAATAAAACATTCCTGTACTTGTTTAGGGGTTCATTTCAGGGAATATTTGCCAAGAGTATCGTTTTGTTTCCTATACTTGTTAAGGGTAGGGTTTCACTCGCCACTACTTGTTAAGGGGTGCATTTTCAGAATATGGAAATTACGTGTTTAGGGTGCTTTTCGAGACCCCATGGTCGCGCATGGTATCCACTCGTGAATGGAAGTGGCCCCCGGGATTCCTAGACAATGGTGCATCTAGCCGATCTTGCCATTTAGAATGAAGCACAAATGAATATTTTTCTTTGAATGCCTGCTTTTGTCAAATTTGCTCTCCATTCATTAGTAGATGATACAGAGATTATTATTTTTTTCTAAAAATGCAACATCTGAATGAAAGAATCAAAGCAATGTAAACAGATATTTATGGTTCATTTTCAATATTGTTTACGCAAAAGAAAACAAAATGCCACAATGGAGTGCGCTTTGAGGTATGACAGTTCCCGAAAGGTAATAGGATATAATAAGGGCATGCGTCTCGGAGGACAGGTCATCCTCCAGGGACGGCAGGCCCTCCTGGCTTGCTTCCACGGGTTCAACTTACGGAGAATCGAAATGTATAAACTTATGTTCATTAAAAATACAAGTTTATAGAGACTCCGATGGTACTGATAATGATGATGATGGTGGTGGTAATGATGATGATGATGATTTGGGATATGTTCTCTTGATTAAAAAAGAGAAACATTTTTTCATTATCATAATTATCGTTATTATTATCTTTATCATTATAGTGCGAGACTTTTGCAATTGACTAAAGTATAATGACATGCTTAACCAATAGTTCACACTGAGACCAGTGAAACCACATCTACTATTGGGTCAACGTGGTCTACAGAGGAGATACAAGAAGAAAGCCCCCAAACGGAAGTGATGACCTATCAACCAAGTTCTGATAAGACCAGTGATCATAGTCCAAGGGACGAGCTGACTTCATCACCACTGACCACAACCTTCTCCCCGACGCTCCAGCAATATTGTAACAGCTCTTGTAATTATACAAAATTGTTAATTTCTTTAAGGAACGTCATTCTTTTCTGATTTGAAGCAGCCACCAACGTGTCTCTAAATGAAAATGATGGTATTAAGTGGTCAATTTGACATTAAAGACTACTGTAGGTCAGAGTAACTCTAGTCAAATAAAATTACATATATCATTCCTAAAGAAATATGTTTATGTTCATCATATAGCAAACATTGGCCCTTTATAACGACAAATAAGAAGGAGAAGAATAGAAAAATATCGCTACCGGTCGCAATAAGGTAACATTGATTAAGTAATAAAACAAGGATAACCACAGAAATGCAACAAAATGCATATATTCACATGAATAAAACACAATGGAAATAAAAATAAAAATAAAAATAAAATGCACTTTATATCATACATATATGCCTTAACCTAAACGAAAATTAGTAATTTTTGATATGCGCATACTGCATAATATGTAATCTCTACAGATTTTGGTGCTGTAGTTGGTGAAGGTGTTGTCATCATTATCCTTAGTGTCCTTCTCATCGTCTCGGTAATATACAACATTCGAATCCGAAAGTGAGTCCTACTATTTAAACAAAGTTTTGTATTATTAACATAAAGGAGTAGATGTTTACACAATGGAACATCACTTTCTGGGAGCTGAAGCATATAACTAGGCAAAATCATGCATTCATTTTTAATGCAAACACCCGATCTTATTGTTATTAGGAATGATTTAGCGATGATAATGTTCGGTTTTAAGCCCAAAGGTAACGTAATATTCTGGTCAAGATTCATAAATGACCATTGCAACCCATGATGCAGTTACCCAAAAGGTCAAGGGACGTCCAATTAAGTTGAAAAAATTTAGAATACCAAATGCTCTATTTAAAGAAAAATCATCTTATGTTTCATCAGAATCCTTCACCAATACTTAATTGTTATACGCCATTTGACTTTTCTAGTCTCATATTTTGTTTCAATTTTTGTACTCTACAGGATGATGAAAGACTCTAACAAGGATCAGAAGACACAACATGTGGATTTGATTCAGTCATCAAGTTCGCCTGAAAGTGATACAAGTTTTTATCGGAATATTCAGGATATCAGGGAATCGGATCCATCGGCAACATCTGACGGCGATGGTTACTACTCCTCTCAGATATACAAATAAAAACGTGATAGACCCTGACGACACCATTGCTCTACACCACTCTTACACGATGTAAGGGTGGAATACATACACACTCCCTCACACACACATACAAACAAATGCACCCTCCCTCACCCACCAACACTTGCACGCACATATTTTATGTGAGTGTAGAGAGAGAGAGAGAGAGAGAGCATGTGCTTGTGTGTGAGGGAGCTTGGGTGTGTAGGGTGGGTGAATGTGGGTGTGTGTCGTCATACATAGTCCAGGTGTGAAAGTGGAGAAGAATATGGTTTATGCATTTAGAAGACTTTTTAATTGTATGACCATTTATTACATAATATTTTATACAAATATATTTGTCTCATAGCGCTGTCATTCTTTTGAGTCAGCTGGATAGTCATGATAGTAATACCCGTCATGCCCGTAGAGCAGTTTCGAGGCAATCCTTCGCTACATCTTATTGGAGAGCAAGAAACTACTAAATTAAAAATAACTGCCTCTATTGTACTGATCCCAGGGACGGGCAAATCAAGTAAACACAAAATTGATCAATAAACATAATGATTATAGGGAATCTACATTTATATGGATTTGCATAAGCACAATCTTGACTTTTGTTCTACATACACACATGTATTTTAGTATGACTGAGTGTATGTCCTGAAGGTCGCTTGTCTCTTTGAACATATTTTCTTCCTTGTTTGATACCTTTCCATTGTTTGCATTTATTGCATGTATGTATTTGTTACTTGTATGCAGGGCCCCCAAGAAAAACAGTGCTTAGTCCACCAATGGGGTTACCCTGGGTAAACAAAACGAAATAAATAAATAAATAAAATATAAATGTTTTTCTCGGCAATCAAAGGGAGCATGGGAATGTGGTTGTCAAATGTGTTCTTGAGTATATCATGTATGGAAGGTTCATTAGACCCGTCGTCACTGAAAAATCATACATGTATAGTATGGCTATGATACTCGAACGTTATACACATACGATACATTTATTACTTTATTCATTTCTGTTTCATTCGGAAATTGATTTGGCCCGGGGTTCTAAGATGAAAAAGGCTATTTCCTGATATTAAGCAAGTATTTATCTGAAATCTCAAAATTGGTCTTGCAAAAAAAATTACTCATATTGCCAAGAATATAAAGAGAAAGAGAGGGAAGGAGAGAGAGAGAGAGAGGGAGAGAGAGAGAGAGAGGGGGGCTTATTTAGTTGGTATAATGTGTACATTTAATGATATAACCCTTTATAACAGCAATACATTTTTCAGGAAAAAATAATAAATAATGTGCATTTTAAATTTAGGCAAATAAAATATTTAGAAATACAATTGTTCATGAACATTGATTGTTTATTTACTTTCTTCTTTGATACTGTATTGAAAAATTAATTTGAAAAAAAATCTTCCCATATTGTAATTTTTGAGGTAGAAAGATGATATCATGAATGTACAAGAAGACACAAATAAATCACAAAACCATTCATTAAACATATTGAAATAAACTCACCTTTTATTTGAAATTGTTCTTTGAAACTTGAATAAATTGACAATATGGCAAGAATGTGCATCATGTATATGAGAGAGAGGGAGAAATAGAGGGAAAGAGAGAGAGAGAGAGGGGGAGGGAACATTTTCAATAGTAATAATTCTAAATTATTCTGTGAATAATTTTGAATGACAACCTAAAACGATAGATAAGAGTATAAGGATATAATGAAACACACTGTTGCTTTGGGATATGGATTGTTTACCATTAAGAAAAAAAAAATCACGTTCGAGCGAGATTCTCACACGATCTTTAAATAGGTTGTGTTCGTAAAAGAGGAACTTGACTCTAAAAATTATTCTGTTCGCCTTTTATTCAATTATTTGATCAGCAATGTAGAGTAGACTCAATAGAAAGCAAACAAAGAGGTTCCTTTGTGACATAAAAAGGAGTGCCAGAAAGGGTGGCATTTTAGGCCATGTTTCCCGAAAAGTGTTTTCTGCATGACGATGCCATAACCGCTAGACATGCTAGAATGTATTGGAAACTCGAAATAGAATTCGCGCAGAGGAACGTCGCGTCGTACTGACAGGATCCCACCTTCGTTTGAGATACAAAGTTTGTGAAACCAGGTACATACTTCATACCCTCTACCAAGAAAAGAGGTAGTTTTCGGAATGCACGTGTCATGAAGCTATGTATTGAAATCTAGCGAGACAATTTGCAGTACTCTCTATCACAAACCTGATAATCATAACAGCTCGAAGTGTCTTCATGCATTGATATAATTTGAAGAGGGTCCTCGCCCGCTGGTCGTAAATGATACAAAGGGGTGAAATCTGCCTCTCAGATTTTATGCATGGAACATACATAAAATGGTAATTATAATTATTATCACCTTATTTTGAATTCATTCTCCTGAATACGACTTACAAATTAATTAACATAACTTAAGATACTGTATACCAAAGAAAATAATGGTCGAAATCACAATAACTGTTGATTAATTTCTACCGACATTTACTGTGAACATTCTTTTCTCTTTGACACGAATGTTTTAAAATTGTAATTTTGCCATCTAGTTCAACACAACCATTAGCGTACCTACGGGGGGGGGCAGAGGGGGCAGACTGCCCCCCTGACGAGTCACAACGGGGTCACAACTGGTCCCTGAAGAGCCACAAGTGGCCCGCTCCTTTTAACTTAAAGACCTTTTTTTTGTTTGTCAAATTTTTTGGCGGACGAATTTGCCTATGTACGCCACTGACCACAACCACCCTTGTATATCCCACAATTCACCTGCTAAACATCATGGAGAAAGCCTGGTTGACTCGATTCCAATTAATTTCCAGATTCATCAGTGATGGCAACACTATTCGGCATGGATTGTAATCGGATAACCATTATGTTCCTGGTGGTGATTTGGAGCCGGGTCAGCACGTGCGTCATAACAGGTAACCACAAAACCCGAATTCAAAACCTCGTCATTTTGAAGACCTTAAAGGGGAATTAAACCTTTGAAACAACTAGGCTTGTGTCAAAACAGAAAATCAAAGAATAATAACAAAGAATGTTTGAGAAAAATCGGACAAATAATGAGAAAGTTATGAGCATTAATTGCAGTCACTAATGCTATGGAGATCTTCCAATTGGCAATGCGACACTGATGTGTGATGTCTCATGTGGACAACTTTCTTTTTGCTTTTTCTTATGGTGATACCAACTCTTTATCCATGATGTATTCTTTAAAAGTCTGTATTACACATGATCTACTGATAGATGTGATAAAAGAAGCAGTTTAAGTGAAATATATACTAAAGTAATGGGGGAGTTGTTCACAAGAGACATCACACATCTTTGTCGCATCGCCAATATGAGGATCTCCATAGCATTAGTGATCGCAATATTCAAAATGAAAAGCTCATAACTTTTCATTATTTGTCCGATTTTTCCCAAACTTCCGTTAATCTGTTTCTTTGATTTTCTTTTTCATACAAGCTATCTTGTTCCAAAGGTTTCATTCTCCTTTAACAACATGACAATACCTCAGGTGGTATGGCAGTTGTCTCTCAAATCGACCAGATTCGAAAAACAATGCGCTACGTACCTTCTTCTGGTAGGATATACAATCCTCAATATCCATTTATAGGATTTTCGGAGAGGACTTATAGCTGTGCAGCGTTGATGCAGATCATACGGGTGGTTACATAACAGCGTTCCCTGTTTTCAAGCAATTAGGTAAATAGGGTCCATTCAAACACATAAATAACAATCGCACATGAAAAAAAGAAAACAGTCGGAGTTGGACAATTTATGTTTACAAGGTGGTGTTGGCACCGTCAATATGGTAAAAAGACAGTAACATGAATTATTAAAAAGGCTATACATTAAACCACGGGCACATGGAGTTCTCTGTGAAATAGATGTTCTAGTCGTGTCGTTATCATATCTGAAGCCGATGGAATTTGTATTCCAAAATATATCATAACGGTGAATTTATTGGGAGCAGTTTCTGGTCTCCTTTCTAAGTTCCGAGACTTCAAAATACTTCGGTCACAAGTATTAGGGTATCCATCTTCCAAATGAAGTGGCATTATTACTTACCGAGAAAGTTCTCTTTGTCTTTGCTAAGAAAATACTTGTTTATCATGAATTTCAAATTATATGACTTCACGGAAAAAAACTCTGCTGAAGATTGGACAGTAAACTGATGTACCTGTCAAATTGGAATGTAGATGCAAAGTTTTTAAATAAAGGGGTTGCAAACATGACATGATGAAAATGGTGATAATAGTGTCCTGATATCTGTTTACATGGTTTCAAAGTATTGAAAGTTTGGGTTCTCCATCAACGTGATCAAACCTCAAATCTTGAGTTCAGTTTTGGGACGCTACAGAGTTGAAAGGAAAGGGTAAAAATTACTTTTTAGTGTCAATACTTTGATTTTGTGATATTCAGAAATGGGATAACATGAGTAAACGAATTGCCCTACGTACACCCGCAAAGGATAGCTAAAACGCGTATATTTGTCTGTAAATTTAGAGCTTAATACACCTCGGTGAAGGGTTGTTCAATATACAGAAAAATTATTGCAAACTTCAATGAAATCGAGAGTGCTTTTCGATAATTAAAAAATTATTATTTTTTCATTCCCTCGTATTGTTGTTGACAGATGTGCAACTTGTTGGCGGGCCGAATTCTAATAAAGGAACAATTGAGATCAAGATAGACAACGGGACATGGGAGACAGTATGTGGGACTAATATCGATACCACTGATGTCATCCTAATCTGTAAACATTTAGGATTCCAGGGAGCAAACAGAGCAATAAAGCAGACGTCTTATGGACAGAATTCAACTCCCAACCATGGGTTATTGTGTGCTGAAGGTAATGGCATATCAGTTAAGTTTATTAGATAGATATTAATTGTTCTTGACTTCTGATAATTATATGAATGAAATCGGGGTAAACAAACTTAGGTGTGTTCTGAAGCAGATCGTCAATGTGATTTGCTTTTTAGTTTTGCAGTTTGAAAAAAAAACCTAATTTATTTCTACAAAATCCAACATTTACCCCCCCCCCCAAAAAAAAAAAAAATCAGGAGCGATGAAACGTTTTTGAAAGGGTGTGCATGTGTGTGCGCGAGTATCGGGGAGGATAATAAATCACAATCATATGGTAATTTTCATGTGTTGTTTCTTGTCTACAACTAGTAAAAGAAGTGTGTGTGTGTGTGTGTGGGGGGGGGGTTAAGCACCCTTAGCCTCCCTTCCACATATTTAATCAATAATTATTGGCGACATTCTTTGAGGTCATCATGTATGATGCTCCACAACAATTGAACTTTAAGTTGCTATTCTGAATTTTACATGTATGAATTGCAAGAATAAGAGGTGTGGCCTAGAATTAAATGTTGCTTCTTTCTATTCGTCAAGCCTGAGAGATGCATGATATATTTAAAAAATAATTCGATGTCACTGTTCTTACTTAATCCTTCAGATGATACTAACCTGTCGGAGTGTTCATTGGTAATGGGATGTTCTGTAGCAGGAGCAGCTTCTTGCCATGGTAAGGTTTCCGTTAAAATTGTTTAAACGGCTTCTATGTCGTTAAATGTAACTTAAATATTTGACATACCCCTGAACTATGTCTAATTTTCACTGTAATTAAGATGGTACGTGAGTGCGATGGTGCGAATGTTCCACACTGAGGCTTAAGCTTCCTGTTTTCTTCAGTATAGCCAGCTATTGTACAATGTTCAGAAAAATTTAATAGCATGAACTACATATATACAGTGCGACCTAGAAAAAACGAAACCGATATTTAGCGATCATTTATCATTACTTAATCATAAATAAAATAGACAAATGACCTACCAATTTAAAGCTTAGAATCTCTTCTTTCATCTGATATTACTTACATTATTTCTCATTCACGCATGAGTGAGCAAATACAATTTGAAGAAAGGATATCAAAAACTCATTTGGCGGGGGGTATCTGGGTTTCAAAAAGAAAACCACATTTTTGAAAAGTTCAATATCTCCTCTTTAATTTGATACCTAAATTACAGAAAATGGTCAAGAAATAACAAAGTTCTGGTCATTTATGTATAATTAGGCCTACTGGTTTGCACACTTGTCATGTTCGCTATGATCATACACCTTTATAAGCTAAATATACTTTGATGAAATCATGATATTAGTTTAATCCTTTCGCTGTAACTTCGAAATATTATCAACAAAATGTTATTTTACATCCAAAATTAAGATATGTTGTCTCATCCTCCCCTCATGTTACTGCAATTAAGATATTTGTTTTCTTTGGCATAGTTATATGAAATTCCATGCCTACGCCAATAACACCTTTACAATTTTCACTGTTTTTTTTTAATATTAATTAGTTAATTTGGTTAACAGTGCAAATTAAATTGATATCTTGTGGAGTCACATTGTCCACCAACAAACCCACCATAATAAAACACAGAAAACGCTATGAACTAGGACTGGGGAGATACAGTACACCACTTGCTAATATAAATATGTTTTACTTATCAAAGTTCTCGATCGAGACCTAAATCATCTCTCCGCTTTCATTGTTCTCAAAATCCACTGCCCGATTTTTTTTATTTAACCTCATATTAAAATTTACACTTCATTCTTATTTTGTTTCATTGATTGTTTAAATCATTATTGTTTTTGTTTATTTTTTATGTTTGAATGGCCTCTATTCACCATCATACATAATCATGATGAAATATATCTAGTCTGACCTTATAACTCGCAATATCACAAGGGATTAAACAAACTGAAATATTTTGCTAGCAATTTTTAAAGTTTTATGTACCGTTACACTGCGTAGGGGTATATTTAGCTACTGTCACAATTCTTCCTAGTCAAGGTTAGGGGTATAATATAAATAATAAATAAGATTTTTGCAGTTATTATCCATTGAAATTGCAAGAATGACATTTATTTGACATAGACACATTGGAACGATGTCATATTAATCATTACGAATTTAACATCTTACACCTGTCCAAACCGTTATTGTGATAAGAGAAAACATAAAAACGTCCAATAACTATTTGGAATGTATTCTAAATAACGAGAGTTAATCAAATATGTAACGCACGTAATACTTTGATCTGAATGCCCGTCATTTTTTTTGTTACAGGAAAGTCTATACATATTTTATTAATATTACCTCAAGCATTTCTAAAGTATTTCTTATACTTTCTTCCCAGTTCTTCCACATATGGTAATGCATTCTTAGCATGCTAAGCAAGATATCTTATTTGCAATGATTATTTGCATAAAACCGAAGAATTTGATTTTTTCAAATGCATTGTCTGGAAAGTCCTTCTTTTCCAGTAGAAGTGATTTCCCTTGATATTTCACGAGCTGTCGATAAAATACCACATGATAACCTCCTGAACAAACTATCTCTGCAGTGCAACATATGTGGTACTCCGTGGCATTTGATCAAATAGTTTTTTATGGCCGTCGACAGTGTGTCATCTTTAGAGGTAACCTCTCTCAGTGGGGGTAATGTGCTTCAAGGGTGCCACAGGGAAGCATATAGTGGGCCCCCTGTTTTTCGAACTGACATCATAATTATTCATTCAACGATAAAAGCAAACTTAAAGTCAACTTCCACTATAAAAGAGAAGAGCAAAATTATTCACTTTGGATGCGTCACTATTCCACTGGAATTTCAAGTCAAAGTTAAACGATTAAAAAATGTCAAATTTCAGTATCTTGGCATAAGCAAAATAAAATTCAATTTCTCGTTTGTTCACACTGACTCTGAATGAGTGCAGCACATCGATATGCTTGTCACAAGTCGGAGAATTTTCTCTGGGGTAATGTTGTCTAATTCTTCCAGGAGATAACGCCGGACATCTTGAAGAGTGTCTCATGGTTGAACTCTTTGATTTACCGATTTTCCGAGCTGATCCCAACCGGGTTCATGTCTGGTAAACAAGCGGGCCATTGATCCAAGCGCTGCACATTGTGGTCATCCATAAATCTTTGGACGATGTTAGCTTGATGGGGACGTGCATCGTCATTCATGAGAAGGAACCATTCTCCATGATTTGTAGCAATGGGTACGACAACTGGCTCCAAAATCTCATTGATGTAGCGCTGAATGGTGAGGTTTCCATTGACAGCAATGAGCTGTGTCTTACCCTGTTATCTATAATTCCACCCCAGACCATAACACTTCCCCCTTGGCCTTGTTGCCTCTCCTGCACACAACAGTCTCTGAATCTTTCACGTGTCTTCCTCCATACACGAACCTTACCATCATTATGATGGAGATAGAATCTCGATTCATCCGTGAAAAGGACATTGCTCCAGTCTCGTATTGCCCACCATGCATGATCACGTGCCCAACCCAAACGAGCTGGAATGTGTCGAGGCAACAGCTTTGGTTTTCGTGCAGGTTGTGCAGGAGTACAAGCCGTGTTCACGCAGCCTGTTTTTGACCGTTTGAGAAGAAACTCGACGGGCACCTCGACCTCTTGCAGCATGAATTCCAGATCCGATAGTTGGTGCAGTGACAAATCGCCTTCTTAACGCATGCATCCTTATCCTATCTTCTGCAGGGGTGGTGGCCCTAGGTCGACCACTCCTAGGGCGGCCTCTAACTTCATCAGTAGCCAAATACTGCTGGTTCAAATTTGACATTGTTGTTGGGGAAACTTGGAAATATCGAGCCACTTGTCTAAATGACTGCCCAGACTGCAACATTCCTATTGCTCATGCACGATTTGGTTGGAAAGCTGCATCTTGAAAGTGAGTGTCCAAATGATCTATCTCATGCATCTCATGATGCATCGCTAAGACGCTAAGCATTCAATTCAATTGATAACCACCTGTTGAATTTGTTGAATGTATGCCTTCAGGATGGCCATGATCATTAGCATTTCAATGGTCCATTCCTTGCAAGTTTCTTTTGCTGACATTGCTATTGTTTAAAGCATTTAACCACTCATGCATGACTGTTTACAAGAAAATGCCATGTCATACTGGAAGAGGATTATTGTCATGAAGACATACAATAATTTGCCTTTAATCATTTACATGGATTTGCCTTTAATCATTTACATGTATATGGAATATTTTAACTCTTGTAAGTGTCCAAGAACTTTTTCTTTGCCGAGTGTATATTCCTAAATTTCAGTTGTACATTGACTTATCTGTATACTGATAACCTTATTCTTAGACCCTTTTGAGCCCTTTCAACAACATTTAGTTAAAATGGGACATCTACATTTAGTGCGATCATTTTTCAATTTGATAATCCTTATTCATTTTCTGATTGGATTATTTTCAAGCAACTCTTAATTCAATGTTTCAGATTCTGTATAAGTCTGGCTTCTCATATAAATTCAGTACGTACCCTGCACGATTTCACATTTTGTTTTTAACAATATATATTTCTATTTCTAATTTATGATTTTCTATCTTGAGTATATTTGTTATAAAAGCGTAATACTTTTTTTATGCCTTTATTATTTACCATAATTCCCGCGATTGTCGTATTTTTCTTCATGCTATATTTTACCAGTATTCCCAGTGCATCGGTTGGTTGGGCGGAGGGAACATCATTTCACAGTATCAAGTTTGCTCTCCTCTTCCCTGCCCACCAACTGATAAACTGGGTAAACTGCTATCAAATATTGCAGGTACCCATACAAGTTTTATGTCATTTTATGTAATGTTTCATATTGCTTTGTAATTTTGAATATGTTTGAAGTGCCGAATAAATAATGAATAGATATATAAATAAATGGTGTATATAGGGTAACTCCATTTTACCATAAATTGATTAGGGAAGTAGAGTGAATATGAAATTCGTAGAATGTTAAGCTAAATGTAGCGTAACATGAATTTGTCCCATGTCAGTCAGGTCAGTTCTATCATGTCTATAAAATGCATTTGGGCTCCAGCGATGTCTAACACCATATAATTCTTTCTCATAGGTGAGGGATATCTTGGATGTTTTGTGGACATGAGGAGTGAGAGGGTGTTGTCAGGCGAAAGTCTGGTAAATATTTCAATGATGACCATTCCTTATTGCATCCAGTTCTGTCAAGGGTCTACCGCAGCTAACTATACATTCGCCGGTGTTACAAATGAAAATGAATGTTACTGTGGTGAAGCAAGTGATAACTATACTAAACATGAAAAGCATTCGGACGATCAATGCCATGTTGCATGTTCAGGATATCCCACGGACAGCTGTGGTGGGGCAGGAAACATAGCTGTATTCAACAGTGAGTATCATTCTTGAACTCTATGGGTAGTATTCTGATGATAAAACCTTGGTATAAACCTAGTCTAACCTAGAAATATAGATATGTATGGCTATCGAAATACCACCAATTGAATGTAACCTAGGCGAGGGTATAGGCGCCTAGGTATTTTATAGGGGTAGTTGGCAAGAAAAACTCCAGGTAAAGCCATTTCAAACATAAATTGAGTACATGTATATTATATGGACAACCTCCATCTCTTGACGAAAGTGAGTCAAATTGTGTTATATTGTTGCTTATACGTTAACAGATCTTGTGTGTTATGTGTATCCCGGAATTCCATTCGGAAATACACAACATGAACGAAAACTTGACCAAAATATACATTGGACACACACACACTTAAAAAAACATTCTGACTTTCGTGATTTACCTGAAAAGAGCTATCATAAACTTCGGTAGTTCTAATATTCATATCTATAATTGAATGAAAGGGTACGCCTTGATCTCAACATGCTAACCCTAAGTCCACCTCAGAAAAATGTTGATTTGAATCAATAAAGAAAATTCAGACAAGGACAATGCTGAAAATTTCATCGAAATCGGATGTAAAATAAGAAAGTTATGACATTTCAAAGTTTCGCTTATTATTAACAAAATTGTTATATGAACAAGCCAGTTACATCCAAAATTAATGATAGCTCTTTTCGGGTAAATCAGGAATGAGAGCTGTGGTGGAGTGCGATACATAGCTGTGTTTACAAGTGGGTACCAATCTTAAACTTAATAGATCATTATTTCCTCGATAATGAGGTATCTATCAAGACCTAGCTGACATGGAATGATGCACTTTTGTTTATTTATATTTCTCCTGCATTCGTAAATGATACATTTTTTTTTACAAAAAATAATATGATACGTAGAAAGTATAAATATCAATAATGAATGATATAATGAAACAAATAAATCTTAATAATTCCCCAAAACGCAACCCCTAAAAATACCTAAAAGATGATATCAAACAATATTTAATATTAATTATCATTGTTCATTCAACATTGGTTTTGTAAAAGAAAAGCAAATGCCATAATCATAATGCGAATGGAGGTATGACAGTCCCCAAAGCTAATAGGATATAATAAATAGAGGAGAATGGAAATCCATAAACAAACTAAGAAAAAAGAAGTTTATAGAGACTCTTGATAATGATGATGAATATAATGGTGGTGGTGGTGATGATGATGGTGCTGTTATTGATGAAGATGATGATAACGGATATGTTCTTTAAATAATCTTTTGACACATCACACATTGACCCTTCGTCTTTTTCGACGACTCCTTCTTCTTACTTTGATTCTTATTATCATTATTATTTTCTTTTAGCATTATCATGATGTATTTTGTATTATTATTATCATAATAATCGTTATTACTATTATCATCATTATAGTGCGAGGCATTTGCAATTTACTAAAGTATACATGACATGCTTAACCCATAGTAACAGAGACTATTGAAACCACACCTACTATTGGGTCAACATGGTCAACTGAGGAGATACAAGAAGTAAGCCCCCACACGGAAGTGATGACCTATCAACCAAGTTCTGACAGGACCAGTGGCCATAGTCCAAGGGACGATCTGACTTCATCACCACTGACCACAACCTTCTCCCCAACACCCCAGCAATATTGTAACAGCTCTTGTAATTATACAAAATTGATCATTTTTTTAAAAAGAGACGCCATTCTTTTCTGATATGAATAAGTTACCAACGTGCCTCTAAAATGAAAGTAATGGTATTTTAGTGGTCAATTTGATATTAGAGACTAAGTCAGAGTAACTCTAGTCATATGAAATTCTAAAGAAATATGTTTATTTTCATCATTTAACAAAAAAAAACATATGAGGGCCAGTAAGAAGGATAAGAATAGAAAACATATCGCTACCGGTTGCAATAAAATTATATTGATTCAGTGCTTAAATATGATAACCACAGAAATGCAATAAAATGCACTTATTCATATGATACCTGTGACGAGTTTGAGTAATTTTCGATCTACGCATACTGCATATTATTTGTAATCTCTACAGATTTTGGTGCCGTAGTTGGTGAAGGTGTTGTCATCATTATCCTTAGTGTCCTTCTCATCCTCTCGGTAATATACATCATTCGAATCCGAAAGTGAGTCCCCCTACTTCTACAAAGTTTTGTATTATTAACATAAGGAGTAGATGTTTACACATTAACTGACTTTCGGAAAGCAGAAGCATATAACTGTATCGCAAACTAGATAAAATCATACATTTAATTTGAATAAAACACCTGATCTTTAACCATTTAAATATTCGCTTTGTGTCCAAAGACAACTCAAAGTAATATTTAGGCCAAAACATAAATGATCTTCCCAACCAAGCAGTTACCCGTATAATCAAGGGGCGTCCAAGTATTGAAAAAAAAAATCGAAATCTTTATAATAACTAATGCTCTAACAGGGGATTGACATCTTGAGAGTAAAATTTCATCTTATTATATGATTCATCAGAATGCCGTGCCTCTTTGTTTATCATTCTTGATACGCACTCGACTTATCCTATTGCATTTTTGTCTTAACTTCTTGATACACTAAAGGATGATGAAAGACCCTAACAAGGATCAGAAGACACAACAAGTAGATTTGTTCCAGTCATCAAGTTTGCCTGAAAAAGATACAGGTTTTTATCATGATATCGAGGATGTCAGAAAATCTGATCCATCGGCAACATCTGATGGCGATGTTCACTACTCTTCTCAGATATACGAACATAAACGTGCCAATGTATTGGATCCTGACGACACCAGTGCACCACCCCACTCCTATATGATCTAAGGAAGGAATACTCATACACACACACACACCAGCACCTTCACCCACAAAAACTCTTACGCACAACCACACATATAATAATAATAATAACCAATTTTTATAAAGCGCTTTTCCCAGAATGGCCCAAAGCGCGTTACAGCATATTATTACCCGAGTCATTGGAATCATTTCAATCAAGCACGAAAAGTGCACAATTTCCACTCCCTTGGGAGAATTCCTTGCATTCATCGCAGCCACATTTTGGCGCTGGCAAAATCAAACATACAATATCTTTCGCATCCTACCGGGAACCCATTTAGCACCTTGGTCGAGAGTGGCAAAGTGTGGATTAACGCCTTGCCAAAGGACGCTAGACCGCGGTAGGAATCGAACACACGACCCTCTGTTTACCAGGCGAGAGTCAGAACCACTACACCACGGGTCTTCCATATATGTTTGTGTATGTGGGGGAGGGTATGTGCGTGTGTGGGTGGGAGGTTTTATGTGTGAGGATGGATTAGTGTGTGTATTGGTGTGTGTAACGTCGGACATACTCAAGTTGTGAAAGTGGAGAAGAATACGGTTTACGCATTTAGGGGAAGACTTTTTAATTGTATGACCACTTATTATGTAATATTTTATACACATATAATTTTCTCACAGCGCTGCCATTCTTTGGAATCAGCTGGATAGTAGTACCCGTAGTGCAGTTTCGAGGCAGTCCTTCTCTATATCTTATTGGAGAGCGAGAAACTACTTAATAAAAAAGAACTACCCCTATCTAGCTGATTACAGGGACGAGCAATCAAGTTAACACAAAATTTATCAATAAACATATGATCATAGGGAATATACACTTATATGGATTTGCATATGCACAATATATATTTTGAATTTTGCTCTACATACAAACATGTACTTCAGTATGACTGCGTGTATGTCCTGCAGGTTGCTTGTCTCTTTGAACATATTTTCGTCGTTGTTTTATACTTTTTCATTGTTTTTATTTATTTCATGTATGTATTTGTTACTTGTACATGTATGCAGTGCTTAGTCCACCGATGGGGTAACCCTGGGTAAACAAAACGAAATGAATAAATACATAAAATATATTTTTCTCGGCAATAAAATGAAGCATGGGAATGTGGTTGTCAAATGTGTTCTTGCGTATATCATGTATGGAAGGTTCATTAGACCCCGTCGTCACTGACAAATCATACGTGTAAGGGCATGATGGTAGTCATATGAAACAGAAAAAGATTTGTAAAATCTATTTTGGTTTAGATTTTGTACGAATGTACTCTGGCTTGTTCCACTGTGTTTAAAAAATAAATTCAATGACCAGATGGTTATGGCTTCATGGTATGTAATTTCCATACTCGAATGTTATACACATACGATACATTTATTAATTTAGTCATTTCTGTTTCATTCGAAATTTGATTTTGGTTACATGATGAAAAAGGCTATTTCCTGATATTTAGGAAGTATTTATCTGAAATAGCAAAATGATTTACTCATAGTGCCGAGAAGATAAAGAGAAAGAGAGAAAAGTAGAGACAGAGAGAGAGAGAGAGGGGGGGGGGGGGCTTATTTAGTTGGTATAATGAGTACATTTAATAATATAACCCTTTATAATAGCAATAAATCTTTTAGGAAAAAAAAATAAAAAAACGCGCATTTTAAAATTAGGCGAATGAAATATTTGGAAATACAATTATTGTTCATGAACATTGATCATTTGATTACTTTCTCTCTTTCTTCCTTGATAATGTATTGAGAAATTGATTTAAAAACAAAAATCTTCCCATATTGTAATATTTTTGAGGTCGAAAGATGATATCGTGAATGTACAAGAAGACACAAATAAATCACAAAACTATTCATTAAACATAATGAAATAGAATCACCTTTTATTTGAAAATTTTCTTTGAAACTTGAATAAATTGAAAATATGGCAAGAATGTGCAGTAGTATATGGGAAAGAGAGAGGGGGGGGGGGGGGGAGAGCAAAAAAAAAATAAATAGTAATAATTCTGAATTATTCTGCGAATAATTTTGAATCAGTGACAACCTAAAACGATACATAAGAGTAAGGATAAATTGAAACACACTGTTGTTTTGGGATAAGGATTGTTTACCATTAAGAAAAACAATCACTTTAGAGCGAGATTCTCACACGTTCTATAAATAAGATGTGTTCGTAAAAGAGGAACTTGGCTCTGAAAATGAATCTGATCGCCTATTATCCAATTATTTGATCAGTGGAGTAGACTCAATAGAAATCGAACAAAGAGGTTCTTTTGTGACATAAAAGGGAGTGCCAGAAAGGGTAGCGTTTTAGGCCATGTTTCCCGAAATGTGCTTTCTGCATAACGATGCAATAACCGCTAGAATGTATTGGAAATTCGAAATAGAATTCGCGCATAGGCACGTCGCGTAGTACTGACAGCATCCCACCTTCGTTTGAGATAGAAAGTTTGTGAAACCAGGTACATACTTCATACCCTCTACCAAGAAAATTTTTAGTTTCCGGAATGCACGTGTCATGAAGTTATGTATTGAAATATAGCGAGACAATTTGGAGTACTCTATCAAAAACCTGATAATCATAACAGCTCTTGGTATCTTCATGCATTGATATAGTTTAAAGAGGGTCCTCGCCCGCTCGTCGTAAATAAGACAAAGGGGTGAAATCTGCCTCTCAGATGTTATGCATGGAACATACATAAAATGGTAATCATCACCTTATTTTGAATTCATTCTCCTGAATACGACTTACAAATTGATTAACATAACTTAAGATACTGTATACCAAAGAAAATAATGGTCGAAATCACAATAACTGTTGATCAATTTCTACCGACATTGACTGTGAACATTATTTTCTCTTTGACACGAATGTTTTAAAATTGTACTTTTGCCATCTAGTTCAACACAACCATTAGCGTACCTACATGGGGGGGGGGCAGACTGCCCCCCTGGCGAGTCACAACTGATCCCTGAAGAGCCACAAGTGGCCCGCTCCTTTTAACTTAAAGACCTTTGTTTTTGCTTGTCAAATTTTTTGGCGGACGAATTTGCCTATGTACGCCACTGACCACAACCACCCTTGTATATCCCACAATTCACCTGCTAAACATCATGGAGAAATAGCCTGGTTGACTCGATTTCAATTAATTTCCAGATTCATCAGTGATGGCAACACTATTCGGCATGGATTGTAATCGGATAACCACTATGTTCCTGGTGGTGATTTGGAGCCGGTTCAGCACGTGCGTCATAACAGGTAACCACAAAACCCGAATTCAAAACCTCATCATTTTGAAGACCTTAAAGGGGAATTAAACCTTTGAAACAACTAGGCTTGTGTCAAAACAGAAAATCAAAGAATGATAACAAAGAATGTTTGAGAAAAATCGGACAAATAATGAGAAAGTTATGGGCATTAATTGCAATCACTAATGCTATGGAGATCCTCCCATTGGCAATGCGACAAGGATTTGTGATGTCTCATGTGGACAACTTTCTTTTTGCTTTTTCTTATGGTGATACCAACTCTTTATCCATGATGTATTCTTTAAAAGTCTGTATTACACATGATCTACTGATAGATGTGATAAAAGAAGCAGTTTAAGTGAAATATATACTAAAGTAATGGGGGAGTTGTTCACAAGAGACATCACACATCTTTGTCGCATAGCCAATATGAGGATCTCCATAGCATTAATGATCGCAATATTGAAAATGAAATGCTCATAACTTTTCATTATTTGTCCGATTTTTCCCAAACTTCCGTTAATCTGTTTCTTTGATTTTCTTTTTCATACAAGCTATCTTGTTCCAAAGGTTTCATTCTCCTTTAACAACATGGCAATACCTCAGGTGGTATGGCAGTTGTCACTCAAATAGACCGGATTCGTGAAACAATGCGCTACCTTCTTCTGGTAGGATATACATTACAATCCTCAATATCCATTTATAGGATTTTCGGAGAGGACTTATAGCTGTGCAGCGTTGATGCAGATCATACGGGTGGTTACATAACAGCGTTCCCTGTTTTCAAGCAATTAGGTAAATAGGGTCCATTCAAACACATAAATAACAATCGCACATGAAAAAAAAGAAAACAGTCGGAGTTGGACAATTTATGTTCACAAGGTGGTGTTGGCACCGTCAATATGGTAAAAAGACAGTAACATGAATTATTAAAAAGGCTATACATTAAACCACGGGCACATGGAGTTCTCTGTGAAGTAGATGTTCTAGTCGTGTCGTTATCATATCTGAAGCCGATGGAATTTGTATTCCAAAATATATCATAACGGTGAATTTATTGGGAGCAGTTTCTGGTCTCCTTTCCAAGTTCCGAGACTTCAAAATACTTCGGTCACAAGTATTAGGGTATCCATCTTCCAAATGAAGTGGCATTATTACTTACCGAGAAAGTTCTCTTTGTCTTTGCTAAGAAAATACTTGTTTATCATGAATTTCAAATTATATGACTTCACGGAAAAAAAACTCTGCTGAAGATTGGACAGTAAACTGATGTACCTGTCAAATTGGAATGTAGATGCAAAGTTTTTAAATAAAGGGGTTGCAAACATGACATGATGAAAATGGTGATAATAGTGTCCTGATATCTGTTTACATGGTTTCAAAGTATTGAAAGTTCGGGTTCTCCATCAACGTGATCAAACCTCAAATCTTGAGTTCAGTTTTGGGACGCTACAGAGTTGAAAGGAAAGGGTAAAAATTACTTTTTAGTGTCAATACTTTGATTTTGTGATATTCAGAAATGGGATAACATGAGTAAACGAATTGCCCTACGTACACCCGCAAAGGATAGCTAAAACGCGTATATTTGTCTGTAAATTTAGAGCTTAATACACCTCGGTGAAGGGTTGTTCAATATACAGAAAAATTATTGCAAACTTCAATGAAATCGAGAGTGCTTTTCGATAATTAAAAAATTATTATTTTTTCATTCCCTCGTATTGTTGTTGACAGATGTGCAACTTGTTGGTGGGCCGGATTCTAATAAAGGAACAATTGAGATCAAGATAGACAACGGGACATGGGAGACAGTATGTGGGACTAATATCGATACCACTGATGTCATTCTAATCTGTAAACATTTAGGATTCAAGGGAGCAAGCAGAGCAATAAAGCAGACGTCTTATGGACAGAATTCAACTCCCAACCATGGGTTATTGTGTGCTGAAGGTAATGGCGTATCAGTTAAATTTATTAGATATTAATTGTTCTTGACTTATGATAATTATATGAATGAAATCGGGGTAGACAAACTTAGGTGTGTTCTGAAGCAGATCGTCAATGTGATTTGCTTTTTAGTTTTGCAGTTTGAAAAAAAACCTAATTTATTTCTACAAAATCCAACATTTACCCCCCCCAAAAAAAAAAAAATCAGGAGCGATGAAACGTTTTTGAAAGGGTGTGCATGTGTGTGCGCGAGTATCGGGGCGGATAATAAATCACAATCATATGGTAATTTTCATGTGTTGTTTATTGTCTACAACTAGTAAAAGAAGTGTGTGTGTGTGTGTGTGTGTGGGGGGGGGGGGGGTTAAGCACCCTTAGCCTCCCTTCCACATATTTAATCAATAATTATTGGCGAAATTCTTTGAGCTCATCATGTATGATGCTCCACAACAATTGAACTTTAAGTTGCTATTCTGAATTTTACACGTATGAATTGCAAGAAGAAGAGGTGTGGCCTAGAATTAAATGTTGCTTCTTTCTATTCGTCAAGCCTGAGAGATGCATGATATATTTAAAAAATAATTCGATGTCACTGTTGTTACTTAATCCTTCAGATGATACTAACCTGTCGGAGTGTTCATTGGTAATGGGATGTTCTGTAGCAGGAGCAGCTTCTTGCCATGGTAAGGTTTCCGTTAAAATTGTTTAAACGGCTTCTATGTCGTTAAATGTAACTTAGATATTTGACATACCCCTGAACTATGTCTAATTTTCAATTAAGATGGTACATGAGTGCGATGGTGCGAATGTTCCACACTGAGGCTTAAGCTTCCTGTTTTCTTCAGTATAGCCAGCTATTGTACAATGTTCAGAAAAATTTAATAGCATGAACTACATATATATAATTAGGCCTACTGGTTTGCACACTTGTCATGTTCGCTATGATCATACACCTTTATAAGCTAAATATACTTTGATGAAATCATGATATTAGTTTAATCCTTTCGCTGTAACTTCGAAATATTATCAACAAAATGTTATTTTAAATCCCAAATTAAGTGGCATATGTTGATTCATCCTCCCCTCATTTTACTGCAATTAAGATATTTGTTTTCTTTGACGTAGGTATATGAAATTCCATGCCTACGCCAATAACACCTTTTCAATTTGCACTGTTATTAATTATTTAATTAAGTTAACAGTGCAAATTAAATTGATATCTTGTGGAGTCACATTGTCCACCAATAAAGCCTCCATAATAAAACACAGAAAACGCTATGAACTAGGACTGGGGAGATACAGTACACCACTTGCTAATATAAATATGTTTTACTTATCAAAGTTCTCGATCGAGACCTAAATCATCTCTCCGCTTTCATTGTTCTCAAAATCCACTGCCCGATTTTTTTTATTTAACCTCATATTAAAATTTACACTTCATTCTTATTTTGTTTCATTGATTGTTTAAATCACTATTGTTTTTGTTTATTTTTTATGTTTGAATGGCCTCTATTCACCATCATACATGATCATGATGAAATATATCTAGTCTGACCTTATAACTCGCAATATCACAAGAGATTTAAACAAACTGAAATATTTTGCTAGCAATTTTTAAAGTTTCATGTACCGTTACACTGCGTAGGGGTATATTTAGCTATTGTCACAATTCTTCCTAGTCAAGGTTGGGGTTATAACATGTATGATAAATAAGATTTTTGAGTTATTATCCATTGAAATTGCAAGAATTACATTTATTTGACATAGAAACATTGGAACGATGTCATATTAATCATTACGAATTTAACATCTTACACCTGTCCAATCCGTTATTGTGTTAGGAGAAAACATTAAAACGACCAACAACTACTTGGAATGTATTCTAAATAATGAGAGTTAATCAAATATGTAACGCACGTAACACTTTGATCTGAATGCCCGTCATTGTTTTTAGTTACAGGGAAGTTTATATCTATTTTATTGATATTACCTTGTATTTCTAAAGTATTTCTTATACTTCCCAGTTCTTCCACATATGGTAATGCATTCTTAGCATGCTAAGCAAGATATCTTATTTGCAATGATTATTTGCATACAACCGAAGAATTTGTTTTTTTTAATGCATTGTCTGGAAGGTCCTTCTTTTCCAGTAGAAGTGATTTCCCTTGATTTTTCACAAGCTGTCGATAAAATACCACATGATATCCTCTTGAACAAATTATCTCTTCAGTACAACATATGTGGTACTCTGTGGCATTAGATCAATTAGTTTTTTTATGGCCGTCGACAGCGTGTCATTTGTAGTGGTACCTTCTCTCAGTGGGGCAATGTGCTTCAAGGGTGCCCCAGGAAAGCATATAGTGGGCCCCCTGTTTTTCGAACTCAATGGCCCGAATTCACAAAGGTGGACTCTGCAAAATCCACGGATTCTTCAGTTTGTGATTCACCAACAGTGGACTAAAAATCCACGGATTCTACCAGACCCACGGTTGAGTCCATGGATTCAACCGTGGACTCGACTAAATCCACGGATTCAACCATGGATTTTCAATCAAATTTAGGGACTTCCCCTTTTTGAGACTGCACTGCGCATGCTCAGTGTCATGAAAACAAACACCTGCAGCATATACACAATATACCAAAAATATTATTCTAAAATAAATGTTTGCTGGTACCCCCCCATCTCCCAAGAATTGTGTTTGCTGGCATTGATTGTTGTGTATCTTTAGAGACACACACACACAAAATAGAAGCACACCATCAGCTAGCTGCACCTGATCAACCATGGCCGTGAAGTGGCAAAAAGCAGAAATCCATTATTTAATCGAATTAATCTCAGATAGACAGGATAAGATATGGAACTGAGAAACTAATCACGATCTTTTTTTACAGCAACCAATTCCACATCACTGAAGCACCACTGGATCCATCTTTAAGAACAAGGTAATCACTGATTGCCAATTCACTTTGAATCACGCCATGATCATGATACAATCAGGAAGCTAATCATGAATATCGTTTTCAGACATCCCAATCCTTTATACTTAAACATCATCACCTAATCTAAAATATCACAGCATTATATTTGATTTTGACACACACAAAAAACATATCATCACCATGATCACTCTTATCAATGGGAATAACATCTGGAATAATTCAAAGCACAATCAATTCAATTTGATAACAGACAACAATTTAATATATTGTTTTGTCACATTTTCCATACATAAATAACCACAATTTTAACATGATTATTTAACTATGATTACATAGATTATGACTGTTAAAATTCATTTTTCTGCAAGTCAAGTGATATGCGTATAAAAATTATTTTGTAAAAATTTATATACATCATACTATCATGGAATACCATTAACCCTATACAGGCCTCGGAGCCCCCCCCTCCTCTGAATGATTTACGCAATATTTTCGCAGCGCGAATATTTTTTAACGCGCTCGCTGACTTTTTACTTTCAAGTCTTGCATGAGACCAGTTTTGCGTCACCGGGTAAGCGGTTCCGAAATTACGTAACATTATGTCAGACCAAAAATTGCTAAAAAGCCTGATTTCGTGTACAAAATCAATGCAAATTATGTTTTCAACCAAAAATCATTAATGTATGATTATTTTTCGTTTTGCAGGTTTAAATGTATTTATTTTATGCTGCTTATGATCAGAAGAGTCCCCAACAAATTTCATTGAAAAAACAATGATATCAAATATGCATTACGTGAAATTGGGAGTTGGGAGAAATTAATTGCCAAACACAGATTTACAAACTTTTTTTAGGGGTTTATATTGTATCAACAGTACTGCAGATTATATTAAATACTCAGAGATAAAGAAATAACAGAAGTTCTTGATTTGTTGATGTGGTTGGGAGAATTCATTTGAATATTGATATCATAAAAACTGTATATAGACATATCTATTCATAAATTAGGAATTATGTTGCAATGGATGACATTGTACTATAAAGACCAAGAAAAACAAATATACCTGACTCATTATCAATATTCATGAAAACTAGGGCAATACATTTTAAATGTCCAGCTCAGACGTCAGATAGGGGTAATACTATATTATATTTATGTTATTAATGTACTTATATTCATCACTCTGTATGATGATTAAGTATTTATTGAATATTGATATATGACTTCGGTATTATCAAGTGAAAAATACACGAAGAGCATGACAGTAAGAAAGTGAGTATTTATTTTTAAAGTAAACCTAGTTAGAAGGATCTGGTCTTTGTCTGAATGATTTTCACACCTCTCTAACTTAAAGAAATACAATGGAATTATAAGATTTTGTATATATGTTGATATATCAAACACAATTATCGAAAGACTCACTTAAATTCTTAGTCTGTAGCGTCTAATATCTAGATAAATGAATTTGTAAGGAAAATGCTCAAGAGCATAGTTAAAGGACAAATAAAAATGTACAGTACATTACAAAGAGAGGGTGCTAAATAAAAATCTAAATTTCAATGCTTAAAAAAAAGTCAATGACCGCTATTATACTTTAGTGACATTGGAATGATGATAGGAGTACAAGTCAAGTACATTATCGACCCTTTCCCAATAGTTCCGACTGGCTTAACAGAGTATACATTTATATTAAAAATGCAATCTGAACATTGACAGAATACCTGTTCTTCCGGTTAAGAAAGTACAAGGCTTGTTCCCCACCAGGACTCCTAATGTAGACATGAGTCCCATGACAACAGGTAAAGGTTCACTAGATTCTGTATTCCTCCTCAGCTCAGATCACCCTCACGCATGTTGATGAGATGGAGTGCAGTCTCTTTTGAGAAGCGATACCGCATTCGAAAGGCTTCATCCATGTACAACTCAAAAGGATTCATTCATTCCTGTAATCCTGTCAGGGTCTGGGCCTGTTGGCTATCTGTGTATACATAAAAAAAAGAATTAGAGTCGACGAACATAAGTTTGTTTTCCTAATTTTGTTTTTACATTAATATGTACATTGCATACATCAAGTCAAATGTTTCAAATAATCTGCTGCTTTAATTGCTGTACTCCTTTCATTCATTTTGACTCCATCCATTTTTAAATCTTGAAAATTGTCACTGCTTGTGCAAGTAGGAACGAAAATTTGTCATGTTGGTTTCATCACTAGTGCTTCAACCAGTATCTCCTCCATATAGAAACAAGTCATAATTTTGTCAGTTATAAAAAAGGGAAATATTTTGCAATAAGCACTGCATCGGTTTATTGTTCAATTGAAACAAAGCTTACCTTCTGAGCCTGTTCACACGATCAAGATGCATGAAATGAGCAAGGTGTTTTTCTGCCATTTTTGTTCTGCATAGAAAATGAAGATGACATAGGGTTAAGTTTCAATGGCAACGAAAATAGTCATAAGAAAGATGAGCATGAGACTAGAATGAGATTCAGTCATCAGTCATTGAGATAACAGTTTGAGAAAATTCTCTAAAATCTGTATTCTGAAAATTGTCTCATCTCTGTAAGGACATCCCCTATTTTATCTCTGAAAACGCCCATTTTTTTTTCTTTGCTAAAATAAAAATACATGACTGCTCTCCCAAATTTATTTTCTTTGAAACGATTCATCATCTCAAATGAAATCTTCAAAATTGCTGAAAAGACTAGCCTGGAGGTTCCTGGAGAGTAAAAATCAGTCTAGGCATACGTAGTCATAGCCGGCCCGTAGGCTTACTCATGACCATCATGACCATGGATAGTACTAACTGAACTTCTGTCAGTTCTGAATCTGATTTATCATTCTGAGACTGAGTGCACCGTAGAGTACGGTAACTCAACTGATTTTTACTCTCCAGGAGCCTTCAGGCGTGCAGGCTAGAGTAAGATAGCCCATGTACGTGTCTATCTAAGAAAATCCAGCGACAGGGTCAGGGGGAATCAGAAATTTTGGAAGAACCGAGTGAAAAAGAGGAACAAGTCAAGGGTCTAATCGTCTAACGTCAACGAGTACGTCTAGCCGTGTCACAGAGCTCGCGAAAGACCAACACAGAAGTGCACTTATGGGGCTACACAAAACCATTCCCGAGAATTTTTTTCACTAACTCGACTCTCATGATCGTACCTAAGATACATGCATTTATGACATAAATTCGGACATTACTTCACAAATCAATGCATCAAAAAGTTACAAAAAATATTGCTCATTAAACAAATATGTCAAATTACTCACAATTTTCTCGGAGCTCGGTCCAGCATGTATTTTTCCACCACTTTCACGTCCAATCTTCCACCTAAAATTTTGCTGCAAAATTATCGTCCATCGGTTGTTGTCTGCACAATTATGTACCCAAATGCTGCGCTTTGATTGGCCTATTACGCCTAAAATCCACGGATTCTGTGGAGTCCACTATTTCAGACCACCCCAAACAGTGTTGACTCGAAATCATGACGTAATAGACTTGGTAGAATCCGTGGATTCGGTCGAGTCCACCTTTGTGAATCACAAAAGCGAATCTGTGGACTGTGGATCTGGTAAAATCCGTGGATTCATCCGTGGATTTTGCAGAATCCACCTTTGTGAATTCGGGCCAATGACATCATAATTATTCATTCATCGATAAAAGCAAACTTAAAGTCAACTACCACTATAAAAGAGAAGAGAAAGTTATTCACCTTGGATGCATCACTATTCCACTGGAATTTTAAGTCAAAGTTAAACGATTAAAAAATGTCAAATTTCAGTATCTTGGCATAAGCAAAAGAAAATTCAATTTCTCGCTTGTCCACACTGTCTCTGAATGAGTTCAGCACATCGACGTCGTATGCTTGTCACAAGTCGGCGAATTTTTCTCTGGGGTAATGTTGTCCAATTCTTCCAGGAGATAACGCCGGACATCTTGAAGAGTGTCTCCTGATTGAACTCTTTGATTGACCGATTTTCCGAGCTGATCCCACAATTGTTCAATCGGGTTCATGTCTGGTGAACAAGCGGGCCACGGATCTAAGCGCTGCACATTGTGGTCATCCATTAATCTTTGGACGATGTTAGCTCGATGGGGACGTGCATCGTTATCCATGAGAAGGAACCGTTCTCCATGATTTGTAGCAATAGGTACGACAACTGGCTCCAAAATCTCATCGATGTAGCGCTGGATGGTGAGGTTTTCCGTTGACAAGAATGAGCTGTGTCTTACCCTGTTCCGTAATTCCACCCCAGACCATAACAGTTCCCCCTTGGCCTTGTTGCCTCTCCTGCACACAACAGTCTCTGAATCTTTCACGTGTCCACCTCCATACATGAACCCTACCATCATTATGATGGAGATAGAATCTTGATTCATCCGTGAAAAGGACATGGCTCCAGGGCTCCAGTCTCGTATTGCCCACCGTGCATGATCACGTGCGCAACCCAAACGAGCTGGAATGTGTCGAGGCAACAGCTTTGGTTTTCGTGCACGTTGTGCAGGAGTACAAGCCGTTTTCACGCAGCCTGTTTTTGACCGTTTGAGAAGAAACTCGACGGGCACCTCGACCTCTTGCACCATGAAATCCAGATCCGATAGTTGGTGCAGTGACAAATCGCCTTCTTAACGCATGCATCCTTATCCTCCTATCTTCTGCAGGGGTGGTGGCCCTAGGTCGACCACTCCTAGGGTAGCCTCTAGTAGCCAAATACTGCTGGTTCAAATTTGACATTGTTGTTGGGGAAACTTGGAAATATCGAGCCACTTGTCTAAATGACTGCCCAGACTGCAACATTCCTATTGCTCTTGCACGATTTTGGTTGGAAAGCTGCATCTTGAAAGTGAGTGTCCAAACATGCCAAAAGTGAGTGATCTATCTCATTATGCATCGCTAAGACGCTAAGCATTCAATTCAGTTGATAACCACCTGTTGAATTTGTTGAATGTATGCCTACAAAATGGCCATGATCATTAGCATTTCAATGGTCCATTCCTTGCAAGTTTCTTTTGCTGACATTGCTTTTGGTTAAAACATTTAACCACCCATGCATGACTGTTCACATGAAAATGCCATGTCATACTGGAAGAGGATTATTGTCATGAAGACATACAGTAATTTGCCTTTAATCATTTACATGTATATGGAATTGCCTTTAATCATCTACATGTATATGGAATATTTAACTCTTGTAAGTGTCCAAGAACATTTTCTTTGCCGAGTGTATATTTCTAATTTTCAGTTGTAAATTGACTTATCTATATACTGATTACCTTATTCTTAGACCCTTTTGAACCCTTTGAACAACATTTAGTTAAAATGGGACATCTACATTTACTGCAATCATTTTCAATTTGATAATCCCTATTAATTTTCTGATTGGATTATTTTCATGCAACTCTTAATTCAATGTTTCAAATTCTGTATAAATCTGGCTACTCATATAAATTCAGTACGTACCCTGCACGATTTCACATTTTGCTTTTAACAATATATATTTCTATTACTTATCTATGATTTTCTATCTTGAATATATTTGTTATAAAAGCGTAATACTTTTTTATGCCTTTATTATTTACCATAATTCCCGCGATTGTCGTATTTTTCTTCATGCTATATTTTACCAGTATTCCCAGTACATCGGTTGGTTTGGCGGAGGGACCATCAGGTCACAGTATTAAGTTTGCTCTCCTCTTCCCTGGCCACCAACTGATAAACTGGGCAAACTGCTATCAAATATTGCACGTACCTGTACAAGTGTTATGCCATTTGTAATGCTTGATATTGCTTTGTAATTTTGAATATGTTGAAGTGCCGAATAAATTGATAAAATTATGAAATTAATGGATGTATTTTCGTGTAAGGAATTTTGTTATGAAAAATGTTGCAAAAACCAATAAATGAAATAAATAGTGAATAAATAAATAAATAGATAAATAAATAAATAATTAAATAAATAAATAAATAGATAAAAAAATAAATAAATGGTGTATATAGGGTAACTCCATTTCACCATGAATTGATTAGGGAAGTAGAGTGAATATGAAATTCGTAGAATGTCAAGCTAAATGTAGCGTAACATGAATTTGTCCCATGTCAGTCAGCTCAGTTCTATCATGCCTATGAAATGCCTTTGGGCTCCAGCGATGTCTAACACCATATAATTCTTTCTCATAGGTGAGGGATATCTTGGATGTTTTGTGGACATGAGGAGTGAGAGGGTGTTGTCAGGCGAAAGTCTGGTAAATATTTCAATGATGACCATTCCTTATTGCATCCAGTTCTGTCAAGGGTCTACCACATCTAACTATACATTCGCTGGTGTTGAAAATGGAAATGAATGTTACTGTGGTGAAGCCAGTGATAACTATACTAAACATGAAAAGCATTCGGACGATCAATGCCATGTTGCATGTTCAGGATATCCCACGGACAGCTGTGGTGGGGCAGGAAACATAGCTGTATTCAACAGTGAGTATCATTCTTGAACTCTATGGGTAGTATTCTGATGATAAAACCTTGGTATAAACCTAGTCTAACCTAGAATTTTGAAACAGAAATATATGGATGGCTATCGAAATACCACCAATTGAAAGTAACCTAGGCGAGGGTATAGGTGCCTAGGTATTTTATAGGGGTAGTTGGCAAGAAAAACTCCAGGTAAAGCCATTTCAAACATAAATTGAGTACATGTATATATGGACAACCTCCATCTCTTGACGAAAGTGAGTCAAAATTGGGTTATATTGTTGCTTATACGTTAACAGATCTTGTGTGTTATGTGTATCCCGGAATTCCATTCGGTAATACACAACATGAACAAAAACTTGACCAAAATGTACATTCAATTCAATTCAATTCAATTCTTTTATTTCATTTCCATTCAAAACATAATACAAAGTAATATAAACAATACAAATCAAATACAATTTTACAGAAGGGCATTCTTACTTCGTAAAAAAAACAACAGTATAATATAGAGCATAAATGGATATGGAAATGACATTGGACACGCACACAAAAAAAATCATTCTGACTTTCCTGATTTACCCGAAAAGAGCTATCATGAACTTCGGCAGTTCTAATATTCATATTTATAATTGAATGATAGGATACGCCCTGATCTCAACATGCCTAAAGGGGAAGTTTACCCTGAAGAAAAGTTTGTTGTAAAAATAGCAGAAAAAATAATAACAAATATTGGTGAAGGTTTGAGGAGAATCCGTTAAAGATTAAGAAAGTTATTAGAGTTCAAAGTTTTGTATTTGTGACGTCATAAACGAGCAGCTGCCCCATATGTTATGTAATATAAAATGCATGAATTTCAAATTTTTTATGGTTCCTGATGACTTAATTTTGTTTTCTATTCATGATCGGGTGTGAAATGATTTGTCTATTGATATACAAAAGGTACAGTGAAAACCATTTTCAATTTTCTGAGAAAATGACATTTCATTGATTTTTTACCATTCGCTATGTAGGAATGCAGCTCGCATATGACGTCACAAATCAAGTAATTGAAATTCTAATAACTTTTTAATTCTTTGATGAATTTTTCTCAAACCTTCAGCTGTATTTTTTATATTTTTTCTACTATTTTTACAATAAACTTTTTGTCAGGGTGAACTTCCCCTTTAAAGGTCAAGTCCACCTCAGAAAAGTGTTGATTTGAATCTATAAAGAAAAATCAGACAAGCACAATGCTGAAAATTTCATCGAAATCGGATGTAAAATAAGAAAGTTATGACATTTTAAAGTTCCGCTTATTATTAACAAAATTGTTATATGAACGAGCCAGTTACATCAAAATGAAAGAGTCGATGATGCCACTCACTCACTATTTCTTTTGTTTTTTATTGTTTGAATTATAAAATATTTCAATTTTTACGACTTTGACGATTAGAACCTCCTTGCCTGAGGTACAAAATGTTAAAATAATGGAATTCCACGTGTTCAGAAAGAAATGAAGCTTCATTTCACATGACGAGAAAATAAAAACATTTCATATTTCATATAATAAAAGACAAAAAGAAATAGTGAGTGACCTCATTTGCATACCGCCCGAGATGTGCATGTAACTGTTTTGTGAAATGAAGCAAACTTTAAAATGCCATAACTTTCTTATATTACATCCGATTTTGATGAAATTTTCATTGTTATGCGTGTTGAATTTTTCTCTCTTGTTATTCAAGTCAAGTTTTTGTTTGGGTGGACTTTTCCTTTAGAAAATGTATTTCATTCAGACGGATTATCAAACGTTCACGATTGTGTGTTTGTATGTGTGTGTGTGTGTGTGTGGGGGGGGGGCTGTATGTAATTAGTATTTGCTTATCGAGACTCGTTTACACATACACACAACGTCACTTACACAAAGTTAGAAGAGGTAAAGTTTCTATGATATAGCTCTCCTACCGCTGCCTGTCCATGAACTAAGAAAATACATTCAACTATCGAGTTGCTTTGTTAAATCATTTTAGACAAGGGCGGACATTATTGTTAGGGGACTGTTGGGATCTCTTCCAGTTCACATTCGCGGGCTTGTAATGAAACTTAATTTTGGTAAATATTTTTTCTTATAAAGTAAAAATTGCCTATAAACTTTATGTAACGTTCATATCAGTATACCTATCTGTTATGAGAAAGAATCCCCAAATATCACTCGTAAATTAGTCGTCAGGAAATATTTAACATTTTGACCCGATAATTTAGAGAGGCAAGTGTTCCCATTTCATTAAACAGAAGACTCATTTTGTCTCTGCCGGAATTAATATGAGTCAATATACTTTAGTAGAGATTTTCGGAAGCATGCATTTTCATAATGATACGGATAATCAAATGGACTTGTACTTTTATAGCAAATTGAAATGTAAAATTGATTTCGAATAAAAATGAACAAGAAATTTACGATACAACATTGGAAATTGAGACCATAATCGTGATTGTTTTTAGTGACGCCAGTCGATTTTTTAAACATGTTAAATCACCTTTTTTTGGAACGAAAAAAATACTGATTCCAGCTCTCTGTTAAGTATTTAGTGAGGTACGCCTCCTTTTACAAGCTGGTATAATTCTGATAACAAAGCAACAATGCAACAGCAACCATAAGCCAATGGCAATGGTTTGAAAAAATATATTTCGAACAATATCATGATATTGTCAGTCTAGTTTTAGACTCTTTCCTTTTTTTATCTTATCCATTAAAACTCAAACGATTAGTTCATGAATTTTCTCACTCCTTGTGAAAATTAAGTTGAAATTGATATTCACGATACATTCTGGTATTCTCGTTTTATCATGTTCAAAATGATATTGCAGTATCACCAACAACGATGACTACATCAACTAAGCCAATGGGTAAGTTTTCTTTCTTATTACAAAATATATATTCCTGATATATGTAGTCTTTACTTTACAAATTAATGATTTGTGTTGCGTATAAACGATAAAATGGTAGTAAAATTAAATTCAAGTCATTTATTAATGGATTAAAACCAGGTTACTCACCACCACCGACAACCTTGCTTACTTCAACCAGCCAGACTGCCACATCAAGTAATGAAATTCTTTCCACATTATCGTCGTCCTTGTCATCATCATCATCATCGCCATCGCTATCATCATCATCGTCATCATCATCATCATCATCACCTCTGGGTACCCAAGGGACGTCCAATCTTCCTTTGGCGGGAAAAAGCACAGGTAACCAACAAACTCCGAACAAATAAATATTGAATTTTGTAAACCCTACTCATTCAACTATTCTTCAATTACATTTATATTGTTATCGATTTTTGCTTTGTTGAAAATCTACAAGAAACGATAAAATTGATAATAAAAATGATGATGCTAAATAATTATGCTACTGTTAATATTACTCTAATAGTGATGATGAAGTCAACTTGTCTATTTACGGTGATATGAGCAACAAAAATAAATATATACCTCTTAATGTAATACCAGAAATATTGCACGAATTATGGAATATTACTGAAATCACAGATGAGTGCATATTCGACATACCGTGTGGTCCAGACATCTTAAAGATTCAAGTATTGGCTTCAGTATTGTACCAAAATAATGCCGATGATAATGCCTTGATTGCCATTGAAGTTTTTATTATTCGCTCGAATTTTTGACGGTCCTCCGTTTTCTTCAGGAGTTTACAATGTGTGGATATTTCTAGTATCATATGCATTAGCTGATGTGGCATTCGTCAGATTATGACGCTTCTTGTATTACATAAATCATGTATAGTAATAGACCCATTTTCATGCATTGAACAGCCTTTAAAACGCTTCTCAGTAAGTAAATTTATAAATGAAGGTATTGCTCATCGCGAAAGCCCCATCAATTCCAATGCACCATGTGTCCGGTCACAAGCATATTGGTAACGGAAAATCAGAGACGCGTCCCAGTCTAACCCAGGGAGCCCAGGGGCTTACCGTGTATTTGGCCATAGACACGGGACTAGGGTAATTTATGGTCAAAATATTTATCAAACTGAATTGTGAAAACAGAAATTATGCACTAACCACGATTAAATGGATGAAGGTCTAACGTGTGGCAATATCCCGACATCGAGGCACAGACTGGAACCTCAAAAAAAAAAAAAAAACACGAAAAATTCTGTCGCGATACCTCTCCTAATACTTTCAAAATTCATAACAAAATGGCCGATCGAGACTGGGGAGAAGGAGAGAATTTTTTTCGTTTTCTGAGATTCCAGTCTGTGCCTCGATGTCAGTATACTGCCACACGATAGACCTTCATCCATATAATCGTGGTAAGTGCATAATTTCTGTTTTCACAATTTATTTTGCTAGATATTTTGACCATAATCTAACCAAGTCCCGTTATTATGAGTAAATGCACGGTGAGCTTCTGGTGAAGAGAACTTCCAACACAAACATGGTACTGCAGAAGAATGAAACATAGCATGCTGCTGGTCAATCAAACTAAATTAAAATGCATGAATATAGGCCATACTCAGGAAGTCGTTAATAGACATGCAACTAATAATATTGAGGAACAATTATAATTTTTTTTTACCACAGGCTTATATGCAGGGATCGGTGGAGGTGTTGCTGCTGTTGTGATTATCATCATAGTTATCATCGTCACCGTTTGTTCCACAAGGAGGTTTGTAGCAACCGTATATATTATATAGAATGGAAATAAAGAAACTGTGAAATAGAAAGATAATTCCAGATTAAAATGATTTAAAACATGATTGTTGACTACAATTGTGACGATGTTTATGTTGTCACAAAAAACAGTTAAATTTGAAGCTAATAACTCTCGAAATTGCTGTGATGTTTTTGTCTTTCCTAAACACTGGTACATCAATGGAAAAAAATGGACAGCAAAATAATCTCCATACTCGTTTTATAGGATGAGATCCTGGGTGGTCATCAAAAATATCGCTAAGATTCACGACAAAATAATTAAAGTGTTGGATACCTACTATGGAATGTACACAATTTTTCATATGTCTACCTAATTGTATCAAAAAATTAAATTACAGGTCACGACAGCGAAGAAAGGGTATCGCTTCTTCACAAAGAGCGACGTTGACTCCAGTCGGTAGGCCTCAAGCATACGATGAGATAAATGACTTCGGTATCCGCAACGGTGCAATGGCAGAGGCGTCATCCACCAGAAGCTTCCAACCTGGGGCACGAGCACAGAGTAACGCGAATTCTTCTAGAGGAAACAAAAATGTTCTCCTTGTTAATCTGAGTCCCAGGAAATCATCGAATATATATGAGGAGACAATGGATGAAATCCCAGACACAGAACTGACGTCATATGCTTCTTGTGGCACCACTGCGATTAAACAGAACAGCAACGACCGATTAAGCGTCCTGTACGCCACGCCTGACAAGAACGGAAGCGGAGCACAGGACGGCTACGACGAAATTAATCTCGGAATTGCACCCTACTCTTCTTTTGAAAATCCTAAGCAGCCAACATCCTCGGCGAAGATGACCGACAGAATGAGCGTCGTTTACGCTGCACCCGATAAGAACGGCGAACGAAACGGCACCTCGGAAGATAAGGACAGTCTGTATGCCATGCCAGATAAGAATGGAAATCGAAACCCTTCGGATGATACTTCGGAAGATGTCGGCAGTTTGTACGCGATGCCCGATAAATTCCGAGGAAAGCCGGTTGGACACGATGGTGACCAGTATCTCTACGCTAAAGCTAATGACTCGTTTTCTGTTGATCAGTTTGATGAAATGGAGATGGTTGAAAACGAACTGTATTCTTTGTGAATAAAGAGGTGTTAGTGAAGTAAGAGCAAACTTGGTAAATGAATGAAAAACATTACAAAATCTTTGTTCAGTTTTTTTTAAATGTCGTATAACTGATCATTAGATTTGGGAATTTGCAAAGCTGTACAAAATCATCCACACAATTATTATTTTGCTTTTAATCAATCTTTCTACACTATCCTGTTCATTCAATAACTGCGTTCCTTCAAGACATAAAATGTGAACAGAAGAAAACAAGATGTAGAAATGTACATGTATCTTATTGCAGAATTGTCAAATGAATGTTAATAAACACAAACATATTTGTACAAATACTATAAGGAGAATAATTCATCTTAAATCAAAAGCAATGCCACAACAGAAAAGATAAATCCATCTTCTTTTTGTACTAAAATAAGGATAATTTCATCTTTACGATGATTACACTAATTGATCAGCTAATGTGTTTTGACGATGCATAGCAACCAAAATTGCAGCATAGAATAATGATGAAGATAAGGGGATTCATTGCATATCTCTTATTAATATTGCTTATGAAATTACGCTCTGACAAATAACTAATTTTGTGTACTTCAGACATTTATTATGCAGAATATGGGAAATCTTATTATCTTATGTTAGATTGCTGAAAAAACGCAATATGCTGAATGGTGTATGCAGTGCTCAAAGCTAATTGTATTGGATCAATATTATCTGATTATGCAGTAGATTCATATAACCATGAAAGATGACAGAAATACATAGCAAATGCAAACGAGGCATAAATGATATTACCCATTAAACTGATTTTGGTTGTGTTCTTACCTACTGTATTGGTAGATGTTAAAGCACTTATTTTGATTTTGGTGACTGGTGACGATGCAAATCAGTGGATATTCAGTACTACGTAGCATTATCGTTATCACAATACTACGAATGCTATTCAGAATTGTTTTCTATTTTTTGATATATATTTTCATACATTTTTATAAACAAGATTGTAAAATGTAGGATATACAAGTGGGGAAAAACCTTTGATTTCGAAAAAGATAAGTTATTAACGCACAGTATACATATTTGTATCATTCAAGGATTCCTGTAATAATTTCTTGTTTATGAAACTTTACACTTAAATTTGACTTCAGACTAGCTGTCAATAGGGAGCAGTCAGTTATTGAATTTTGATAGATTAGATCTGATATTTCAATCTAAATCCTTTGAGATTAAGAAATATAGATTTTGCGTTTAAATTATAGCCAGTCTTTGACTGGTCACTGTTTACATCATTCTGATCTGGCTTTTAGGCTTTTTGCGAGAGTGATCACGAATTTCCTAGAAAGCCAGTGAACACTTTTTGCGAGAGTGATCACGAATTTCCTTGTTGACCATAGTAGATTGCGAGACAAATGAATACCCTCTAGCAATTATTTCAATCAGCAATAATGAACCTATTTAGTATTAATGTTAGACTTGTTAACAAAATATATCAAGAAAGGGAAGGGAGGGTTAGTGGAAGAAAGAAGGAAGCAAGAAATGAATTGAGAGGAAAGAAAGAAAGAAAAAATGAAGTAAAATTTAAAGGAAAAAGTATGATTAAAAGGTTGAAAGAAAGAATAAAAGACAGATAACGGTTTCTGTCATTACTTGAAATGAATAAAGGAAGAAAGAATTAAAATAAAGGAAGGGAAGATGAATGAATGTGTGAAAGAAAAAATATATTGAGAGAAAAGAGAAAAGTAAGAAAAAAGAGAAAGAAAGAAGGGAAGAACGAAAGAAAAATAATTCCTTCATTATTTGAAAGAAACAAAGACAGAAGAAAAACGGAAAGGAAACAGGGAAGGAAAGAAGGGAAAAGAATTAAAACAGGGAAACAGAAATTAAAGAAAGAAAGAAAGGATGAAAGAAAAGAAAACAAATAACATCTTAAATCAAAAATTCAACCTACAATAGATCCCGATCACGCTAGTTTAAAAACATAATGGTCTATCACAAGATAATCGAAGTACATGTAAACATAGTGCAATGTACGTACCCTAGATTTCCTAGGGTAAGTGCGGGCACGGCCAATATTATATAGCACGCAGGAAACCGCGGGCCCGTCTAAACGCCCTAGACTGCTCCCCTTGAATACCCTCGGTTAGACGCGAAAGCCCCCTAGGCTGTTTGCGTGCTCGGGCGTGACGTTTCCCGCGGCCGGCACTGTAAATGCAAATATATAAACATACACACTTTTTTTTAATACTTTTTTTTAAACAAGCGCACACCTATACCAATAATGCATATAGCATTTCCATTTATTTGAAAGCAGGATAAAAGAGCATTGTAGATTAAATGCCTTGCTCATGGGCATAGGCGCCACAGCCGGGGATCGAACCCCTGACTTTGCATGTATAGCCAGGCGCCTTAGACCACTCGGCCACGGCCACATAAAAACACTTTTTTTTCAAACGAGACCACACCTAGTTTCAAGAATGCATATAGCATTTTCCTTTTATTGAATACAGGATAAAAGAGCACTGTCGATAAATTGCTTTTTTCACGGGCATAGGTGCCGTGGCTGAGGATCGAACCCCGGCGGACTTTCAAATGTATAGTCGGCGCCTTAGACCACTCGGCCACGGCACGCACACACACGCACACAAACCCTGGTAATTTTAAAGATTTTCCATTAAGTAGGCCCTACACATTTTTTTTCTACAGAAGTTAGGTTAAGATATCTTTATCATTTCATGTTTTAGTCGATAATTTGCATTTTTTATTTTTCACTTTTATTACTATTTCTGTTGTTAGTAGAAGTGGATTCCATTTTGTAACATATTTATTTGAGTGACGATTTTGAGCATAATTTTTGTAGAGAATGATCATGTATGCATTCGTTTATTGTATATGAGAGTTTGAATATGAACTGCCATGAAAAATTGTAAGTATATATATATATATATATGGACTGGTATATTCCTTAGGGTGTACAGTTTGATGTTTATTAATGTCAAATGAATAACTATATTCACTACATAGTCATTAATACTGATGCAGTATTTCATATTTCATTGCCACTTCGCTCCTACTACTACTACAATTACTACTACTTCTACTACTACTACTACTAATACTGTACTACTGTTGCTACTATATGTACTATTACTACAACATCTTCTTCTACTACTACTACTACTACTACTACTACTACTACTACTACTACTACTACTACTACTACTACTACTACTACTACTACTATTACTACTACTACTACTACTACTACCGCTACTACTACTATTACTACTACTACTACTACTACTACTACTACTACTACTACTACTACCCTTATGGAACAAACACAGTGTTACCACAGTGTGTTCACATAGTTGACTATGTGTAAACTGTGTGTTAACTATGTGGTCACAGTGTTGTCACAGTGTGAGACTTCAGATCACATAGTTAATCACATAATTGCCCACATAGTTGGGTAACAAACACAGTGTTACCACAGTGTGTTCACATAGTTGACTATGTGTAAACTATGTGGTCACAGTGTGAGACTTCAGATCACATAGTTAATCACATAATTGCCCACATAGTTGGATAACAAACACAGTGTTACCACAGTGTGTTCACATAGTTGACTATGTGTAAACTATGTGGACACAGTGTTAGACTTCAGATCACATAGTTAATCACATAATTGCCCACATAGTTGGGTAACAAACACAGTGTTACCACAGTGTGTTCACATAGTTGACTATGTGTAAACTATGTGGACACAGTGTTAGACTTCAGATCACATAGTTAATCATAATTGCCCACATAGTTGGGCAACAAACACAGTGTTGCCACAGTGTGTTCACATAGTTGACTATGTGTAAACTATGTGGTCACAGTGTGAGACTCAGATCACATAGTTAATCACATAATTGCCCACATAGTTGGGTAACAAACACAATGTTACCACAGTGTGTTCACATAGTTGACTATGTGTAAACTATGTGGACACAGTGTTAGACTTCAGATCACATAGTTAATCACAAATTTTGCTCACATAGTTGGGTAACAAACACAGTGTTACCACAGTGTGTTCACATAGTTGACTATGTGTAAACTATGTGGTCACAGTGTTAGACTTCAGATCACATTGTTAATCACATAATTGCCCACATAGTTGGGTAACAAACACAGTGTTACCACAGTAAGTTCTTCAATCATACCCGAGAAAAATTTAACAAGCAAAAACAAGGGTCTTCAAGCTCGCGTCAGGGGGGGGGGGGGAGCAGGGAGTACTAAACTTGAAAAATTGTTTGATGCACTATTCCCAATACAATCTCCATTTAGTTTTTAATTTACACTGAAATTTTGCCGGTAATTTTGATATTTGATGATTTTTTATTTTCTTTTAAGATCATCATCGCAATGGATAAACTATCAGTAAAGGCTATAACGTTAATAGAGTTATAGATCTATACTAGATATCCGGAACTCTTCGGTAAATCTCGGCCTCGGAAATCTATTTTCGGCGAGGCATGCTAGCGCGCTAGTGTAATACATGTGCGTTTCAAATTCACTCGCGAAAGCTCACCGACGCCCGTTACAGTTTATCGCTTCATCCAATATTTACGCCCGTTAGAATCTGATCTTACTGCACTTTGTCTTAATCTTCTTGAATTGATAAGGATATCAACCATGTGGGTCTTAGTACACTGGGTGGAAACAAGGAACTGTTACTTCTAGCGATTTTGTAACAAACAAAAAGATGTCGGTCAACTTGGTGGACCCGAAGTTTGAGGGCCTGGTGGAGTCCGGAACCCCGCAGAGAAACGGCCGAAACATTGGCTGGGATGTGGAAGGCCAAGGTGTTAGTGGCCAGTGGTAAATATACATTATTATATCCTGATTTGTACCTAATATGTAATTATTTATGCTCTCCCTTTGTCCAGGGGTAATTGCCGAAGAACCGTATGTATATAGATCTATAGGCTATGTGGTGCTCGACTAGCCTGGAGGCGTCTGAAACTGAAAGTCATGATTTAATTTAACCCAGTTTCCTGGCCTGCATGGGTTACTATGAATTTAGCTCTACACAGTACTCTACGTAGTCGTAGGGTTACTCCCCACTGACGCCTGGGATCACGAGCTATATTCACCCACGTACTGGTACAAAACCTGAAACTTTCGCCCCCGAGATTTCTACTTTCCCTCTAAATCTAGCCCTAAAACATGTAGGCCTACCTGTCATGGGGTTCAACTTATTTTCCAAGTGAAGTAGATTACCGGGTGTAACATTTCTGCGATATTGATTTCATTTTTAAAGAAGAATTCATAAAAAAAACGAATCGCGCGATTTGCGTGCTGTCGCCAAGCGAAAGACAAAGAAATCAAGATGGCGACATAAACACGGCCGTAAGCTCTTTCCATCTTTTCTACTAGCCAGGAGGCTTCTAAAGAGTAAAAAATCATTTACTAATACTATACTAACGTAGTCTTGAGGAAGCAATGATGATGATTTTTTTTAGATATGTCATATACTTCATCATTGACGTCTTGACACTCTCTCCATAGTGTCTTAAGCGAAGGACCAAAACAAAGATGGATTTCCCTAGAAAATCCATCTTTTTAAACCAAAATCACAAGAATTCTATTAATTCTATTCATTCTTACACCTTCCTACGCCTAATGCGTAGGGAGGTGTTAAATATTATTATATAAAAATATAAAATTTAGAGATAGAAATTAGAGATGAAAATTCTTATTCAACAAATCTTAAAATTTATTTCGTGATCATAAATAATTTATATATATTAATATGAATTATTTATAATCAAAATATAAATTTTAATATTTGTTAAATAAGAATTTTTATCTCTAAATTGTTAAGACGGGATTGCTTTCCGGAAGTACGTCATACATAAGCGGTTCAAGGGTCGACGCTATTGTATTTCCGTTGTTTACATGTGGAACGGGGGGTCTACGCGGCATCAGTTAGGTAAGAAATCTTCATTTTTTTATATTTTTTATAATAATATTTAAAACCTTCCTACGCATTAGGCGTAGGAAGGTGTAAGAATGAATAGAATTCTTGTGATTTTGGTTTAAAAAGATGGATTTTCTAGGGAAATCCATCTTTGTTTTGGTCCTTCGCTTAAGACACTATGGAGAGTGTCAAGACGTCAATGATGAAGAAGTATACATGTATGACATATCTAAAAAAAATCATCATCATTGCGTCCTCAAGACTAATACTAACGTATCTTAGGGTGTGTTTATGCTTCCATTGCGAGGACAGAATCAGCGATTTCAAACGTCGATTCAAAACGCTGATCGTAAACGTGGTTCTGGGAGTGCTGTTTATGCTTAACTTTTCAGAGCATATCATCTCCAGCTGGCTTCGCATCGTAAAGCGAGGTCAAATTGGGCGCGCCTTTTTTCAAAAGTTTTTTTTTTCCGATTGTTGTTTTTACGTAGAGATAACAAGGAGCAATACGACTGTATTTGCCCGCGGATTTTCATCTCACCGGAAGCATGTACCAAATGACGTCATTTAAACACGTTTACGATCGTGGTTCTGTTTATACTTCCCCAGAAAGCCTGATTCTGGTCAAACGACGTTTACAAACGCACCTTTTTGTGAGTTTACGATCGGCGTTTTGAAACAGCGTTTAAATGAAAGTAAGCATGGACGCAACCGTGTTTTGGACTAATCACGTTTGGAAACGCTGATTCTGGCCTGAAAAGTGGAAGCATAAACACGGCCTTTCTCTCACCTAGCCAGGCGGCTTCTAGTTCTAGAGAGTAAAAATCAGTTACTAACGTAAGGTTCATCCGAAGCCAGGTCTTCCTTCTCGTTGACCCACACGACGGAAGCCAACCACCTGAAACTTTCACCCCCAAGATTTCTACTTTCCTTAATAGAAAAGATCTAGCCCTAAATCATGTACATTGAAAAAACTTCATTTCCGACATTTCTACGCTCTCGTTATTTTTGAACAAGAATTCATAAAAAAAATGAGAGAAATATTGTGAAAAGACGGAAGAGACTTGCCCGATGTTTACGCCGCCATCTTACTTCCTATTGTTCTTCGCCAACGTTACCCGACGCACGCGTCTATGAGAAGGAAGACCTGGCTTCGTATGAGAGTAACCTTACGTTAGTAAATGATTTTTACTCTCTAGAAGCCGCCTGGCTACTCTCACCCACGTTACGCGACTCAAGCGTCCGTATCGTGGGTGAAGAACAATAGAAAACAAGATGGCGGTGTAAACATCGGGCAAGTCTCTTTTTTTCATGATATTTTTTCATTTTTTTAATGAATTCTTGTCTAAAAATAAAATCCATAGCATAGAAATGTCGGAAATGAAGTTGTATCCCAGGTACATGATTTAGGGCTAGATCTTTTAGAGAGAAAGTAGAAATCTCGGGGGCAAAAGTTTCAGGTTTTGGCTGCCTACATGCACATGTATACAATAGAAGCCCTGGCTTCGTATGAGAGTAAGTTACGTTAGTAAATGATTTTTACTCTCTAGAAGCCTCCTGGCTAGGCTGGATTAGCATTACATCGGCTAATTAACAAATTTTGGGACAAATTTAATGATGTGAAAGATTCTTACTAGTTTTTAAATAATAATTATCTTATTTAGATCTACTGAAAAATATGTCTACAACTCAAAATAGTTTGTGTGTACAGAATTCAGATAAAATTATTTACGTCTATAACTTAAAAACTGGTGTCTGAAATCTGATTTGATAACTTGTCTGTACTCTGTAGTAATAATTCTAATAATGCTAAAACCCCATTTTTACAATGCATTTCATAAATGGCTCTTTGAAATTACTCTGATTATTTATGTCTGTCCTTAATGTGCCTGTCCCTTACAGAAAAAAAAGCTGATGTACTAAAGAAAGAGAAGGAGTTCCTAAACACCGCAACCAGAGTAGATGAGGCTATGGATGAGTCTGATGCCACAGATGAGGACATGGAGGATGAGGCTTCAACCTCAAAAAAAGATGTGAGAAAGAGGGTACGTTGAAACTTTACATTCAACTTAAATTTTAAGACGTGCATGGATCAGGAAATTTTGAAGCATACTAGCCAGGAAATTTAGTCCAAAGTGATAAGTGTTTACCTGAAGCAGGCCAGACTTTATTCTGTGATTTGCAAAAAAAAAATGACTTATACATAACTTGATATCGCTGCCAGTGGTGATTCAAAAAATTGCTCTTAAATTTCTACTTGAAAAAAAAATTGATGGAATTGGAAAGTATTGGTGGTACTACTTCAATAAAAGAAAATTCATTAGAAAAACTAAAAATAATGATTTGAGACTTAAATGTGAGTGGCGCGGCGCGGTCACCCCAAAAAATCGCAGCTGGATGGTCTTGAAAAATGTTGAGCGGAGGGGGGGGGGGCTACATTAAATTTTAATTTTAAAAATTCTAAACATATTCCATATCTGTTCATATTTTATTTCCATTTTTGGTTGCAGGTTGGGAAAGCTGACAGATCTGCTATGGCAGAGCTTCTAAAGAAGAAAAAGACTGAAGACCAGCGGAACCATAAAGGTCAGTTTAAAAGTTTATTATTTACGGCAAGATTCTGTGGCCAATTAAATGAAAAATCATGACCAGAAAACAAAATTCTCATATGTCCAGAAAGAGTATCTTCTCCAGAGCATTGCATTCATGCTTTTGGTGCAAATAGAATTTTACATCACAACAAAGAATACCTCTTAATTATCGAAGGTTAAACATATACCACATAAAAATGGTATCTGAAATTATGATGGAGTAGATGCTCTTTCAGGACATACATCTATATGAGATGAGAGTTATGTTTTCCGGCCATGCTTTTTCATTAAATTTGTGATTTTTTAAATGTAAAAGTTGTTTTCTGACTCTCTTGGTATATCATTGTAGGATATTGGCACTCTAAACGGATGAATTTCCATTGCTAGCCCTGGCATATCAACATTCTCAAATAACACTGTGTCTCACACACAGATTTCCGTTATGGTAAATTCTAGTAGAAGGGGCTATGAAATGATGTGTCAGAGGATATATCCACCGCAAAAAAAAAATCACTTTCAATTTTTGAAAAAATTGCATTTTGGCCAATTCATATCGTCTGTGATGTCGTAAAATCATATTCTAAAAAAATCTCTGTTCTTTAATGATATTTATCAAACCTTCACTGATATATTTCTCAATTTTTGTTTGTTTCTTATTACAACCAATTATTCATCAGGGTGAACTTCCCCTTTGATAGCTTTTACATTTTCTTGTGTATTTTGCCAAGAATGATTGTCTCTGCGTGAATCTACAAATGAATTCAGAATATCACAATTACTGTAAATAGGAAGATGCTCTGTAATTTCTCATATTACCAAGCTTGTCAATAATTTCAAGGCGGAGGGTTAGGGTGAATCTCCCTGAAAGAGAAACTACATGTACTAGAATAGCACAGTCTCTCCAAATGGTAATCTACGGTGAAAATAAGTTTTTGATGTGGAAACAAAAACAAACGAACAGAAAACGGAGGAAAAGGACACCGACTTTGATTTGAATCTACGTAACCATAGAAAACATTTTAATGTTTTAAGTAAGTGATTGATCTTCACAAATGTCTTGTCATTTTACATTTTACAACGATGCTGCCTGTCACCGGTACAATTTCTTCCAGAGCGGCGGACCAAAGAAATTAGAAATTCACAGAGTCAAAGGCTTAGACAATCAACCAGTTTAAGAACTTAATTTCCTTTAAGTCACTTCCTTGTCATTTCATAAGATATTTTCAATCAAGTAGGACTATAGAAATAAGATTACCGAGCCTGAAATCTTGATTTTCTTGCTTTAACTTATCCGCCCCTAATATTATAATCCTGTTTCATGGGTATGCATGGTTTTTTGTTGTGTTTGTGACTCTTAGATACTCCACTGCAGCTGAGTAACCAACAGTCACAAACAGACGGAACTTGACTTGGCTTTAATTAATATTTATAAATGATGTAGAGTCTTTGATAAAAGTTTGAGACTTTGAGCCAGTTTTTGTGTCCTTTCATTTTCTTATATTCAGCACACACAACAAGCAAATTTCCCTGCACTTCCATGGGCCAAGTACGTGCACGCATGGGCCAGAAGCTGAAAGATGTCCGTGCATCTCGAAGATGTGCAGAAAAGCAGGTTTAAGTGTGATACCTTTTTTTTGTTTGGAAATAAGCCTTAATATTGCCTCATACGAGTCATTAAAAAACCCATTTTATTCTGATCATGGGTATATATTACACGAAAATGTCTTTCATGTATTATGACATGTCTGCTAATACAGCCAACTCAGGTTTATATAGTGTGTGCTTTCAAAATTTATCATGACATTCCAACTCCTGCTTTATCACCTTGTGATATTCATCAAACTCAGATTGATATATTTTTATATTTATACTATGACAAATCATTTTCTTGCCATATGCCTTCCGTTTGATACTGTTTCCAAGTTCCAACTAATACAAAGGAATACTTATATGCAGCTATATGGACGCTAGTATATGCACTTCATGCAAGAGATTTGTGGACATTTTTTGGCTCTTGTTCATATTTTTCTGATATTTGTCTATAGGTGTGAAAAGGCAAAATATATGCAAAGTGTTCTTATTTTTGAAAAATAAATGTTGGTTACTTGTTCCTGTTTCGAAATTTCACAACTCTCTGTGATGGTAGGGATTTGCTTTACTACATGTATAGGCGTTGCTTTTCCGACTACGGCGGCGTCGTCGTCAACATTGAAATCTTAACCAAGGTTAAGTTTTTGAAATGTCATAACTTAGGAGTTAGGAAGTATATGGACCTAGTTCATGAAACTTGGACATAAGTGTAACGAAGTATCACTGATCATCTTGCATGAGTGTCCAGGTTGAATGATCAAGTTCATTTAGGGTCTAAGTTTTTTTTTATGTCATAACTTTAAAAATATAAGGGCCTATTTATGAAACTTGTAATTTAAATTGCTGATAATCTTACATTAGTGTCAGCCTGTCAGGTCACATGATCAAAGTCAAAGGTCACAGCACTGAAACCTGAACTGTTAATTTTTTTAAGTGTCATCATCATGATCCTATTTCATGAACTTGAACATAAGGGTAATCAAGTACCACTGACAATGAGTTTCAGGTCACATTGTCAAGGCCAATGATCATTTATGGTCAATAAAATTTGACCATGTTTGGTTATCAAAATTGAAATCTTTAACCAAAGTTTTTGAGATGTCATCTTAACTTTGGAATTTCATCGACCTAGTTTAGGAAAATTGGACATGAGTATTTAAAGCCTGTGTATAGCTTTGGTAAAGGGTCAATAATGTGATTGATAATCGAATATCATCTAATATGACAGTCTTACTGAAGCGTAGAGACCGTTAGATATTTTTCCAACCGCACTTCTCTGAGAAAATTTCAAATATTCAAATCTTGGATATATAGCGCCCTCTCTCGGCGATGCTTGTTTTAAATTTAAAAAATGGGCATTCAAGCGCTTATTTTATAAATTTAGTGATTAGATATCCAAAAGTTACAGACAAAGAACATATCTTGAAAGTTTAAGCCCATTCCATGATTTGGAATAGGATTTAATTGAAAGACAAAAACGCACAGATATTTTAATTTGATCGGGTGACCCGATCAAGTTAAATTTCCATGTAAAATTGCAAAATTTATCCTGTAAAACACATTTTCATTTCATATCCTCCACATCATAACTGTTATAGGGCATATCCATTCATATTAGCTAGCAATGAATTGGAATAGTGATAGGTGCATTTTGGTGGATTTACCAAAACTATACACAAGCTTTAAGTTTCACTTATCATCTTGCATGAGTTTTAGGTCACATGATTGAGGTCAAAGGTCACTTAGGGTCAATGAACTGTGACCATGCTCGAGATATTTTTTTAAATGTCATAACTTTGAAAGATTATGGATCTGGTTCATGAAACTTGGATATAAGGGTAATCAAGTATCATTGATAGTCTTGCACTAGTTTTTAGTCAAATGATTAAGGTCAAATGTCATTTAACTTTGACTATGTTGGGAGTAATTTTAGAAATGTCTTCATAACTTTGAAAGTAAACTTGAACATTAGGGTAATCAAGTATCACTGTTTTTATTCAAAGTCAGCATTGTTGCTATATTGAATTGCGTGACGCAGGCGAGACTGTCAGAGGCGTTCCACTTGTTTTTTTTTTTTCAAGTAACCTTTTCTTTTAAGGTTAAACAGGTTATTTTAGTTCGGTGTTTTCATCACTTGTAACCTTGCAAGTCTTGTTTCGAATGAAGATACTTGCATTTGAATGAAAGAACAACCTCAAAGATAAATTTGTCAGAATATAGACTCATAAATGTTAGATACCTTAAAGGGGTACTCCAGGCTGAAAATAATCATATCAAAATAAATATAGTAAAATCCACCGAGCAAAACGCTGAAAATCTGATAGCAAATAGTGAAGTTATAGAATTTCAAGCTTAGCAATATTTTGTGAAAATAGTCATATGCAAGTCATCATGAATGTGCAATAGGTTGACTAATGATGTCATGTCCCCACCTTCCTTTTTCTTATTTTATTTAATAAAATCATGATCATTTCATATTTTCCTACATGTGTACACGACATGTCTCCCTTGTAACAAAATAAGTTGGCACAATGATTTTCTTACAAACTAAATCAGTTGTCAATCCAATTTTTTTTAATTATATTTGGTGACAAAATTTGACTAAATATAATTTTTTGAAATAAAATACAAAAGATTACGTGGGGATATCATCAGCTTGCTCATTGCATATTCATGAAGACATGCATAGCACTGTTTTGCCCTAGTAATGCAAAAGTTAAAAATGTAATGACTTTGTCATCCTTGTCAGATTTTGATGAAATTTTCAGTATTTTATTTGTCTCATTTTACTTTATTTGTTAAAATTGTATTATGTCAGCCTGGAGTACCCCGTTAATATGTTTACATTTAAGAAAAAATTTCATACCAGGCTTGTTTTCCCAAACAATTTCATTCCACAACGTATGTTTACTTGTGAAAATCAAGGAGAAAAATTCATATTTGTATTCACAGTGCTGGTATTTATGACCCAGTTATTTTCATGTTCCTTTTATTTTATTACTGTTTATTAAACTGAACGAAATGAATTTTTTTCTTTTTTTATTTCTAATTATATTTTCTCGTGTCTTGTGGATTGCTCTCCCTACTCTTCAGATTTGGACCAAAGCACAATGTCTACCATGATACAACCACCCAAGTACCTACAGCCAGTGACAACAGACAAATTCTCAAATCAATTATGTTGTGATCAGGAGGATGGAAGTTTTTAGTGTTGATTTTTTTTCCCTTTTTTTACAACTGGGTATGCAAAATGATGAAAGATATATTCTAAAATTTGATTTGAATTGGTGACACTATTATTAGCTTCCACTCCTATTGAGATCAGCACTAATTGGCAATGATGGTATACTTTTGTGGTCAAGATTGCGGGACACTGTGCTTCGTTCCAGTTGGCCTGTGTTGCAGTGGTCTACATGGTATGTGCTGCATGGGTATGTAGTGGACTGCATGTGGTAAATGAGCTAGTGGCACATGCATACCACAGTTTGGTGGATTGTGTAGTCAATGTCCGTGTGGTGGACTGTGTGGTAGACATCACAGTAAGATGAGCACCATAGTGTGGGGGACTATGTGGTGTATGTCATAGTGTGGGGGAGTATGTGGTGTATGTCATAGTGTGGGGGACTATGTGGTGTATGTCATAGTGTGGTGGACTATGTGGTGTATGTCATAGTGTGGTGGACTCTGTGGTATATGTCATAGTGTGGTGGACTCTGTGGTATATGTCATAGTGTGGTGGACTCTGTGGTATATGTCATAGTGTGGTGGACTATGTGGTATATGTCATAGTGTGGTGGACTATGTGGTATATGTCATAGTGTGGTGGACTATGTGGTGTATGTCATAGTGTGGTGGACTATGTGGTGCATGTCATAGTGTGGTGGACTCTGTGGTATATGTCATAGTGTGGTGGACTGTGTGGTATATGTCATAGTGTGGTGGACTATGTGGTTGATGTCATAGTGTGGTGGACTATGTGGTGTATGTCATAGTGTGGTGGACTATGTGGTGAATGCCACAGTGTAAAGGACTATGTGGTTATAAACGTGTGGTACACAGTGTGTTTAATATGTGTTTCGGACTGTGTGGCAACACTGTGTTACACAGTGTTGTAAACACAGTGTTACCACACGTCCCAAAATCATATATTAAACACATGTGGTACACGCTGTGAACACACTGTGGTACACACTGTGGTACACACTGTGTTACACACTGTGGTACACACTGTGTTACACACTGTGGTACACACTGTGGTAACACTGTGTTTGTTCCATAAGGGTATTACTACTACTATTACTACTACTATTACTACTACTACTACAACTAGATACTGGTACTACTACTGTTACTACTACTACTACTGCTGCTACTTACTGTAATCATAACAAATTATGATAATAAATAAGAGGCTATCTAGATATACGAATGACGAAGTACACTTTTATGCAATTTTGTCTTTTGGGGAACAAGTTATTATACGAACAAATGCCAATTCATTATTGTCAAATATTTACAAATATGCTATGGATATTATGTTGAATATTTGTTCCCAAAAGAGGAACTTGATTTTGAAATTGACACGGGTAAACTTTTGTTCCTATATCGGTTCAATAATTTTGGGTGGACTTACATGTATATGAATCAAACAAAAGGCTGCTCCTTTTGACATAAAAACGGAATGCCAAAATAAACAATGTTCCAGGCCATGTTTCTCAAACAGTGCTTTCTGTAATACTATGCATGGAATATTTGTTAAAAACAATTTGAAAAGCGTAATTGGACTGCCGCATATTCGTTAAGATGGTAGTTTTTTTTGAAACCCAGTCTTATCCCATATCGTTTACGAGGCGGAAGGTGGATTCTTTGATGTGGGTTTTCTGACCCCGTGCACCTGCTGTATGTCAACGATCCAACGGTTAATTTGCAGGATTCATTGATACAGTGCTGTACAATATTGTGACAAGCAATAGTAGTAGCGGCAGTATAGTATAATCATACACGGCAGCTGTTTTAACTTGTTGGCAGATGATTATTGGATTGATTGAAAGAGACAAGAAAGACAAGGAGAACTAATTAGGAATAAAGGTATTTATATTTTCATTATTTCGTCTGTCCTTTTAGGGTAAGTCGTTACAAAAACATTTAAATTACATTACATTATTGTCACTATTAGAATAATGAATGTGTACATGCATACTGTATAACGAGGGGAAACAGATTTCTTTTCGATTATTAGATATGCTCGAACTGCAGATAGAATAAATTCTTATAAAAAGAATAATAATGTTAAGGATGTATATAGGGGGGGGGGGGGGGGGCGTAATAACAACAAAGTGGTAGAAGTTTCTCAGAATCAGACAAGGAATAAGAAATTTGTGACTGTAAGAAACAGGAACAAATTAGTAGGAATACTGAATTCGCAAATTGCAAACTTTTTTTGTATTAACGTGCGATAGAGACAATCATCCCTTTTATTGGGAATTTAATTTCCAAGAGTTTGTTTTGTCCCGAGTACCATTTCTGTACCATTTTATAAATGTATTTGACTTTCTTATTGTTTTTCTTTGACTGAAAAAAACAATCGTCCATGTAACTTTCTGATTTATCATTTTTTCGTGTAAATTAACTTCCCCATTTTTTCTGTGTGTGTGCGTGTGTGAGGGTGTGTGTGTGTGTGTGATGGGGACTCTATAATAAAGCGGAATTTAGCCTAGGTAGTAAATCGAGTTTTGTGCGAGGGAAAAGGGAACAAATGTGAAGAGAACCGTGGTACAAGATTCAAAGGAATAAGAATATGTAAATATCAAATAATAATAATGATAATAATAGCAGTAATAATGATGATGATAGTAATGATAATAACAGTATAATGAAATTTATAATAATACTAGCATTCATGAAAATAATGATAAAAACGTTTAGTAAATTATTAAGTGATAAGGACTTTTGTCCATTCTTCATGCACTTCGGACAGCAAGCAAAAATCAATAGAAAAGGGATGGATGGTGTTAAAAATAAATTATTCTGCTCAAATAGCTGTTGATTAATATGATACATTAGTCATGTTATGTATTAGAACAAATAGATGAGTTCTTGCCCTACATCATAATATAACATTTGGTCATGCATGAAATTTCCAAAGATGATAGAACCTTCATTGTTACTAAAGTTTCCAAATTCAGAAATTGTTCATGGGTATATTGTTTGTCCGCTTTACTTCACATCTTCCCGTATTTGGGTAAATTTTTTTCCAAAATCCACCTGTTACATTAGACCGGCAAGCAGAAGGTTGTTTTAGTTTCGACGTATCTCCCATCGAATTTGAGTTTTGTACACCATCTCCTATTAAGGTACGTCAGGTACGCCTATCAAGGATCCAAAGGCATCACGAATTAGTCGCCCCTGCTTGTCGGTATTGGTCACCGGTTTCAAAGAAGGCCGAGTGTAGATTTATACATAGAGTTAACACTCTATTTGTGTAAGTATAGTTTGGTGTAAAACATTAATAGACTTTTTAAAATATGAAATATGTTTAGTGAGCCTAAATTGTTCTGAGCAGGCAAAGTGTAGGAGAGGAAGCCTTGTTAGCACACAATGGATAGCCCCTGAATATGTTTATATACATTTATTTCTGCTCAGAACGTCCCAACATCTAAGTTGTACTTCTGATAATATAGCCCCAAATTCTAATTGATCTGCAGATTCACGGGTGATTGTATATGAGAAATAGGAATGGATTGGCATCGGATCATCTTTGCGTTCCTAATCACTCTTCTGATACATTACAGTAATCACATGGTCAGATGTGACATAACAGGTAACAAAGAATGCCCAATATCATGAACTTTACTAATATCGAATGACTTAAGGCTACGTTAATTGCAATGGCACCATGTAGTTAAAGGATATAGAACGCCTTTGCTTGATGGGTTGATGTCCGTCGGCTCTATTAAGGAGGGGTCTTGGAAAGTACTTTGAAATTACTGAAAGAAAATGATTACAGACAATGAAAAAATGCAAATTTTAACTCCCCCAAATAGATGCCACGTAATCGAACTTTCATATGCAAGTAAAACTAAAAATCTTGATCAGATATTTTCTGTGTATATGAATATCAATTATGATGTAATGTGTATAGTTGGAACACATGCTTCCTTATGTCATAAAAAGAGCGTTATTTGTGGCCCAGTGGATTAGTCTTCGGACTTTAAAACAGAGGGTCGTGGGTTCGATCCCAGCCATGGCGTAATTTCCTTCGGCAAGAAATTTATCCACATTGTGCTGCACTCGACCCAGGTGAGGTGAATGGGTACCCGGTAGAATTTATTCCTTGAATGCTTCAGCGCCTATATGGCCGCTCAGCTACAGCCGGGGTAATGATAATATACCAAGTATATTTCAGCGCCTTGAGCACATAATGTGGATTTGGCGCTTTAGAAATACTCATTATTATTATTATTATAAAGAACCTAACAGCAGACTGTATTCTCCTAGATTTCATAATCTTTCTATCCCATGTTTCCTCTTCTTCGTAGATGTACAACTTGTTGGAGGTCCATCATCTAATAAAGGTACAGTAGAGATCAGGCAAGATGGCGGCGATTGGGAGACGACATGTGGAATGAATCTTGACATTAATGACGTCATCGTCATTTGCAGACAATTAGGATTCCCGGGAGCTAGTCTAGCAATGCAGATCACACCCTTTATACAGAATTCTATACCTGACATTGGATTAGATTGTAACGGAGGTAATTACATACCATTTAATAAATATCAAAATACTCTTACACACCTTTCTAAACGAACTAATGAATTCATATTCTTTATTGAATAAAATTGAAAAAAGTTTCCATATGTTTTACCCAATGTTTATTTAAAAGCTGTTCTACCACAAAACCATATGGAGTATGAAACTACATTAATGTTATTATGTCTTTGGCGTCACCCATGCATGGGAAGCGAAAAGCGAACTGAATCCCTATGACCAGCAGGTCTCTCCTCCCGATATAACTGATGGGGGGGGGGTAGCTAAGGGGAGTGCAGGTTGACCGCTCCACCAGGGTTACCCCTACAGATGCATGTTTTCACAACTCGTAACCCCAAAAAGACATGCGGGGGAGGGTGATTCAGCATCCATTATGATATAGGCCGTCGATCGCAACGAAAATCGGCCCACGCGTTACCCATGGCATAATCTACAAAACTGTAAGATCAAATTCTCAGATAAGGCCTCTCAAATGCTCTTATTGGACTCTGATCAAATGAAAAAAAATCAATATCGCATTTAGTTTCTTATGAAATGTTATTGTTTTCTGAATTTCAATGTATTTTCTTTTTTATTCCTTTTTGTTTTGTATTTTTTTTCAATGGACATTGTCAGGGACTTTATTTGACTGTAAAAAAGATTAAATTAATTGATTTAATCAGTAAAGGAAAAATACTGATACATATGAATTTTTGATAAGAAACACTATTTGCGTTGGATTTGTATTCAATTTCACGTTATTTTTTTTTGTCTGGAGGGGGGGGGGGGTTGAAAATTTTGGGTCTGCATGCATTTATGAAATATTGGAACTGCGTACCTCGGGGTTCGCAGTTTTGGTCTCAAAATTTGCGCGAGACTCCAAAGTAAAAAGTCAGCGAGCGACTTGGTAAAAAAAAATTGCGCGGCGAAAACTGTCGAGGGGGGGGGGGGGCTGAATCAGCGCCCAATCTTATTAGGGTTAAGAGGATATCACATATGACCAAAAAGTTGTCGGTGCTTAGAGTTCGCGGTTCATGGAGAATTTCAACGCGGATCAGAGATGTAATACAGTGCGTATAAAAAAACCGGGACAGATTTGAAAAGTCTGCGTTGAAGGTCGATCGAACTCCGCTTCCAGAGTTCCGCCGTGATGGCCCTTCAAGAAGCTAGCGAGGCCTATCTGGTCGGGCTTCAAATTCGAAAATCATTGCAAAGATAATGAAAAGGCAAGTTTGCTGATTAGCAAGAAGTCTGATCATGAAATTTCTCATTTCTGCCATTTTGGCACAAGCCTCTTTTTGAACCCCGACAAAAACGTTCAGTGTTCACTCAAGCATGAACAAAATTTATTTTATAAATGGCACTCCAAAGATAAGATATCAGAGCATCTATTAACATCAAAATATAGATATCATAATTTGAAACAATTTTTTAATAGACTTTCCACAACTGTCCCGTTTTTTTTGCTACGCACTGTAAAGCACCAAATTGATGACGTCACAAACACCTTTTTTGTTTTCATTTGGAATGTCTGCTACCATATTTCGTAGAGCATGATGAAATACCACCACTACCAAAATTGGGGCGAATCGGTCCATGGGGGCCTGAGATATGACCTAATTAATACATAATTAGCCCCACTGAAGTCATGTATTCTTGGCCTGGCTCCAAAAGTTAGGATAAAAAAAAACATTTCTTTTTACTTAAATCAATAAATTGTTGTTTATCATCTTTATGTTGAATTTCTAGATGAAGGAAATGTCGCAGCATGTCCTTCATTCTCACACGCATCGGGGTGTTCCCAAGCAGGAGCAGCATCTTGTCATGGTAATTACAAAAACGACAATAATAATATCTAGAGGCAGGCTACATTGAATCTGAATCAATTCTGTGAATTGAATATGAACTCCAGTAGGGTGGACATGATCAAGTATTAATTCAACCTCTTCAATTTGATAGGCAAATACAACTTCCGTTACAAAAAGTGAACGATTTTAACGCATGCGATATTGACTCTTCTTAGTCATTCTATAACAACGCTTGTTCATATTACAGGCTTAATGGCCAATAGTGTTCAATAGCAAGGAAATTGGTAATTTTTTTCATTTCATTTCATTTATTTCCATTTCCAACGTTTACAATTTGTTTCATATACATGTATACATGTATACAAATTAAAGCCTACAGACTCGTTCAAGTAAAATAATACAGAAAGTAAGGGACAAGGGGAATGAAAATAAAATGTTAAACCAAAACCTTTCTGCTTTAAAAGCTGAATTTCGGCACTGATGTGCCGCAGGTATTACTTTAACGAACGTGAATTTCCTGTATTTTACTCTTCATCTGGCATTTGTGGGATTACTGTGGCTTGATTCTCTTAATTCAGTTCAATTAAACATTTTTTTTCTTCAAATTTCATATAAGTTTTATAAATCAGTAAAAAACAATGAATGTAAATGCAGTATATTATTTATGTTCGTGGAAGAAAAGCGAAATAAACCCACGCCCATGTCCGGAATTTCTCCAATTAGTCTGACCTTTTTTCTCTGTCTTGTTATAATTCGCATTTTTCTGCAAAATAAGTATAAACGAAAATTATTTTGCTATACAATGTCAATGATGTTCAGTTAATACGATACAAATACCTAAAAAATACCTATACCTGTATCAACATATTTATTCAAGTATGCAATAATGAAAAAAATATATATCTTTGCGTACGCAGTAATTGTTGATTTAAGCCTGCCAATTTATTAAAAAAATGAATAACAAATGATGTATAGCTGTACTATCCATTAAGCTATGAACCGCTGTTAAAGGTGAAGTCCAGTCTAGAAAAATGTTGATTTGAATAAATGGAGAAAAATCAAACTAGCATAACGCTGAAAATCTCATCAATATCGGGTGTTAAATAAGTATTTTAAAGTTTTGCTTATTTTTCACAAAAGCAGTTATATGTACAAGTCAGTGACATGAAAATGAGACAGCTGATGATGTCCCTCACTCACTATTTTTTTGTTAGTTTTAATTATACAATATTTCATTTTTTATATATTTGACAATAAGGAACAACTTACCTAAGAAATCCACATGGTCAGGGAGGAATAAATGTTTGTTTTACTTACCAATGAGGAAAAAATTAGAATATGTCATATTCAATATAATGAAATGCAAAAGAAATAGCGAGTGCATGACGTCATCAGATTCCTAATTTGCATACCGACCAGGATGTACTTAATTTTTTGTGAAATTTAGCGAAAGTTTAAGATGTCATAACGATTTTGTTTTACATCCGATTTGGGTGATATTTTCACCGTTGGATTTTTCTCTTTTTATTTAAATCATCATTTTTTCGGGATGGACTTGTCATTTAATGTTTCATATTTGCACCCTGGGACATGTAGGCAGAGTAGCTATTAGGAACATATAATGTTACTGCTGGTAAGCCAGGTGAAATAACTCATTAATTCACTAGAACCGACTAGTATTAAGAATATAGCTAACCCCCCCCCCAAAAAAAAGAGATTCAAAATAATTAGGTACACGTAATTTATTTTGTTTTTAGGTGATGTACTTGCATTTTCATATTTCGGCAACATTGATCATTATTGACATGCATATCATTATGATTCTAGGAACATTTTTCTTTACAATCCTAACGTTTCGAAGTTCAGTGCGAAAATTCATTACTTTATCCATTTAGGTGAGGAATATCTTGGATGTTTTAAAGAAGTTTCGGATGACAAATTGTTATCTAGCACCTTCGTCATTAATAGTATGTCAATGAGTATTTCATATTGCTTCTGGTTTTGTCGAGGGTCTACCACACCTTACTATACGTACGCTGGTGTTGAAGATGGATCTAAATGTTCTTGTGGAGAAGCCAGTGATAACTATGCAAGACATGGAGTGGGAGTAGATTCGAACTGTTCCGTTCCATGCCAAGGAGACCATACTGAGAGCTGCGGTGGTATGGGATATATAGCTGTCTTTAGAAGTATGAATTCTAAATTAAATGAATCTGATTTTCCAGGCAATAGTGTGTCATTATCTTTTAATATTTCATCATGTTCATGGGAGGAGATACATATCATTTTGTTCGTTTAAAGACCCAGACCGGACCCAATAATGAAATTGACAAATTTCATACCAATCGAAAGCATATAAGCTACTTAATACAGCAATGTGAGCTTTATTCATTTTCACCCCTTCCCAGCTGAGTATTTTGCTTAAGAATATTGCAATTATCGGGCTTCGAACCCGGCTTAGAAATTAGGCTTTATTGTGCTTTTCAAATGCCTCGAGACCGTGACGTCACGTTGTGTAAGAAGCGTCGTGATTCCATAGGTTTGTACACAGAAAAACTGGGTTATTTTTTTGCTTTCCAGATTACGCATTTCATTTTCTTCACTTCCATCACAGAGTGATATCACATATATTTTTTCCTACATGCTTAAATTATGAAATCTACAGTTTTGAACTAGTTTTTGCCATATTTTATTTCCTGCTTATTTGGCGTAGATTTCAATTCTATCTGCATTCAGATTATGTATGACAAATTTTCCTGACATAGCAATTTAGGCCCAATAAGAACCAAACAAAGAAATCACAAAAAAGGTAGTGAATAGCTGTAGGTTTCCATCAATTTGAACAGGGAATAATTGTGAGTGCCATTTTCATCTGAAAACGAAAAAAAAATTGGATTCATAATATAGAAATGGAAGAAAATACCCAATGCTTTTGTACACAAACCTATGGAATCGCAACCCTCCAGACACAACATGACGTCATCATTTCCAGGCGACGTGGGGTGCTCAATCGAAGCGTACTTTGGAGGAGCAGTTTCTTTGATTTTTATCTAATATTTCTAAAAAATGGAAGGAGATATATAGAATATTTTTGGTATATTTGTATTCTATGAATCAATACCTTTCTTTTAATATATGATTGCTTTTACACCGGCCAGGGTCTTTAATTTAATTCTGAATGGTACATTTTTAAATTGGAGGGCAGTGGTAACTAAGAAGCTACGAACAGAAACGTGTCACTGTATTTTTTTTATAGACAAATCCATTAGTAAGTACAACATGTACATTTATTCATGTAAAATCAATACTAATGTTGCAAAATCGACTATAAACTTCATACTCACCATGTTTGTAATGTTTACCCAGGCCTATTAAGAAATTAAAACATGATATATCCGTTCTATTATTTTGTTATCTATTTTGGCAACGTCAGTTCGAATTCATCTTTTCTTCATTCAGAATAATTATGATGGACATACTTTTTGATATATTTGACTTTGTAATAATATGTTGTTTGTTTATTTGAACGGAATAATCAATAAATACAAACACAATGCAATACATTTTGATGAGACGAAATCTAAACACATACGGCAGTAACAAAATCGTTTCAACAGATAACATATTAAGTTTGGTTTACCGTTTCTTGTTCTTTTCTATTTCATTTTTAAAAATGTATTATCAAAGAAATATTTGTAATATTTAGACTTGTATTGTAACTCTGAATGTATTTTGTTGAAATGGATAAAAATTGATCGATATAAAGCTATCTCTATTTTTTCACCTTCCTTATATTTTTTACAATACAATTGCAGTATCAGCCGCCATGACAATGAACACACCGACTACGGTAGTGGGTATGTTTCCTCTCTTATTATGACAATATACGTACTGTATTCTTCAAATTTTAAATCTTAATTTTAGCAAAATAGATTTTGAAATTGAATATTAAAAAAAAAAATGAGCGGCTAATTATCAGGTTGATACGAGTAGTACATATTTAATGGCGTACCGTGGGTCACGACATGGGGGGGGGGGCTGCAAAAAGTTTGAGTCACTTATTGGGCTTCCGAAGTGCGCTCAATTGCCAGATATACTGACCTGATAGAGACACTTGACGGACGGCGCCATTAAACGGATGTGTATCTCACTGATCAAATGATGCGAGCGCAGAGCGCGAGCTGAAAATATTTGTCATTCAAGCCTTAAAGGGGACATTATAAGCACATTTTGTAATCATGTATAAGAAGAATTGTAAGAAAAACTACATGTAACTTCACTCATTTAGCTCTTTTTTCTCTTGGGAAGTTCATTGCATAATAAGAATATTCCAGAATGTCTAAATTAAACTTTGTTAGGCATGTATATTAAATGAGGCACTGCAATGTCTGGTATTTTTGTAATTTTCAATGGACAATAGAGACTGCTACACAATAGAGGCTGCTAGCGGAGAAAGGCACAATAGAATTAGCTATGTTCACTGAGGTCATTCAAGAGTCTTCTAGAATTAGGATTGCTCTAGAAAGAAGGAGAGTGTTCTTTTTCAGACAATACTAGAAGTTTCCAGAATAGTGGAAATATATATATATATATATAGGCTGACAGTTTCTCCAAGGACAACATCATTATATTAGATCAGAACTCAGAATTTCACACCAGATTTTATGTCAGAGCATAGTTTTTTTTCACCTGGAATACAACATTTATCTAATGTGGAATTATTTGCATACCATCAAAGAGCTGGTTTGAAGTTATTTTGAGAGAGGAATTCCCAGTAATCATCGAGATCATCAACCTATTCTAAACAACATTTGTAAACCCATGGATTGGTAAAATTGACTTTTTATCATTATTATCAAACTTCGTCCTGACGGTCATTTCAACACGTTTAACATTTACTCTTATTATTCGTCGTATTCCTAGTTATGCCACTGTATATTCATTAATAATATAAAATAATGTCCGTGGCTATGATTGAAAAATAAGCAAATACAGCAAGCATAGAGCTGCATACACCCCAATGTTACCATTCCTTTGAATAAAGAAATATTGATGATGTTTGAGATTTTCATCCAAGGTATTAAAGGGTGTGTTTCCCATCATTTCTGGGATTGATTTGCACCATCTTTATTTCACAAATCATTTTGATGCATTGCTTGAGACTTCACTCTCTAATTTGAACCCCAGTGCATGTTCTGTAGCTGAGGAAAGTACCAAACATTATGGTTAATAAATCAAAGATATCATTGCATTTATCAGGGATATGCAACAACTATCCCTGCATTTATGTTAAATAATCCAGATACGTATATTATCTTCAGACTGGGTGCAATATTATTTTATCCCAATCTGGTCAATGTAGTTATGTTTCCATTTTAAGTTTTAAAAAAGAATATGGTTTAAGGGTGAGGGCTGAGGTGTATTATTGCATAAATGACTTTTTGATATTTTTCTCTCTGTGTAATTCATATTCTCTTTGAAACGCAAAAAAAATAACTAATGAATAATTGACAAATATTCAAGGAAATCTTAAAACAAAATATTTATAAGTCTATACTATACTATACAGGTGAACATGCACGATGTTGCCATATTACAAGGCATTATGTAAAATTGATAAAAATGCATGTCAGTGATATTTAGTAATAAATTCAATTAATCTAAATGTTCTTTCATTTGACACAGCCACTTCACCACTTACGACATCCACTGTACCTTCCACTAACCAGGAAGTCACAAAAAACGGTGGTAGAATTTCAACACCATCTTCACCATCACCATCATCATCTTCATCGTCATCATCATCATCATCATCGTCACCACCACCACCATCATCATCACCTACGGAACCTCAAAGACAATCCAATCTACCTACGAAAAGAAATAGCACAGGTAATTTAACGACCCCTGACAATTTTCTGCTAATCTTACGCTTACAATTACTCTTTCATTATTTTTCTTTTTCTATTTATGTTTATATATTTCCTTTCTTTTAGGATAGCAACACGAATCATATTTACAATAAATGATAACAGTCACAGTAATAAAGACTATTGTAGCAACAATGATGAAATGCAATAATTTTTTTTATAATAATGTAGTACCACGATGAAGGTATCTAATGCGTATCGTCATCAAGACCCACTAAAAGCCAATTCGAATGAAACACGCGCGGGCGGTAACACAGGCAATTTGATAACAGAAAATCAGTGACTTATCCCTTGATAAAACCCCCGAGGCAACCGCCATGATCACCACATTGGAATGAGAGTGAAAATTTCATGTCGCAGGTCCATCTACCTCAATCAAAACGTATAAAAACAGTATAGGAATTAGGAAAAACCCGGTCATGCAACTTTTTATCATTTTTTAAAGAGAGTTTTGACACTTGTGCATTAAGAATAGTTATACGATAACTTTAAACGTATAACCAAGCGGAATAATTAGTAATGTTGATTCACACAGCCTTGTATGCAGGGATTGGTGGAGGTGTGGCTGCTGTTGTGATCATCATCATAGTCATCATCGCCATCGTTTGTTTATCAAAGAGAAGGTTTGTAGTAACCGTATTTCTTATTTTGTTTTTTCAGACCGAAAGGTAGTAAAGAAACTGAAATAGAAAAATAATTCCACAAATGTACTATGATATAAAACGTGATTGCTGACTGCAACTGTGACGATGTTTATGTTGTTACAAAAACACAGTCAAATTTGAAGATAAATTACTTTCAAAGTTGCTCTGTCAAGTTTATGTCTTTCCTAAACACTGGTACATCAATGAAAACCTATAAAGCAATCAGATAGTCTCCATCCTCTTTTTAAAAGTTGAGATCCTGAGCAGTCATCAAAATTTAACTTAGATTCACGACAAAAGATACTTCAAGTGTACGATACCCGCTATGAAAGGTATAACATTTTTCACATTTCTTCCTAATAGTATCAAAACCTAAATTACAGGTCACAACAGAGGATAAAGGGTATCGCTTCTTCACAAAGGGCGACTTTTACTCAAGCCAGCAGGCCTCCAGAATATGAAGAAATAAATGACTTCGGTATTACCAACGATGTAATGGCAGAGGCACCGTACGCTAGAGGCGTCCAACCTGGGGCACAAACACACAGTAGCGCGAATTCTTGTAGAGGAGACAAGAACGTTCTCGTTGTAAACCTGAATCCCAGCAAATCATCGAATATATATGAGGGTACAATGGATGAAACCCCAGATACAGAAATGACGTCATATACTTCACGTGGGACCACTGACATTCCGCAGAAAAGCAACGACCAATTAAACGTCCTTTACGCCCTGCCTGACAAGAACGGAAGCGGAGCACAGGACGGCTACGACGAAATTAATTTCGGAATTGAACCCTATTCTCCTTTTTAAAATCCTACACAGCCACCCGCCTCGGCGAAGATGGCCGACAGAATGAGCGTTTATTTACGCCGCGCCCGATAAGAACGGCGAACGAAACGGCGCCTCGGAAGATATGAACAGTCTGTACGGTATGCCAGATAAGAATAGAAACCGGAACAACTCTTCGGATGATACTTCGGAAGATGTCAGCAATTTGTACGCGATGCCCGATAAATCCAGAGGAACGCGAGATGGACATGATGGCGACCGGGATCCATACGCAAAATATGATTCATTTTCTGGTGATCAGTATATTGAAATGGAGATGGTTGAAAATGAACTTTATACTATGTAAGAGAATTTGGTTTGAAGTAACAGTAAACATGGTAAATGAATGGGGAAAAATATTTTTGTTCAGTTTTGTTTGAAATGTCATCAAACTGATTATGTGGATTTGTCTTATTGAAAATTATGTGCAAATGAAAATATAATCATCATCGTACGAGAATTTAATGCTAAATTGAAAGGAATTCATATTAAAAGCAGACATAGGATAAATTATCTTCGATAATGCGGCTAAGGAAAGAGAATTTCGTCCAACATAAAATATGGATAATTTCGCCTTCATGATAATTACAATAATTTATCACCTAATGTATTTGACGTATAACATCCAAAACTACGGCAAAGAATGGGAATAATGAAATAGATACAGGGGTCCATTTACTACATCACATTTTTTATACTAATCTGCTAATCATGACAAATTAATAACCACTTTTGAATACTGTAGAAAATCTGGAACCTTGATATCTTATGTTAGCTCGCTGAAACACGAAAATATGTTGAACGGTGAATGCACTGAACTGATGATTTCAATATACCAAATGTCAAAGCTGATTGTACTGGATCAATTATCTGATTATGCAGTAGATTTATGTATCTATGCGAGATGACAGAAACACAGCACATGCAAACGAGGCATAATAGTGTTTTAAATTTACATTGAACTAAATGTGTTCGTACCTGCTGTTTATAAGGTGTATAGGGTGATGTTATAAAGCTTATTGGTGAACGGGTGCCGATGCAATCATGTAGATATCAGTACTACGTAATAGTGTCGTATCACATTGCTTACTACGCATGTTATTCAGAATTGGTTTCTAATTTATATATATATATATATATATACATACATACATGTATGTATTTATACATTTTTTAATAAAGATTGTACAATACATTCTTCTAAAAAATGACATGTTTTATGTACAGTAATTCAGGTAAATATCAATGCTACTAAATATGAACGTTATCACATTGCTTACAAACCTATGTTATTCAGACATTTTCATCCTAAATTTTAATATAATTTTCATACCTTTATTTTATAATCAAGAATCTAAACTGTATATTCAAATGGGGAAAATGAAAGAGCTTTGTTCATGAAAATGACATGTTACTTATGCAGAGTACGAGTATTTCTATCATTCAATGATTCTTGTAATTTCTTGGTTTGAATCATTGCACTCAAAATCTAATTCAGACGTGCTGCCATAGGGAGTATTTAATTACTGAATATTTTTAATAGATTAAATCTGAACATATTGGAATCTAAATCCTTTGAGATTAAGGAATATAGCTTTTCCATTGAAATTGTATCCAGAATTTGACTGCAATCAATAAAGACTCATGTAATTTATGGTACATGTATGACAACGGGGAAATATCAATAAGTATGATTTACCCCATTCATTCTTTTTTTTTTCATGAAGAGAAAATAAAGTTTTTACAATGATTTTCTGTCAGAGTTACTGTGTTTCATATCGGCATCACATTCTAGTGTATTTGGACTGACAAGGTCGTAGCCAATGTAAAGTCATATCTATTGATATTGAGTTTATATTACGTTTACAGTATGTGCTTCTAATTGTGCATATACATATACATGTATATATATATATATATATATATATATATATATATATATATATATATATATATATATATATATATATATATGCATCCAAACAGCAAACCACCCATCTCCAATTATATTTGCTGTTTGGATGCTTATACAACAAGTCATGTTTACTTTGGCTGGGTAATAATTTCTCACTATCCTGATTATTACGTGAGAGATTTTTATTTTGCAATACGTATAATCAACAACAACAATAATAATTAGAATAGATATATAATTACATCAATAATAGGATATATATATATATATATTTTATATATATATATATATATATATATATATATATACATAACAGGTCAGGCAGGAATGGCCAACATTGGCTCTAGATCCCAAGCTAGGGAAAATAGTCGGAGAAAACCCTCTTCATGCTCAACGTCAACCTCCCAATCTGAGGAAATTGCTTGTGAGCACCAGACTCCCGACACCTGAGCATCCAAGAGGTAACATACCTTGTGACAAACCCAGATGTCAAATCTGTAAACATATCGTTACTGACACCACAATTAGAATTGCTAAGAATGTTACACTGCACCCGCAGAGACGTGCTTTACTGTTTACTCTGCGCACGCTGCCCCAAGCAATCTATATTGGTGAAACCAGCACGAAATTCCGAATGCGCTTCAATAACCACAAATCATCTATTCAGAAGAAACGTACCGACCTTCCTGTTGCCAGACATTTCTGCCTTCCTGGACATTCGTTAGCGGATGTGAAAGTGTGCATATTTGGGGGAGGATACAAATCAGCGGACGAGAGAAGAACCGCTGAACTACGAATAATTGTTAAATGTAGGAGCTTTGAGGGTGATGGTATGAACCGAGATCTGGGATTCCTAAGCGGATATTCATTCTTTCGTTAGTTCCTAAAAAGAAAAAAATACTTTGACAAGCGCCACGATGTTTGGTATCCTATCACACAGGAATTTATCTTATTGCTCAATAATACCTATCCGTACTTAATACTTTCGAGAGAACCATTTTCTCTTAACCAAATTGATCTCCGTTCTATCATCTCATCTCTTGAATTTCTTATTGTTGCGTAACAAGAAATGTTATTGCGCAATATTAATTGTTACGTAACAATTAGATAATTACAAACAAGCGTTACTATGTATGTTTCTGTGAAGGGCGCGCATCCTCAGCCAGTCATCATAACAACATCTGTCTGAGGATGCGCTCTCTGATTGATACCACACATTGTTTATACTCCTGAAGAAGACGGAGGTCCGTCGAAAATTCGAGCAAATAAAAACTATATTGGCATTGAAAGCATTACCTTTTATCTTCAGCATATTTTGTTACTATTAGAGAAGCCAATACGTGAAACTTTAAGATATACATATATATATATATATATCTATACATATCTCTCTCTCTCTCTATATATATATATATCCATATTCTATAATTCACGCCTATTAAACGTCTGCTACCGGCGGTTTCACGCCCGGACTTGAGGCGATCTTCAGGCAGACTGACGTTATTGGCTATTTGTGTGGTGCGGCGGGTCAATTTGACGCTTCGGTGGTTTCCGGTTTGGTCTCGTTCGGTGTCAGCACTTAGAAATCAGTTCTGACCTATATATATATATATATATATATATATATAGTTATATATATATATATATATATATATATATATATATATATATATATATATATATATATATATATATATATAACGGATATGAATTTTTTACAAAATTGATAAATGAAAGGAGCTTAGAAGTTGGTCGAAATGGTGTATAGTATCTCGATATGATAAAGCAGTTAAGATATCTATCTTGTCATTATTATTATTTTATTCACTTTTATCAATATTTCTATTCTTAATAAATTTTCCATGATGAAAAACGTGTATTTGTATGACGTATTTTAGATTGATCATGTATGTATTCGTTTCTTGTGTATGAGGGTTTGAATATGAACTGCCATGAAATAATTGTAAAAAAATATACATGGACTGGTATTTAGGGTCGACAGTTTGATGTTTATTTATATCGAATGAATAACTATATTTACTACAAATCTTTACTACTGATGCACTATTTTATTGCAACTTCTACTACTACTACTACTACTACTACTACTACTACTACTACTACTACTCCTACTACTACTACTACTACTACTACTACTACTCATACTTTTACTACTACTTCTTCTACTACTACTACTACTACTACTACTACTTCTACTACTGCTACTACTACTACTTCTTCTACTACTACTACTACTACTACTTCTACTACTGCTACTACTACTACTTGTATTACTACTGCTTCTTAATGTAATAACAACACATGATGATGATAAGACGTTTTAGATATACGGATGACGTAGCAGATTTTTATGCACTTTTTGTGGAAACAAGTTATTATATGAACAATTGTCAATTCATGATTTCACAAAAGTTTTAAAAATACGACATGAACATCATGTTGAATGCGTGTTCCTGAAAGAGGAACTTGATTTTGAAAATGACTCGGATCGTCTATTGTTCAGTTATCGGCTCAATAATTTCAGGTAGACTGTATATAAATCAAACAAGAGGCTGCTCCTTTATCAAACGAAAAGGAGTGCCAGAATGAACAATGTACTTGGCCATGTTTCTCAAACTGTACTTTCAGTAAAACTATGGAATATGTCTTAAAATGTATTTAGATGCGTGACTGGAATGTCGCATATTCAAATATTAGGTTAAGATGGTAATTTTGAGAAACCAGGTCCTATGCCATATCATTTACGAGGCGAAAATGTGGATTCTTGGAGGTAGGTTTTCTGACAGACACCCGCGAACCTGTAAATCAAAGATCCGACTGTTAACTTGTAGGATCCATAGATATAATACTGTACAATATTGCGAGAAGAAACTGTATTAATGCCAACAGTATCATCATACACCACATCTGTGTAAATTGTAAGCAGTTGGTTATTTACCTCATTGCAGGATTAAATGAAGGAGTCAAGATAGACCTGGAGAACTAACTAGGAATAAAGGTAAATATAATTATATTTTCGTTATTTCGTCTGTCATTTTAGGGAAAGCCGTCACAAAAACATTCAAATTACTTGCATAATTGTCACTATCAAAATTATAAATATATTCATGCGTTAAAAAATGAAAGAAAAAATAATCTTTTTGATTAATAGCGGTGTCCGATCTGCAGTAAAAAGTTGAGTTGTACAATTGGATAATATGAAAGGTATATTAGTTGAAATAATAACAAAGAGGAAGAAGTTTGGCGGAATCTGGCAACGAATAAGATATTTGTGGATGTTTGAGATAGCAAATACTTAATTCTCAATTGCCAACTTTTTTTTAACAGTGACAAGCTATTATTGTGAATTCAATTGTCAGGGGTTTATTGTCTTGTCCTGAATACCTTTTCTGTATACTTTTTGAATATATTTGACTTTCTTATTCTTTGTCTTTCACTGAAAAAAATCAAGTTTTCATCTGACTTTTTTGCTTGACGATTTTTTTTGTATAAATCAACTTCCCCATTTGTTAGTGTGTGTGTATGGGGGGGGGGGGGCTCTAATAAAGCGTGATTTAGTCATGGTAGTAAATTGAGTTGTGTACGAGGGAGAGAAGGAAAAAATATATGAATAGAATCATGGATAAATATTAAAGTGAATAAACACGGATTTTTTTTTTACAAATAACGACTATGTATATCTCAAATAATGCGAGTGGATAATAACGATAATCATAATATAAGAGCAACGACACCAATAATAATAATGATAAAATAATTAACTGTTAATTGGTAAGGATTATTTTCCATTTGTACTTCGGACAGCAATCAAAAGAGGTGAAATTAAAAGTAATGAATAAATTATTCCGAGCAAATACATGTGGCTTTTGTTTTATATGACATTTTAGTCATGTTATGTATTAGAACAAATCGATGAGGCTTTGCTCTAAATCACAACACAATATTACATTTTCGGTTAAGCATGAAATTCCCTCGGATTATAAAACCTTTATTGTTACCAAAGATCACAAATTCATTAGTTGTTCATGGTTTGTCGGATAGGATTTACTTAAAATCCTCACACGTATTAGGATACAATTCTCTTATCCAAAATCCACTGTTACATTAGGCCAGCAAAATGTTGTTTTGGTTGTGACGTGTTTCCCATAGAATTTCGAGTTTTGTACACCATCCTATTAAGTTACGTCTTTTACGCCTATCGACATGATCGAGGAACGAAAAGCATCACGAATTCGTCGCCCCTGCTTGTCGGTATCGGTCATTAGTTTCAAATAAAAGGAAATGCTATATGCCTTATTGGTAACTAGGTGTGCACTTGTTAAGAAAAAGAAGACATGATGTACTTTTTTCTCTAAGGAATAAACACTCTATTTTTGTGAATATAATTTGGTGTAAAACCGAAATAAACTTTTGGGATATAATTAGATTTTGATGAGGTAGAAAACTAGAGGGAATCATTAATAACACACAATGGTTCGCCCCTAAAATAATGTTTCGTATGCTCAGAACGTCCCGAAACCACTGTTAAGTTATACTTCTGATATTCGCCCCAAATTAAAATTCATCTGCAGATTTGCCGCTGATTGATTGTATATGAATTAGAAATGGTTTTGTATCGGATCACCCTCGTGTTTCTAACAGCTCTTCTAATGCAGTACAGTAACCACACGGTCAGATGCATCATAACAGGTAAACGAATCCTGTTTGCCAAGTATCGTGATTTTTATTCATACAAAATAATTTAAGGCTAGGTTAATTTCTTGTTACCATGTATTTAAAAGATGTAGATCGCCGTAATTTGCTTGATTAGTTGTATCCATCTGCCTTATTGATTCGTGGGATTTTGGAAAGTACTTTGAAGTGATTTAAGAAAAAAATTACAATCAAAAGAAAGATAAATTATAACCTAAATAACGTCAATATTATTTCATCGGAATTTCTATAAAGGTAAAACTCGCTATAGTGATCAGTTATATTTTCTGTGTTTGTGAAAATATGATACAAGTATCTTGTCTGTAGAGGACCGGGTGACAGTTGGAGCTTGGAAAAAGTTTTTCTCTTTCAAAGCTAATCTCAGCCGCAGGTTTTATTCTCTCCTAGATTCATATTCATTTACACACGTTGCCCTTTCTTGATAGATGTACAACTGGTTGGGGGCCCAGCATCGAATAAAGGTACAGTAGAGGTCAAGCAAGATGACGGCGATTGGGAGACGACATGTGGAATAAATCTTGACATCAATGACGTCATTGTCATCTGCAGACAGTTAGGATTCACAGGAGCAAGTCTAGCAGTGAAGACCACACAGTATGGACAGAATTCAATTCCTGACATTGGGTTGGATTGTAGCGGAAGTAAACACACATACATTTAATATTTCTTTCACAAAATACTCTTAAATACCTTCCTAAGCTAGTATATATTTATTTTGTATTGAACAAAATTAAAATTTTGTAATTTACTGTTTTGGCGTCACCCATGCAAGGGAAGCGAAAGCGAACGGACTCACTATAACCCGCAGGTTTCTCTTCCCGAACTGACCGAGAGAGTGCAGGTGGTGAGGTGGACCACTCCACCGGGGTTCCCCTAAAGACGTATGTCTGATTTCACAGCTCTTAAGTAGATATAAGAAATGGCCGAAAAAGTTGTCAGTTTATAGAGTTCGTGGTTCGTGGTTCAAACCGTTGTAAAGAGCGCATCGCCAACGCGGATAAAAGCTGTAATGGCACTGATCTGTTCTGTGGCGGCAAAGTTCATTTGAACGCAGGACTCGGTATAAACCACACTGCCATTGTGTAGCTCCATGGTTTGACCAGGGAACTGCCGATAGTGACTAGGTCTCGATGCTCGTTTCATTCAAAACCACCAATACTGTCTCTAGAAAAAAATAAAGAGGTTTACTGCTGTCACAGTCAAACCGGCCAAAACGAATCTAAACAAACAAATTTTGGAAATCAACAACCAGCGGACAATTTGGAGGCAGATGCAACAATTTATCTGCCAATTTAAACTGTCTAGAACCGTTATCTAGTAGAAGAATGTATACGTCGATGTTCCAGCAGCTTCCCTTTGGAAAGAAAGTCAATGTGGTTGTAAGATGAATTGTTCGCCTATACCATCATTGTCTTTGTTATACAGTCAAAAGATTGAGTTTAATTTATCAGATGTTTAACAATTGATAATGTTGCCTAATATTCTTTACTTATCCATCATAATTTATATCTGCTCTTAACGAAACGAATGCAGGGATGACATAATGTCTTTTCGATGACCCCTTTATCATTCAAAATTTGCAGACGTAAATCATCAGACTGTAGTGTTTTTTTTATCATGTTCATTTTGAATTTATAGATGAAGTTAACCTGTCAGAATGTTCTACATTATCACCTACATCCGGGTGTTCTCTAGCAGGATCAGCGTCTTGTCATGGTAATTAAAAAAATATTCAGCTCTTTAATATCTTGAAAAATTATGATTGAATTTTATAATAGGCAGACTACACTAAATTTGAATAAGTTCTTTGAAGTGTATATAGAGTCCCTTTAGGAGCACTATGGTCAAGTATTAGGTCAGTCTTGTAAAACCTCTGTTACAAATTCTTTAAACACATTCGATATTGACTCTTCTTAGCAATTCTTACGACGACTGATGATACCATTGGTTTAATAGCTAATGTTACATAGCAATGAGGTTATGTCATATACATCTTCCATTTCGTTTATTTCCCTTGCAACATATACAATTTGTTTCGTATATTCGATATACAAACTAGAGCAGGAAAACATATAGCAAATTTCAATGTACATTTATGATAATTACAATTTAAAAAGAAATGTCGTACGTATACCGATAAATGTAAGATCCCATTCATTAAGGCTCGTTTGAGGAAAATATTATAAAAAGGGAAGGGACAAGGGTTATGAAAATAAAAATGTAAAACAAAAACCTTTTTGCTAAAAAAAAGGAATTTCGGCACTGAAGGGCCGCAGGCAGGTATTACTTTGGCGAAAACGAATTTGCAGACCTGTACTTTTCATTTAGCATATTTTTGGCGTAGTTTGGCTAACTTCTTTTATTACTTTTATTAGTAATTTAGTTCAATTCAATTCTTTTCAAGTAAACAAATATTTTCTTCAGATGGACATCCAATGTCATATAAGATATACAACTCAATAACATAATCATAAAAAAATGGATGGAAATACAATATGTTATGCACATTGAATAAGGCGTATGATAGACCCAGGAAGCAAGTGAATGTGTTTCCAAAAGGACTGACCTTATAGCTCCAGTAGACCTGACCTTATATCTCCAATATTACTGACGTTCTATCTACAAAATAACTGACCTATTTCCAATATGACTAACCTTCTACAGGACTGAACTTCTATCTCCAATAGGACTGACCTTATTTCACCTAAAAGACTGATCTTATATCTCCAATAGGACTGACCTTCTTTTAATAGTTCGCATTTTTCTAGAGATTAGCTTCATATTATTATATGAACAAATTGTTGCAATGCATTGTCAATGATGTTCAATGAATAAAATGCAAATACCAAACTGAATACATGTATATACGGATTTAATCATGTATGCAATTATAATATCGGTATATATTATGTGTACACAACAATATTTCAAATAATTTATAATCCTACGTTTCCAAATTCAATCCTGAAACTCGTTACTTTATCATTTATCCATTTAGGTGCTGGATATCTTGGGTGTTTTGTGGATGTTTCCGGTAACAGAGTGTAATCTGGCAATATAAATATTAGTCATCTACGTGTATACCAAGCATTATCCTACGTTTTTACCTTTTTTTTATTTATCATATAGGTGACGGATATCTTGGATGTTTTGTGGACATGATAAGTGACAGGGTGTTGTCAGGCGACAGTCTGGTAAATATTTCAATGATGACCATTCCTTATTGCATCCAGTTCTGTCAAGGGTCTACCACGGCTTACTATACATACGCTGGCGTCGAAGTTGGAAACGAATGTTATTGTGGAGAAGCCAATGGTAACTATACTAGACACGGAGTGGGAGTAGATTCGGACTGTTCTATTCCTTGCCATGGAGACCCTACTGAGAGCTGTGGTGGTTCAGGACACATAGCTGTCTTTAAAAGTTAGTTCCAATCTTAAATCATCATTTCCAATTATATAGACAATGATGTACATCTAGCCTAGCTGACATGGGATAAGTTTTATTTCCTCTGCCTTCATGAATAATACAGAATTTTCAAAATATAGTATTTTACATGAAGTGTCAGTATGAATGAAAGAGGAAACAGACAATGAAATATCTTAATAGTATAAGGAGAGATTAAACTTATTAGTACTCGTAGTAGTATGATAGTTAAACGGCCATATTCGGTTAGGATTTACACGATGTTATGCATTCATATATTTTATTCATATAAAACACTGTATTATATTGTTATACTCTCATATTAACATTTGTTAACAGTATAGCACCCCGGGGGGAGGGGGTGCTATACAGTTAATAAATCTTATCTTGATAAGACTTTTGAAAATACAACCAAAAAGGCATCCTTAAACAATATGCAGATAATGATAAACGAGTATATTGAGTTGAATGGAAATCGATTAATAAATGTTCATGAAAAAAGAGAGGTCATAGAGAATGATTGCGATGGAGGTGATGACAATGATAATGAACACTATTAAGTCAAATTGACTAAACTAGACCAGTAGCCAGCTGGGCGCAACTGATATGTCTAGTCGAATTTCTGACATATTTTAGAATATATGTCAGAAAAAACTTCTGTTTTTCGAGCAAAATACGGGTAGAAAATAGTTCAATATAAGTAGAATATAAGTTGCACCCAGCTGACCCTAATTACTAGTCATTTTGTACAGATTTGTTTCTAAAGTAAAGGGTAAGTTCCCTTAAAAAACATGACACATTGACAATTCGTCTTCTTTTTATTCTTCTTATTCTTTTTATTATTATTGCTATTATTATATTATCATATCATTATTATTCATAACATCATCATTATTTATATCATTAACAAAATCATAATCATTGATGTATAAAACTCTCACAATATACTATGTATGATAATAATGATAATGATAATAATAATAATTATGATAATAATACATGTGACTTATCCACTCTCCACAGTACTCAAGCCGCATAAAGATATTAAAAAGTAAAAAGAAAGGTTTTTAAAAATATTTTGAAAGACTCAACAGAGACACATTTATAGATCCTTAAAGTGATTGGTTAACATTGGTTTGACTTTTAAAAAATCTGAGCTAGAAGGTCACACTTGTCACCTGCATGTGTCTGTGATATGTTAAAAAAATGAAGCTCAGAAAAAATTGCGTTCGAAAAGAATAATTTAGTGCTTCAAAAATTGGAATATAAAGTGACCGGAAACACCATCTTGATTTCATCCTATACACTTACGTGTACTATTTAGGCATCTATAAGACGCCTATTTACAAAATCAGGGTTTGCCTTGTAGTTTTAGCTTTTCATTCTCAATAATGGTTGTTTTCAGGGTTTATTAGTTCTAATACATGCACTTGTACACATGTTTTATCTTGGATTTAGAATTTTTTAAATCGGCTGCTCACAAAGTTAAACAATACCTTTAAGATACAATTCTAAACGGTATCCTTGAAAGACTCAACTGAGATACAGTTTTAAATGGTATTGTAGGGTGGTTACTGGAGTTAGAGCTAGGCCTTAGGGTTCACTACACAGGTGTTCAATACACAGAGAAGTTTCTATATTCAAGGCTAGGGTGGAACTCCCCGAGAGCACATGGCCCACTTTATTTCTGCCTTCTTTCCAAAATCATAGTCATCAAATTAACATAAACATTAACCAATCAAGGAGTAGTGTGTACTCTGGGTGGACACACTCTATCTATAATACATGATACATAGGATAAATCAGATAACCATTCAGGAAGTAGTGCATGAAACATAAAAGAAATCAATAGCCAATCAGGAAAGAAGTGTGTATAATGCATCAATGTGTGTGTAACAGAACATACAGGGAATCAATGAATTGAAGCATGTAATCTAGTTCAACTCCATGTCTAGCTAAACAAAGAAGTGAAATTTACAAAGACTGAGCAGATGAATTAAATCGCATCTAACATTCCAACTTGTTTATAGAAAGTTCTCTGACCTATATAATACTGAAATGAATCTAACCTGTACATGAAAGTTCTCTGACCTATGGAAATAAGGCTCTCCAGTATCCTTTACCAATAGTTCAAGTCCAGATCAGTGAAACCACATCTACTATTTCCTCAACCCGGTCGACTAAGGAGATACAAGATATAAACACCCAAAAGAAACCGATGACCAGTCAGCCAAGTTCTGGGATGACCAGTGCTCATAGTACAAGGGATAATCTTACGTCACCACCAATCGCCACAACCTTCTTCTCCACGCTCCAGCGAAATAGTCACAGTTCTTGTAATTATATACAATTAAATATCAAACTATTGGATACTGCATGTCACTCTGCTAATTTGAATGATTTCACACCGAATCAAAAAAATATACTGAATGTGTTTTGTGGTGGAGAGAGAAAGATTAAGAATGTTTTTATTCATATATAAACTCTTTGGGGACCAGTAAGGAGAAGAATATAAAAATATCACAACCTGGCGCAATGAGATTATAACAGGCAGTTTCGCATCCAGAATGCACGACTAAATCAAGAACACAGTAAATCTGTTGTATATGCCTGACAAATGACAATGAACAGCTTGGAGGTCCTTGTCGAAAATTGGTGAACCGGAATACCAGTTTCTTCCTAAATTTCGGAGCTGACGAAAACTTACAAATCTGTCGGTTGTTCAGAGGCCACGACGAAACTGCTGTTTTGATTCCTCATTTTCGACAAAGACCCCTTGGCTGTTCATTGTCATGCAGGACATTTAACAATACATGTTCTCTATTCTTGAATCCGTTCGCATCGTAAAGATCAAAAAGTCGCAAGCAACTCATAATTAAACAATAACGTCAGATCGAAAATGATATTGCACTAATTCAGATGAATATTTTTTTATGTACAAGCGATAACCTTTCTGATGTATGCATGTCCAATTTAATCGCTACAGGTCTCGGTGTTGGACTTGGCGAAGGTGTTGTCATTATTATCCTTAGTGTACTCCTCATCGTCTCGATAATATACATCTTTCGCATCCGAAAGTGAGTCCCATTTCTTATGAAAGGTTTTGTATTTTGAATAAATAAACATGGCGTGGGAAACTAAAAAAAAATTATACATTCCAATGAATACAAACACCATACCTTAATATTTAAACATAATAATGTATCAAGGGTAGCAGAAAGTATATTCTGGTCAAGAGAAATTCGTTCTTTGCAACCCAGCAATTATCCATATAGCTGGGGGATGTCTAAGTATTGAAATAACCGAAACTTTAGAATACATAGAGCCTTTACATACCAGGGAATGACTTCTTAAGATGAAAAAAGTAATACTCTATTCGTCTTTTTCCATTTATATTTTTGTCTTAAATTTTGCATTATATAGGATGATGAGAGACCTTACCAAGGATCAGAATACTCCACATGTCGATTTGGTGCAGTCATCAAGCTCGCCTGAAAAAGACACAGGTTTTTATCATGATATTCAGGATGTCAAGAAATTGGATCAATCGGCAACATCTGATGGCGATGTTCACTACTCCTATCAGATATACGAACATAAACGTGCCAATGAATTGGATCCCGACGACACCAGTGCACCACACCATTCCTATATGATCTAAGGGAGGAATACACACACACACCCACCCTCCCACACACATACAACCCCCATACGCACACACTCCCTTCCCCCACACACCCCAATACGCCCATACTCTATAAACACATGCGTGTGTGTGGTGTATGTACCGCCATACACACCCCATTTATTAATATAAAGAGAAACAAGAGTTTATGTGTAAGTATTAAGGAACGTCTATTATATTTACTTCTCTGACCACTTATTTAATCAAGTAAATAATAATAATATTCCGCATTTATATAACGCTTAATACATCGGAACGACGTCTCTAAGCGCTTTACAGACATATTATTACCCCGGTCATCGGATCCTTGCATGCCTGCACACAATGTATGCACCTTCTCCACTCTCTGGGGAGCATTCCAACAAGAGTTCCAAGACTCAATTGCTAGGCATACTACATATAGGCTTTCACATCCTACCGGGTACCCATTTAGCACCTTGGTCGAGAGTGCAAAGTGTGGATTAACGCCTTGCCAAAGGACGCTAGACGGCCCTTCGATATATGTTTGTGTATGTGGGGGAGGGTATGTGCGTGTGTGGAAGGGAGTTTTTATGTGTGAGGATGTGTGAGTGTGTGTTGGTGTGTGTATCGTCGGACATACTCAAGTTGTGAAAGTGGAGAAAAATACGGTTTACGCATTTAGGGGAAGACTTTTCTAATTGTATGACCATTCATTATGTAATATTTTATACACATATAATTTTCTCACAGCGCTGCCATTCTTTGGAATCAGCTGGATAGTAGTACCCGTAGTGCAGTTTCGAGGCAGTCCTTCTCTATATCTTATTGGAGAGCGAGAAACTACTCAGTTAAAAATAACTACCCCTATCCGACTGATTCCAGGGACGAGCAATCAAGTAAACACAAAATTGATCAATAAACACAAAATTGATCAATAAACACAAAATTGATCAATAAACATATGAATCATAGGAAATATACGCTTACATGGATTTGCATATGCACAATATATATATATTCATTTTTGTTCTACATACACACATGTATTTTAGCAATGTTTAGTATGACTGTGTGTATGTCCTGCATGTTGCTTGTCTCTTTGAACATATTTTCTTATTTGATATTTTTTCATTGTTTGTATTTATTGCATGTATGTATTTGTTATTTGTATGCAGGGTCCCTAAGAAAAAACAATGTTTAGTTCACTGATGGGGTTACCCTGGGTAAACATAACGAAATTAATAGATTAATAAATAAAATACCTTTTTTTCTCGGCAATCAAAGGAAGCATGGGACTGTGGTTGTCAAATATGTTCTTGCATATATCATGTATGGAAGTTTCATTAGACCTCGTCGTCACTGACAAATCATACGTGTATGGTAGTCATATGAAACAAAGATTTCTAAAATTTATTTTGGTTTAGATTTTGTACGATGTACTCTGGCTTGTCCCACTGTGTTTATAAGATAAATTCAATGCCCACATGGTTTATGACTTCAAGGTATGTAATTTTCATACTCGAATGTTATACACATACGATACATTTATTACTTTTGTCATTTCTGTTTCATTCGAAAATTTTGGTTCAAAGATGAAAAAGAGAAAATAAAGAGAAAGAGAGGGAGGAGAGAGAGAGAGAGAGAGAGGAGGGGGGGTTATTTAGTTGGTAAAATGTGTACATTTAATAATATAATCCTTTATAATAGCAATACATTTTTTTGGAAAAGAAAAATAAAAAATGCGCATTTTAAATTTAGGCAAGTGAAATATTTGGAAATACAATTGTTGTTCATGAACATTGATCATTTGTTTACTCTCTCTCTCTTTCTTCCTTGATAATGTATTGAAAAAAATAATTTGAAAAAAAATCTTTCCATATTGTAATTTTTATGAGGTTGAAAGATGATATCGTGAATGGACAAGAAGACACAAATAAATCACAAAACTATTCATTAAAAATAATGAAATAGACTCACCTTTTATTTGTAATTGTTCTTTCAAACTTGAATAAATGGAAAATAATGGCAAGAATGTGCATCATGTATATGGGAGAGAGAGAGAGAGAGAGAAAGAGAGGGAGAGGGGGGGGGGAGAGCAAAAGTTTTCAATAGTAATAATTCTAAATTATTCTGTGAATAATTTTGAATGACATCCGATGACATCCTAAAACAATTCAAGAGTACGGATAAATTGAAACACACTATTGTTTTGGGATAAGGATTGTTTACCATTAAGAAAAATAAAACACGTTAGAGCGAGATTATCACACTTTCTATAAATAGGATGTGTTCATAAAAGAGGAACTTGGCTCTGAAAATGATTCTGATCGCCTATTATTCAATAATTTGATCAGTAATGTAGAGTAGACTCAATAGAAATCAAACAAAGATGTTCCTTTGTGACATCAAAAGGAGTGCCAGAAAGGGCAGCCTTTAGGCCATGTTTCCCGAAATGTCCTTTCTGAAAAACCATGCCATAACCGCTGGAATGTATTTGAAACTCGAAAAAGAATTTGCGCAGAGGGACGTCGTACTGACAGGATCCCACATTCGTTTGAGATACAAAGTTTGTGAAAGCAGGTACATACTTCATACCTTCTACCAAGAAGAGGTAGTTTTCCGGAATGCATGTGTCATGAAGCTATGTATTGAAATCTAGCGAGACAATTTGGAGTATTCTCTAGCACAAAACTGATAATCATAACAGCTCGAAGTGCCTTCATGCGTTGATATAATTGGAAGAGGGTCCTCACCCGTTCGTCGTGAATAAGACAAAGGGATGGAACATACATAAAATGGTAATTATAATTATTGTTATTACCTTCTTTTGATTCCTTTTTCCTAAATACGACTAATAAATTAATACGATTTATGATATACCGAAAAAATAGTGGTTACAATAACTGTTCAATGAAATTTTTACCAATGACTGTGAACAGTCATTTTTCTGTTTGATAATTTTTCTTTAGGATTGTGCTTTTAATCCTCTCTCTTCTTTGTCTATTTTTCTATTAAGCGCATAGAGACGCCCATGCATGAGTAGTGATACGCGCAATACAAGCAACGTCATATTATTATTATTTTTAATTATTAACCGTATCAGACATCTGAGCAGGGCAACTTTCAAACATTGTTGCCTGCTTAAGACTGGGATCAAATTGCCGGTCAATAAAATTCCAATTGTTTATCCACGGGCCCAATTTATTGCCCGCTCAGGAAAGTCAATGAGAAAATGCGTGGAAATGTAGCGGGCAATAAAAAGCAGCGCTAATATCCGGGTATTCTACGCGTTTTTGCACGCGTCCTTGAACCGCGCAGTGGTCATACGTCATAATGGTAATCAAGTTAAGACAAAGCAGGCAAGGGACGCATCATTTCAATTACGTCACAATGGTAAAGTTCAGAGGCCCAGTCTGCTCAACACGATAAACTAAGATTCTCATTCTAAAAATTTAAAATATCTAGATTAATAACGATTTTTGCTCTAGATGCCTGATTTGGTTAATAATAGCAATATTGACTGGCCTGGGGGCGAAAGGACATATATCGCCCTCACTAAATTGATATCACCCTCGTCTGCGACTCGGGCGATATAAATCTAGTTTTGGCGATATATGTCGTATCGCCCCGAGGCCAGTCAATATTGCTTTATTATTCTACCTCCTAGTTCACTACCAACATTCTTGTATTTCCCACAATTCATCTTCAAAAGATCATCGAGCAATAGCCTGGATGATTAACCCGATTTCAATTAATTTCCAGATTCATCAGTGATGGCAACACTATTCGGCATGGATCGTAATCGGATAACCACTATGTTCCTGGTGATGTTTTGGAGCCGGTTCAGCGTAAGCGTCATAACAGGTAAGCAAAAACCCGAATTAAAAACCTCATCATTTTGAACACCTTAACGACATGGCAAATAGCTCAGTTGGCATTGTTAGTAAGGCAGTTGACTCTCAAATCGACCGGGTTCGAGAAACAACGAGCTGCCTTCTCTTGGTAGGATATGCAATCCTCAAAAAACAGTTATAGGTTTATCAGAGAGGATTTTCAGCTGTGCATGTGGCGATGATGCCGATCCTATAAACGACTGATTACATAAAAGTGTTCCCTGTCAAACAATTATGGTAAATAGAGTCCATTTAAACATATAAATAACTATCGAACTTAAAAAAAGGAGAAAACTTTATGTGTTGGCACAATAAATTATTTGGGAAAAAGACAGTAAATTGAATTATTGAAAAGGCTATACACCAAACCACGTGCACCACGAATTTACTGTGAAATATATATTCCAGTGAAGCCGATGGAATTTGTATTGCAAAATATATTATAATGGTGAATTTATTGGGAGCATTTTCTGGTCTCCTTTCCCAGTTTCGAGATTTCAAAATACTTAGGTCACAAGTAGTAGGGTATCCATCTTTCAAATGAAATAGCATTGTTTCTTACCGAGAAAGTTATCTTTGCTAAGAAAATACTTGTTTTTCATGTATTTCAAATAATATAAATTCACAGAAAAAAATCTGCTGAAGATTGCACAGTAAACTGATGTACCTGTCAAATTGGAATGTAGATGCAATTTTTTAAAGAAAGGGGTTGCAAACATGACATGATGAAAATGGTGATAATAGTGTCCTGATATCTGTTTACATGGTTTCAAAGTATTGAAAGTTCTGGTTCTCCATCAACGTGATCAAACCTTAAATCTTGAGTTCAGTTTTTGGACGCTGCAGAGTTGAAAGGAAAGGGTAAAAATGATTTTTTTGGTGTCAGTGCTTTGATTTTGTGATATTCAGAAATGGGGTAAAATGAGTAAACGAATTGCCCTACGTATACCGGCAAACGATTGCTATATAATGCGCATATTTGTCTGCCCATTTAGACCTTGATACATGGGGGCGAATTATACAGAAAAATGATTGCAAACTTGAATGAGATCGAGATAATAAAAAAACTGTTTTATTCCCTCGTTTTGTTGTTGATAGATGTGCAACTTGTTGGTGGACCGGATTCTAATAAAGGAACAATTGAGATCAAGATAGACAACGGGACATGGGAGACAGTATGTGGGACTAATTTCGATACCACCGATGTTATTCTTATCTGCCAACATTTGGGATTCAAGGGAGCAAACCGGGCAACACAGCAGACGCTTTCTGGACAGAATCCAACTCCCAACCACGGGTTATTTTGTGATGAAAGTAATGCCGTTTGAGTTAAATTTATTTGCTAAATATTAATCTTACTTACTACCAGGACTACTGATAGGGATATCTAGCCTAGTCACGTGGAAATTGAAATCAGGGCAAGCAAACATAGTCTTCTGAAGACGATGGTCAATGGAATCTTTTGTATGGCCACTAAAAGGGTGGTCCGGGCTGAAAATATTTACATCTTAATAAATAGAGTAGAATTCACTGTTATTACATAAAATCATGATTTTTTCATTATTTCATACTCGTGTGAATAATATGTCTCCCTTATAATGAAATTAGCTGCAGCAATAAATATCTAATGCACTAAATCAGTTGTCAATCAAATTTTTGTAGTTCTTGGAGGAAAAAAATTGAATAAACCTAATTTCATATAATAAAATACAAGAGAACAAGTGGAGATGTGGCATCATCAGCTCACCTAATGCGTATTCATGACGACTGTTTTTCACAAAATATTGCTAAATTTTAAAGTTCAATAACTTTGTTATATGTTATACGATTTTAATTAAACTTTCGGCATTTTGCTCAGTGAATACTGGTATATTTATTAAACTATTTAGTACTTTCAGCCCGGACCATTCCTTTAATTGACGGTATTTCCTGCGCTTGTCAGTATTCTTTTTGTGATCCTCAACCTCAAATTTTACTCTCGTTTTATCATGAAACGATGTGCAAATCCAAATAAATATTTTTTTCAGACATGTACATTCAAGAATAATGGCTGAACTGTCGAATGCTGCTTACTGTGCATTGCTCGTTGTATTGTACATTGACTAAAACTGAATTAAATTGAATTAAAAAAATAAAATTCTGATTATGTTCGACATCATCATGGTCATAATATCTTATTTTATTATTTAGATGACACTAGCCTGTCTGAGTGTTCGCTCGTACAATCATCGGGATGTTCGTCAGCAGGAGCAGCTTCTTGTCACGGTATTAAACGGTTAATAATAATAATAATACATGATAATATGCATCATTTATATAGCGCTTAATACAAATGTTTCTAAGCGCTGCATACTATTACCCTGGCTTAAGCATGGCTACCCTGATCGGGCGCATCGAGCATTCAAGGAATTTCTTCCTATCGGGTACCCATTTACTACACCTGGGTCGAGAGTGGCAAATATATATAAACGCTTTGCCAGAGGACGATACTGCTGCGGTGGGATTTGTACCCCGGACCTTGTGGTGTCACAGTCCGGAGACTTATCCACTGAGCCACAACACCTCTGTCAGATTCTGTCAGATTTGCGTAAATGACTCTTTTCTCGTTGAATAAAATTTTAGTTTATTTTTTATTGTTATCAAGATCAATGAAAGAAGCATAATTATTCTATTGAATGTAAATACAAAAGGGTATCTGCGTTATGGTACATATATTGAATATTACAATAAACTTCCGAAACAGGTTTTAATGTATGTGGGATGAAGCAAACGAATATATTTGGCCTGCAACTTTAAAGGATTCACTACCTGTACAACAGGCATTTTCCAGCCTTTAGGATTCAAATTTTATTCTAATACACTCTCTTGGTAATGTTATTATTTTAATCACTTATTATTTTAATATTTTAATAACTTGACCCTTAAACCAAGGGTCGAGTGTTCGAATCCAACCCGGCCCTAATGTCCTTTGGCACTTATCCACGTTTGTCACTCTCCGCCCAGGTGTTAAATGGATACCAGGTATCATGTGAACGTCTATGTGATTAGATTGGCACGTGTGCATCGATAAATGGTTGCCTGGCCGGGATACTCCCCAGGGAGTGGAGATGGTGCACTTTATGTGTGGAGCAGTAATGGATCCTATGACAGGGTTGATAATTATTTCAATGTAAAGCGCTACATAATGTAACCATTATTATTATTAGTTTGACATGGCCTTTAATTTATTTAATTTAGTAATTAAATGTTAGTAATCTAGTGAAAAAGGTAATTTCCTGAAATTTCCAGCCGATTTAATGGGTGAGAAATTCTTTTATATAAAGATAATATAATAATATAAAAATACGCAGATATATATTTTTTGTGAAAGGGTCCAGGTAAAATTTAATTTCGATGTAAAATTGGCATATCTATACAATGAATGGTGCCGTGGCCGAATTTCCGGCGTTCGATACCCGGTCACAGTACCTATGCCCGTGACCCGGGCACGTAAGCAAGACATTTGCTATATAGGCTCTTTTTAACCGAAATTCAAATAAATGGAAATGTCCTCAGCATTCTCTATAACTATGTGTGCGATAGTAAACCAAAATATTAGAAGTTTTTATAGTTAATGCCTTTCAGACCACAACTTTTTGAAGGGGGGGGGGGATACCAAAAACTAAAGATAGGCTTGAATAATGATTTCAAACAAGTTCCCCAAATTTACGACTTGAGCATTTCGTCCAAGTACATGGTGACCAAATCCTTGTCACAGATTTGTAATGATTATTTCAAGGAACTGGACAATGAATAAGTTGGTCAAGAATTCAATCATGTCGCACATATGGTTACTACTGTATTTACCATAAACTGATTGGAAAGATACCAGGAATATTATATTTCTTCCACCACGCTTTAATATCTCGAATGTAAAATTATAAGAGAAAGGGAGTGACTTAATACATTTCTGTTCATTTTCTGCTCGCTCTGCCCTATCATGCGTATATCTGATAGGTCTAACTACCTTAATGTCCAACACGCTTAAACAAGCAGATACCATCCTATGTTATAACGTTATCGTTCTTTCTCATATAGGTGATAGATATCTTGGATGTTTTGTGGATATGTCGAATGCCAGGGCATTGTCTGGCGAAAGTCAGAAAAATAGTTCATCGATTACCATTACATATTGCATCCAGTTTTGTAACGAGTCTATCACAGCTAATTATACTTATGCTGGTGTTGAAAATGGAAATGAATGCTACTGTGGTGAAGGCAGTGATAATTATACTCAACATGGAGTAGGACCAGACATGTCAGATAAAAACTGCCAATTCCCATGCTCAGGAGACCCTACCGAGAGTTGTGGTGGATCTGGATACATAGCTGTTTTTATCAGTGAGTATCATTCTTAAATTCAATTTTGATTCCCAAGACAATGAAAGGGTGTATCAACTTGCTTTTACTATAAAGGTGCACCTAATTTTGTTCGATTTAACTGAAACCTAATAAAGGTTCTGGGCCCCGTTGCATAAACGTTTCTATTATGGTAACTTTGCCGTCCAATAATTACTATTTTAGTTCAATTTAGTGACCATTAAAAAGACATCAAAATATTTACAAAAATAACATGATACAAACAAACTAATTCAAAATATAACAGGTTACGAATTACTTAATGGTCAGGACCCCTAAGAAGCAAGACTGCTTGTAGCCGGGGCCCTACAAATACACAGATAACAAAACCTTTAAAAAAGGTTATAAATAAACAAACATATACTTCCACACATCATCACACAATGCAGAAACACGAATAGAATAGAAGAAAAGACAAGATTAAAAAAAAGAAAAAAATGATAAAATACTATTACAATTACAGGGTGTGATTGGAATTGTTTAAATTGAACAAAAATGACTTTGATAGTAACTTAAATCGTGAGAGTGTTGTGCTGTTTTTTATATCATAAGTGAGAGAATTCCATTCTTTTACCCCGATATATCTGATGGAATTACGATTAAAATTGATTTTAGAAAAAGGAATACGAAAGTTGTTTTGATGTATAGTAGAGTAATTATGAATTTGAGAACTTGTTTGAAGCATTCGTGAAAAGTTTTCTGAAAGAGTGCCTTTGTGAAATTTAAACATAAATATCCATGTATTTAAACGAATTAACTCAAATAAAGGTAACACTTTGTGTTTGACAAGGTAGCAAAAACAAACAAAAAAATCCCCAAAATTAAGGGGTTTTCACTTTCCGGGGGGGGGGGGGGAGCACACTTCTCTGTTTTAACGGTATTTTACATTACAAATTTAAATTGTGCCTCTCAAGGGGGGGGGGTGGTGCACGGGCCGGCTGTGCCCCCACCCTGGACCCGCCAGTGGAGCTACCGTAATGATAGTTTTTTGGAACCGGGCACAGGGTTTGTATATTTTTGAATCTCAAGGGAGGGGTGTCTACCAAAATATAAACAAAAATTATGTATATGTATCTTTTTTGTATAGGCAAATCCATCAGTAAGTACAGCATATTCACTGAATTAACGAAAATTTAGAAAAAAATGTATCAAACATCGCCTTAAAACTTAATATACACCATGTTTTTATTTGTTTTTATCCCAGTCTATCTACAAACCAAAAAAGGATATATCAGTTCTGTTTTAGTTTTTTGTTATTCATTTTAGACAAAGCCAGTTTTTTGTTGCTAAGTTCTAATTTATCATTCTATTTTCCTTTGAATTATTATGACTGACATGCTTTGTGATATATTGGACTTTGTAATGTTATGCTATTTTATTTCTTTATGTGAACAGAAAATCAATAAATACAATACAATATCTGCTTCTCATGCTTATGAGAAGGAATCTAGACGAACACACAATCGTTTCAATCAATGCCAGATATCGTTTGGTTCGCCTATTCATTATTTTTTTATCGTTCACATTTAGCCATTTTTTGTATAATTTTTCCTATTCATTTCGACTGAAGAAGTGTTAATAGACTCCTTCACTATATTTCATTGTCTCACTCCCTTAAAACTTTTTTAATCACAGTATGTCCAGCCGCCATGGTGACAACGATGAATACGCCAACTGAATCAATTGGTATGTTTCCCTACCTATTGTGGAAATGCATCTTCATAATATGTGGAATCTTCATTTTTAGAAAAAAATATGGGTTTTGAAATATTAGAGTTAGATTTCTGAATTGATATGAATTATTTCGGTGGCAAATATCGAAATACAGGCAAGTGAAGACAATATATAGTAGAGCAATACATGGTTACCATGTTTTTGCGTTTACATATCTCAGGATAATTGATGATGCTTGAGATTCAATTCAAGAATTGTAATTACCATCACTTCAGTGCTTGATTTCTGTATATCTTTATTTCACTTATCATGCAGATAGCAGAGGAAATTGCCAAACATTATGATTAAAAATCAAAGAAATCATAGCTTTTATAATGTTAAATAATTCAGAAAAAAAATACAAACTGGGTGTGATATAACTTAACCGGATCTGGCGCATGCAGTTGATTTTACATGTAATTTGTTTAAAAGGACATGGTTCTTAGGGTGAGGGAAAGTGTATAATTGCATAAACGACAGCTGTTTAATATTCTCTATTGTTACTGTTGTAAAAAAAAATGGCCGTCAATGGAATTCATGGTCCTTTCGAATGCAACTTGAACAAATTACCAAGTAATATCTAAACTAGAAATAATCGTGTCTCCTTATCATGCTTAATCTACAATGATGGTACAATGAGCTGGGGCTAATCTCGATAAACATGTCGCTACTTTGTTAGCTCAAATTGCCAACTTATGTATTTCTAGCAATTGAATAATGATAGAAAAATTTGGTCCTGAATTCAATGTAAATGTTTATTGATCTGACACAGTTACCTCACCACCACCGACGACATCCGAGGTAACTTCCACCAACCAAACCGCCACAACAAGTAACGAAAATGTGATTTCGACATCGTTGTCATCGTCATCATCAGTTTCATCATCTCTGAAAACTGAAGGGACGTCCAATCTTCCCACAGTGGGAAATAGCACAGGTAATTCAACTGGTTTAATGAACACCTTACAAATTTGATTTACGTGATTCCTACACTTCTTGTGCTTTCGTTATTTTACCATTTCTCCGATTTTTCCCTTTCTTTCATAATAGCAAGAAATCATATTTACACCAAAACCTAATAGCGATAATGATAACGAAGATTATAATGATAGTGATGATAATACTACAAAATTAATAGAATATTAATGATGATTTAATAATGATGATGGTTGTAATTTGTGTTAAGTTAACAGTGATCAAATGATGCTCATCAACAAGTTCCAATCAATTCCAATGCAACACGAGTCCGGTTACAACCAAATTAGTAACGGGAAATTAATGAATCTTATTCATGATGGAGAAATCCCCTGACAACCATCGAACTGCAATACATGAAAGAGTGAAAAATGTATGTTGCAGGCTAATTAAACTGACTTAAAAGCAAAGCTTGAAAATAGGCTTCACTCGAGAACCTGTAAATTCACGCAGGTTTGTCACAGTTCCCTATTAAGAATACTTATAAAATGATCATTTTAAATGAATAATCTCGTGGAATGATCGGTGTTGTTGATTTAATCAGGCTTATATGCAGGGATTGGCGGAGGTGTTGCTGCTGTTATCATCATCATCATAATCATCGTCGCCGTTGCGTATACCAGGAAGAGAAGGTCTGTAGCAATATTACTTAATACATGAAATACAAGAAATATAGATTTGAGAATAAATGTCAGAATTCCTCACATGTAAAATTATACTAAAATAAGATTAATACTAAATAGGTTCATTATTGCGGATTGAAATAATCGCTAGAGGGTATTCATTTGTCTCGCAATCTACTATGGTCAACAAGGAAATTCGTGATCACTCTCGCAAAAAGTGTTCACTGGCTTTCTAGGAAATTCGTGATCACCCACGGCGTATTTGCATATACCCCCGGCTTATTTGCATAACTCCTGACCAATCACACAAGAGATCAGTGCCCACCTACACTGTTAAAAAACACCCCTGATTTTACAGAAAAATAAAAGAAGATTTTGCAGAAAGCAATACCAGAATCATTCTTTAAATTCATGAAACAGGAATTTTTCTGCAATTTAACAGAACAGGTCTGTTAGAAAAAGGGGAAAAGAGTGTTTTATTTAAGGAAATTTGTAAGATTACACACACCAAATACCAATTTCCTGTAAGATTACAGGTGTTCTCGAGACTCTGCTGCAGGAACTTCTTTTAGTTTAAGGATTTCTAACAGTGTATTGTTCTCGCGTTTGTGCGTACGGTCTTGGAGGTTAGTATAAATAGAGTACGATATCGGACAATCCGTGTCACTTGATAAAGAGTTGCAGCGGCACTCGAAAGCTCGTGAACTTGTAAGCTCGTGAACACTTTTTGCGAGAGTGATCACGAATTTCCTAGAAAGCCAGTGAACACTTTTTGCGAGAGTGATCACGAATTTCCTTGTTGACCATAGTAGATTGCGAGACAAATGAATACCCTCTAGCGATTAAAATAAGATTGCTACGATATTAAGTTGTTATAAAAACAAAGTTGAATTTGATAACAAGTCTTGAATTTTGCTTTGTCATGTTTTTGTCTTTCTTAAACACTGGTACATTAATGGAAAAATTAAGCAACCAGATATTTTCCAACCTTGTAATTCAAAAGAAATCATAGTAAAGTGGTAACTAAAACGTCGTTAATGTCATAATAAAAACAAAAGCAAAAACCCCAAAGGAACAAAATGTAGGATACCCCTTTATGAATATTTCTTATTTTTCCATAACTGTATCCAATGTTCAATTAAAGGGCCCAGCAGAGGACAAAGAGTATCGCCTCGTCACCAAGAACGACGTTGCCTCCAGCCAGCAGGCATCCAGCATACGATGAGATAAATGACTTCGGTATCCCCAACGGTGCAATGGCAGAGGCGTCGTCAGCAAGGAGCTACCAACCTGGGGCACAAGCACACAGTAGCGCGAATTCTTGTAGAGGAGACAAGAACGTTCTCCTTGTAAATCTGAATCCCAGGAAATCATCGAATATATATGAGGGGACAATGGATGAAACCCCAGACACAGAACTGACGTCATATGCTTCACATGGCGCCACTGCGGTGAAGCAGAACAGCGACAACCGATTAAGCGTCCTTTACGCCACGCCAGATAAGAACGGAAACGGAGCACAGGACGGCTACGACGAAATTAATCTCGGAATTGCACCCTATTCTTCTTTTGAAAATCCTAAGCAGCCAACCGCCACGGCGAAGATGGCCGACAGAATGAGCGTCGTTTACGCCGCGCCCGATAAGAACGACGGACGAAACGGCACCTCGGAAGATATGGACAGTCTGTATGCTATGCCAGATAAGAATGGAAACCGGAACAACCCTTCGGATGATACCTCGGAGGATGTCGGCAGTTTGTACGCGATGCCCGATAAATCCCGAGGAAAACCGGATGGGTACGACGGAGACGAAGATCTCTACGCTAAAACTAATGACTCATTTTCTGGTGATCAGTATAATGAAATGGATATGGTTGAAAATGAATTATATGCTATGTAAGAGGTGTTGGTTTGAAGTAACAGTGAACATCAACATGGTAAATGAATGGGGGAAAACTCCTTGTACAGTTTTGTTTGAAATGTCATAACACTAATCTTTACATCATTTGGTAATTAAAAGTTTGTACGAAATCATCCACACATCTCATTTTTGTTCCCTCTACACTATCCTGTCTATTCAATATTTCTTCAAGACATAAAAGTAAGCAAAAGGAAACCAGATGTGGAGATGTCTTATTGCAAAATATGTGCAAATGAATATAGATAAATAATTTCAAGCATTGTACGAATGCTGTACGAAGAAAAATTTATCTTACATCAGAAGCTATATCACCTACATTTTATACCGACATGGCGATAAACTATCTTCGATAAAAAAATGTAGCGAAGGAAAGAGAAATTCATCTTCGTTTTTTACCAACATAAGGATAACTTCACCTTCATGATAATTACTATGATTGATCACCTAATGTATTTTGAATCAGCATAACAACCAAACTTGCAGCAAGGAATAGGAATGATGATGGAAATAAGGGGTTCCCTTGTACATGTTGTACACATATTTTACTAATCATACAAATAGATAAATACGCTCTGACAGAAAACCGCTTTTGTATATACCTAATGCAGAATAGCTGGAAACTTGATATCTTATAGCTCGCTGAAAGACGAAATGTGCTGAACTGTATATGCAATCTGATAATGATTTGTATACCAATGATCCAATCTAAGTGTAGTGGATCAATTATCTGATTGTGCAGTAGATTTATATGATTATGCAAAATGACAGAAACACATAGCAAATGGAAACGAAGCATGAATAACATTTCTAATTTACATTGAACTTAATTTTGTTCTTACCTGCTGTATATTAAAAGTGTATTGGGAGATGTTAAAACACTTATTTTGTTCGTGGTGAACGGGTGACTATGCAGTCAGGTAGAAATCAGTACTCATATATTATTCATACTGATATGTTTATTCAGAATTGTTTTCTAATCTTTGATATATATTTTCATACATTTTTTTATAATAAAGATTGTAAAATACATTTTTCTAAAACAAATGACGTTTTTTCGTGTACAGTATAAACAATATGTATCGATCAGATTTTTTCCGTATATGATTCTTTTCAGTCCTTGTTTTGAATCATTACACTTTAAAAACAAATCTGTCCAAGATGACTAGTTGATAGGGTCAGTCAAATGCAACTGTTATTCTAGTCATATTTGACTATTTTCTAGTCGTAGTTTACTACAAAAGTGTCATTTCTGACAAGAATATATGTCAGAAATGTGATAATCAGTGATTGTCATATCAGTTGCCCCCATCTGACTACTGGTCTAGTCATTTTGACTGGTTTGTTTTGTGATAGTGATTTTTTACCCGATTCCTAAGAAAGCATGAATGCTTGCAAGCAAGCAACCAGAGGACCGACGGCTTAAGGTCCTCTCTGAAGGACCTGGTACAGAGGATTAATGCCTTACCAAAGGGCACTAGCGCACCAAATGGGAATCGAACCCGGGTCACCGGAATACGAATCCCCCGCTCTACCGACTGAGCTATCGCGCCTTAGTTTTAAGAGTGTATACTCAAAATCGAATTCAGACCTGGCGTCAATAGGGAGCAGTCAATTAGGCCCTACTGAATTTTGGTTCAATCTGATAATATTTGAATCTATAAAACGCCTATTTACAAAATCGCGGTTTGCCTTGTAATATGTATACTCTATACAAGCTTGGTTATGATATCTCTATCATTCCATCTTGTCATCGATAGTGTGTGTTTTTTTTATTTTATTTTCTATATTTGTACTGTTATCACTATACCTATTCTTAATAAAAGATTTTATTGTAAGAATAAGTATTTGTGTGACTATTTCGAGCATAATTTTGTTTGGAGAATGATCATGTATACATTCGTTTCTTGTGTATGAGAGTTTGAATATGAAGTGCATATGGATTGGTATATATATTGGTATAAATGGATTACTATTTCTGGTACTACTACTATTACTACCACTACTACTACTACTACTACTACTACTACTACTTCTACTTCTTCTACTACTACTACTACTACTACTACTTTTTCTATTTTTACTACTTGAACTACTTACTACTACTACTACTACTACTACTACTACTACTACTACTACTACTCTACTGCTACTACTTCTACTACTGCTACTACTTCTACTACTGCTACTACTACTACTACTACTACTACTACTAACTACTACTACTACTAATACTACTACTACTTCTACTTCTAGTACTACTCATACTTCTACTATTCTTCCTCCTCCTACTGCTACTTCCGTTATTATTACTATTGCTACGTAATGAGAGCAAGAGTCTTTAGATATGCGAATGGCGTAGTAGAGGTTTTAAGTACTTTTATCTTGGGGAAAAACCAGGTATGTAATATATGGCCAATTCATGATTATCAAACGTTTTACAAACAGGATATTTACATTATGTTAAATACGTGTTCGTAAAAGAGGAACTTCATTTTGAAAATGACTCGGATCGCCTATTCTTTAGTGATCGGTTCACTAGTTTAGGGTAGACTTATATGAATCAAACAAAAGGCTGCTCCTTTATGACATAAAAAAAAGGAATGCCAAAATGAACAATGTTCTAGGCCATGTTTCTCAAACTGTGCTTTCTGGGATACTATGCAATATTACAAACAATTAGGCATGCGTAATTGGACTGCCGCATATTCGTTAAGATGGTAATTTTGTGAAACCCAGTCTTATCCCATATCGTTTACGAGGCGAAAGGTGGATTCTTGGATGTGGGGTTTTTTTACATCCGTGCACCTGTATGTCAACGATCCATCGATTATTTGGAGGATTCATAGATGCAATGCTGAACAGTACTGCGACAAGGACCAGTAGTAGCGCCAGTATAGTATACTCATACACGACAGCTGTTTTAACTTGTTAGCAGATGATTATTGGATTGATTGAAAGAGACAAGAAAGACATGAATAATTAATTAGGAATAATGGTAATTATATTTTCATTATTTTGAATGTCAGTTTCTGGTAAGTCGTTACAAAAACATTCAAATTACATGTATCACTATCAGAATTATGAATGTATAAATGTACATGCATATACTGTATAACGAGGGAAAATATATTTCTTTTCGATTATTAGATAAGCTCGAATTGCAGATAGAATACATTTTTATAATGATAATAATAATGTTAATGATGTATATTAAGGGGGGGGGGGAGATAACAACAAAGTGGTAGAATTTTCTCAGTATCTGACAAGGAATAAGAAATTTCTGACTGTTTGAAACAGTAACAAATATGTAAGAATACTGATTTCTCAAATTGGAAACTTGTTTAAGTGACATGCGATAGAAACAATCATCCCTTTCATTGGGAATTTCATTTCCAGTGATTTGTGGTTTTTTTGTCCTGATTTCTGTACCATTTTATAAATGTATTTGACTTTCTTTCTTTTGTAAATTAATTTCGTCATTTTTTCTGTGTGTGTGTGTGTGTGTGCGTGTGTGTGTGTGGGGGGGCTCTATACTAATGCAGCATTTAGTAAATTGAGTTGTGTGCTAGGGAAAAGGAGAAAATAATGTGAAAAGAACCATGGTACAAGAATAAAGGGAATAAGACTATAGGGCTATGTAAATATCAAATAAAAATAATGATAATAATAATATTATTCAGAATGATAATGATAAAAACGTTGAATAAATTGTTAAATAATAAGGACTATTGTCCATTCTTCATGACTTTGGAGCAAAAAAGTAATAGAAAAGAGATAGATGGTGTTAAAATAAATTATTCTGCTCAAATAGCTTTTGATAAAATACGATACTTTAGTAATGTTATGTATTACAACTAATCGATTAGTTCTTGCCCTATATCACAATATAACATTTGGTCATGCATGAAATTTCCAAAGATGATAGAACCTTCATAGTTACTAAAGTTCACAAATTCAGAAATTGTTCATGGTTATATTGTTTGTCCGCTTTACTTCACATCTTCCCGTATTTGGGTAAAAAAATTTCATCCAAAATCCACCTGTTACATTAGATCGGCAAGCAGAAGGTTGTTTGGGTTTCGACGTATCTCCCATCGAATTTGAGTTTTGTACACCATCTCCTATTAAAGGACAAGTCCACCCCAACAAAAACTTGATTTGGATAAAAAGAGAAAAAATCAACAAGCATAACACTGAAAATTTCATCAAAATCGGATGTAAAATAAGAAAGTTATAGCATTTTAAAGTTTCGCTTATTTTCAACAAAATAGTTATATGAACGAGCCAGTTACATCCAAATGAGAGAGTTGATGACATCACTCACTCACTATTTCTTTTGTATTTTATTATATGAAATATTTTTATTTTCTCGTCATTGTCATGTGAAATGAAGTTTCATTCCTCCCTGAACACGTGGAATTCCATTATTTTAACATTTTGTGCTTCAGGCAAAGAGGTCCTAATCGTCAAATTCGTAAAAATTGAAATATTGTATAATTCAAACAATGAAAAACAAAAGAAATAGTGAGTGAGTGACGTCATCGACTCTCTCATTTGGATGTAACTGGCTCGTTCATATAACTATTTTGTTGAAAATAAGCGAAACTTTGAAATGTCATAACTTTCTTATTTTACATCCGATTTTGATGAAACTTTCAGCATTGTGCTTGTCTGATTTTTCTCTATTGATTCAAATCAACATTTTTCTGAGGTGGACTTGACCTTTAAGGTACGTCAGGTACGCCTATTAAGGATCCAAAGGCATCACGAGTCGTCCCTGCTTGTCGGTATTGGTCACCGGTTTCAAAGAAGGCCGACTGTAGTTTAATGAAGTTAACACTCTATTTGTGTAAGTATAGTTTGGTGTAAAATATTAATTTATTTATTTATTTATTGATATATTCATATTCCACAATCATCAAAGTACATTTCGTAATCATGTTTACAATGAAAAAAAATGCATAACATATGCAGGATTGAAACGTAGCAATGAAATTAAAAAAGTGGAGGGGCCTACTAAAAAGCAGAGCTTGTAAAATGTAGACCCCCTATCAAAACTTTATACAAGGGTAATATGATACAAATAGAGTAAAATAATCAGCAAAATTTCATAAAGTTATATAGATATAAACACTGTAACACAAATGTATTTACACTATATACAAAATTAAATATTGACTTTAAAAAATAATCAATACTACCGTGGATAAGTATGAAGTTCACAAATATTAGATTGAATCAATAAGAATTCAGGAGAAATTTTTTGATGAGTAATTTAAATCGTATAAGACTAGCTGCCTCTTTCATTTCTCTGTCCAGAGAATTCCAGAGTTTTGGTCCTGTGAAAAATACAGTTTTGCTAGAAAATACTGTTTTACTTTTAGGTAAGTGATAGTCATTTGATTGTCTCGTATTATATGAATGTAAAGTATTGTTTCTCATAAATTTCTTTTGTAGGACATTAGGTACACTATTTCTATCTAGCTGATACATGAATTGGAATAGTTGCAAGCGGTACAGGTCATTGATTTTAAGGATACGTTTCTGACGAAACAATTCATCCGTATGAGCTCTAAAGGACATATTGCATATTATTCTCAGTACTTTTTTCTGAAGTAGCAAGACTTTATTTAGTCTCGTTTGAGAGGCATTACCCCATGCCAGAATTCCATAATTAAGATATGGTAGAATTAATGCACAATACAACATGGATAGCGCCTGTGCTGGTAGAACGTATTTAAGCTTATTGATGACTCCAATATTTCTTGACACAGTTTTGTTGATATGAGCATTCCACGTAAGCTTGTTATCAATAGTAAGACCTAAAAATTTTGTTGTTTGCACTTCTTTGATTTCAGTATTATCTAAAAGTATTTGATGCGGTAGATGTTTCAATGAATGACTAAAAAGCATATAATTAGTTTTTTGCAGATTCAGTGACAATTTGTTGGCTTTAATCCAGTTTGTTACTTTTTTAAATTCTGTATTCATAGTGCTCACAAGTACATGTGGATCATGGTGTGTATAGAAAATATTGGAATCATCAGCAAAGAGAATAAATGAGAGAACATGAGATGAATTTTTCATATCATTAACATAAAGTATAAATAACAAGGGGCCAAGAATACTACCTTGTGGAATTCCACAGGAAACTGGCCTTGTTGGAGATTCTGATTCATTTACTGTAACAAACTGAATTCTATCAGTAAGATAACTCCTAAACCATTGTAAAGCTGTCCCTCTGATACCGTAATTTGATAGCTTACATAAAAGTATTTCATGATCTATTGTGTCAAACGCTTTTGAGAAGTCAAGGAATAATCCTACAGTATGATCAGAATTATCAAAAGAAGTAGATATTTTATTTATTAATGTCAATATAGCATGAGTTGTATTATGTTTTTCTCTAAAACCAAATTGATTATCACATATAATACTATATTTCTTAAGGAAAGCAACTGTCCTTTTATGATAAATGATCCTTTAAAGAATTTTTGAGAACGAAGTTAACAAAGATATTGGGCGATAAATACTAGTAATGATTGGTCCCCCTTCTTGAAAATGGGTATAACTTTAGCTATTTTCATCTTCTTTGGGACCTGGCCAAGCTGCAATGATAAATTAAATATATGAAGCAGGGGATCAGCAAGAGAATATGTTTTTCAATACTTTATTTGTAATGCCATCATATCCGGGTGTCTTTCCTGCTTTCAAATTAAATACAATCTCAAGTAATTCTTCTCTATGAACTGGAGTAAGAAATATTGAATTATCATTTTGTTTGTCCAAAAAGTCCTTAAACGAATTTTCTACAGGGATAATATTTCCAGCTAACTTTGGTCCAATTTGAGAAAAATATGAATTAAATTCATTTGCTATAGAACGAGTATCTTCAACCATATTTCCATCTACACATAATTTATTAACAGCACTAGATTTGTTAATTTTGTTTAGAGCCCCATTTATTGTTTTCCATGTATTTTTAAGGTCGTTTTTATATGATTGTAATTTTTCTGAATAAAACCTCTTTTTTGCTATTCGGAGAGTAGTTGTTAAGGTATTTTTATAAGACGTGTATCTATTCCGTGAAACATCATTTGGATTTGATATATAAGAAACATACAGATTATTTTTTCCGATTGATAGACCTTAATATCATTTTTGAAACCCATGGTAGTTTTGGAACACGTTTATAGTCGTAATTTCGATATTTCTTTAAAGGAACACAAGAATCTCAGCAATCATTGAAATATTTCAAAAATATGTCAAATGAGTCATCGACATTCTCTTTCGAGTTATAAACGTCAGACCAATCAACAGAGCTTAAATCTTCTTGGAGGCGTTCAATATTTTTGTCACTAAAGTTGCGACAGATCCTATATTTCTTTTCCATTTTTGCGAGTTATTGCATTGTTTTGATATGGGTAAAATAAGAAAATGATCGGATATGTCTGTCGTTACAATGCCAGCTTTCGGAAGAGGGTGAGAGTTACAGAATATATTATCTATAAGCGTAGCAGAATGATCAGTAATACGGGTTGGTCTAGAAATAATCGGCAAAAAAGTAGAAGTTAACATTAATTCAAGGAAATCGTTTGTTGCAGAGTGATTACTGGTCAAGAGATTGATATTGAAATCACCAGTGATGATACAATTGTTATTTATCAATTCTCCGTTTTGCAAAAGTTCATTAGTAGCAAGTAAAAAATCTTTTATACAAGAAGTTTGAGGAGGTCTGTAGATGACACCTATTAGAGTTTTCTTATCTTTTTGAAGTTTTACTTCTACAAATAAGGATTCGATCATATCATTCATATATTCAAATTCATGTCTAATTGCATAATCAAATGAAGACGGAATATATAATGCTAGTCCACCTCCAATTTTATTTTTCCTATTGTTTATAACAATATCATAATTCGGGATGGTGCATAAGGAATTCGGTGTTTCCGTGAACCAAGTTTCAGTAAGAGCAATGATTGGGGGATTGGCAAACTGTATATTTTCTAATAATAATCGTAATTTCTCGAAGTTTTGGTTAGCGCTTCTTATATTCAAATGCAAAATAAAAACATCATCTTCTCCAATCAATTTAGCATAGTCTTTGAATGAATTTTCTGTATAATATGGAGAAGAGGAAAGATTGTATGCTTTATCATGAATATCGAATTCAACTTGAAGTTCATCAAAATTATTTGTAAGAATATCAGTAGAAAATCTATCAAATGGAGTATGATGATTTGAGATAATGTTGCTTTTATCCTGACTTGGATGATTTAGTAATAAGAAATCATCATTATTCAGATGATAAAATGGGAAATCACGCATATTATCCACCATTATGAAATAGAATATATTGCCATTTTAAATCAAAATCTTTGTAAGCTGAGCATATAAAGCATATTTTAGATTTGATACCGTCATGACCCTAAATTCGAGTTTGAAAAATACTGCAGTTGTAATAGTTAACAAAATAAAGATTATTTGATACAATTATTAACGGTCGATGAAGAATATTTGCACACAAAAATAAGTAAAATGACCTCCATGAAATGTCTGGTATTGAAACATTATTGAAAGGGCAGTGAAAGAATGCAAAATATACCACGGAAAATAACACAAATATTGATCGATGCGAAAAGTTTTGTGACGTGAATTTCATAAGAAATAAAAAGAATACTGGAAAATGGAAAAACATGGATAGTCCTTCTACAGCTTAGAAAAGTCCTCTCTGGAATGAATGATGATGGGTTGACACTTCTCATCCTTCCTTACATAGATTCGGCCATTCTGGGCCCACAGGAACTTGTATCCGGCATCTCGGCGGGCCTTGTTGACATCTTTCATTAGCTCCTTAGTGGAAGCGATCAGGTTTTCATTGAGGTAGATCTTGCCATCGCTGTTGTATCCAAGATCCTTTGTGGAGAGAGTCTTCAGCTTCCTTCTCCCATCATACATGATGTTCCGAGCTCGTCTTGTGGTGAATCGCACGATGATTGGGCGGGCTTTGTTATCAGCTTGGCGTTTGGAACCCAGCCGATGAACCACATCGAAGTCGGATGCTGCAAGCTCAGGGCTGATGTGTTTCGCGATATTAAGTATGATCCTTTCAGGAACCTCGCCCTGTCGTTCTGGTACACCTGCCACCTCCAAGTTGACTCTTCTGTGGTACTGGTCAAGTTCGTTAAGCTGGAAGGTCAACTCACTGAATCTCTTCTGAAGACAGATGTTTTGTTCCTTCAGTTCTCTGTTTTCCTCTTCTATCTTCTCGGCCTTCAACTTCATTTCCTACAGCATGTAATAGACTTTTTTAAATATGAAATATGTTTAGTGAGCCTAAATTGTTCTGAGCAGGCAAAGGATAGGAGAGGAAGCCTTGTTAACACACAATGGATAGCCCCTGAATATGTTTATATACATTTATTTCTGCTCAGAACGTCCCAACACCACTATCTAAGTTGTACTTCTGATAATATAGCCCCAAATTCTAATTGATCTGCAGATTCACGGGTGATTGTATATGAGAAATAGGAATGGATTGGCATCGGATCATCTTTGCGTTCCTAATCACTCTTCTGATACATTACAGTAATCACATGGTCAGATGTGACATAACAGGTAACAAAGAATGCCCAATATCATGAACTTTACTAATATCGAATGACTTAAGGCTACGTTAATTGCAATGGCACCATGTAGTTAAAGGATATAGAACGCCTTTGCTTGATGGGTTGATATCCGTCGGCTCTATTAAGGAGGGGTCTTGGAAAGTACTTTGAAATTACTGAAAGAAAATGATTACAGACAATGAAAAAATGCAAATTTTAACTCCCCCAAATAGATGCCACGTAATCGAACTTTCATATGCAAGTAAAACTAAAAATCTTGATCAGATATTTTCTGTGTATATGAATATCAATTATGATGTAATGTGTATAGTTGGAACACATGCTTCCTTATGTCATAAAAAGAGCGTTATGTCATTGAGC